>NC_087515.1:119534059-119837419 GCF_963921805.1 Phalacrocorax carbo
ATACTATATTTTATGCTGCAAGGTTTAGAGTTGTTTTGGAAGGCAAGAGAAGGGAAGCATTTTTTGGATCTTGATGAGGATGATAAAACGTAAATTCTAAGGGCAAAATTCAGAGGTGATGCCACTGGGAGTGTACGTTCGATTTTTCATACATGACAGTCATTTAAATTCAGGTCTCATCTTATCTGTTCTCTCTTTTCCACCTGTTCATGCCTGCTTTTTCAATGAGTAAATATGTCAAAATTGGTGAAATGTATATGCTGGTAGCCTATAGGAGATATGAATTAAAATATGATGTTAACAAAGCTAGGCTTAAGCCCACCTATAGTCATCTGACTTGCTGATATATTTTAAGAGCCTTACCGGGAAGTCTTCCTAAGGTAATTGTCTAAATTGCCTGTGTGGTCAGTAGACAGAGTGGATGCTTCTGAAGGACTCCAAAGGGAGAATCTGCCATTCTCGTGTTAGGTACTGAATTACAGCGATGACTTCTCTCCCTGGAAAGCCTTTATGACCACCGACCTCTCCTCTCTAATATTATGAAACTTATTTTTGAAGGTCTGTCTCATTAGGCCTCTGAAATTTAGGAGTGAGTTTGGTGCAAGAAAGATGAACTTGATCCTACCCTAATTGAGTCTCTCAGGGAGTCATAGTGAGTACAAGGAGAACATGAAACTGCAAGCCAAGAGTTCCCCAAGAACTGTTTCTCCTAGCTCAGGCTGTGACACTACAAATAAGGTCACCAGCCCAACAGAAATTCAATCGCTAATTCAGGCTCCCAGCTGAAAGCAGGGTCAAAAGCCCAAATATGAAACCTAATTAGACATTGAGTATATGCAAAGTAGAGCTCCTCCTTTCTTTCCTATCCAACAAACCATTATATACACATTTAATGGTACAGTGGTACTATGTATGAATGCAGCACTTCTAAATAATAAGTGCTAGTATAAAGACTTTGTATTTATAATGGATAATTTTTGATGAAAAATATGACCCTATTTCAATGTAATTATTTGATACCATTGAACGTAACAATAACAAAAATATTAAGAAGGTTAACTTACACCTCTTAACTGGTGCATATACGATGATTTATAATAAAATTCCTCTTTTGATGGACGGAAGCAAAGGCACAGCAATATAGCATGTTATGCAAGAAGTTTTATATGACTTGTTTTGACTACGGGTTTGCTCTGCAAGTCAATACAAACATAAACATGCATACGTATATACGCGTGCGCACACACACACGCATCTTAACAGCTTCTAGCTTGAAACGGAGGGAAGTAGACCATCACATCAAATAAAGGTTGCCTGTTAGTAAATTTGATAATTATCTTTTAATTAACTGAAATTATTTAGTAATGATAGTATCACGAAAAGGGAGAAATAACCTGTGGATTGCTAGATATATGTGATAAAGGTCCTCAAGTAGGATAGAATGTGCACTGTGGAGAAAAAAGCTTACAAATGTATTTGGAGAGTTGTGAAACACCATAGTCCTGTTGCTCCACGGTGGGTTCCTGGATCAGAATCCATGCCCAGGGAAGATCCATTTGTGCAGTGCTCTTGTGGGTGAGCACAGTCTCCAGCTCGTATACGTAGGCCATCAAGGAAATCATGACCCTTCTATTGACACATATTTGATTTTCTTTGTAGCTGCAAGTCTTTCTAATGTTTTCTCCCCTTCTGATCAGTCTTTTAAAAAAGTGCTAGGCCACTCCTGCACCAGTGAGCTTTTAGTATTATTATGAAAAAACTAGAAATGTACTATTTAAAATTCATGTGGGTGTGGTTATTGTCAGCTTCTCATTCAGCAGCAACACAGGTATTTTTTCTTGGAGGAGAAGCTTTTATCCATTAACTTAAGAGTTATAGTATGTCTTCATGTCACAGTACAGTGCTTTGTGGTGATACACAAGCTGTGAATTAGCTGTGTAATTAGCTGAGGAACAAGGTACATTAGACTCTCAAAGAACCCTTTTTAGTGGATCTACGTGGTTTGTGACTCCTGAGCTGACTCTCAGGGCTTGCTGAGTAGCACTTTATAACATTGCTATGGTATGCACCTTGTATTTGGATTTAGGTTATCCTTTGTGTGAGCAGGCATGCCTGGAGCTAAAAAAAATTAATTATGAAAATTTTGTTCTCACAGAAATGAAAAAAAACCCAAAAACCTCTGGTAATCTTGGGGCTCAAGTGCTCTCTTTCTAGGACAGATCTGTCCTAGAAAACCAAGCTGTACTCTGTGGAAGCTAAACTAGTTATGTAGGCTCCCTCATAATCAATAGAAAGGATGATTCATTCTGTGATAAATTTAAAAGGTAGATGTGCCCTTACTTCATAGTAAAATTAATTCTCACTTGCTATGAACATAACTAGAAATCCTCAAAGTTTACAGAATATGGACTGTGAAGGAAAAACAGTGGAAAAATATCAGCAATACTGTCTTTGAAAACTTACATTTTAGAAGACCTGTGATCACAGTTTGAATTGACTAAACTGAACATCATCATGAAGAAGCTATCTAGACTTTTGAAAGCCTTTCTTTTTTTTTTTCCCCTGGTGAATTTAAACTCACTTGTATCCAAACCCAGATATTTAATTTAGATAAACTTCAAATTGGTATGAGTGAATTGAACTTTGTATGGAATAGCTAAGGAGTTCATTTGACATTTCTAGAAATAAAAAAAAAAAGAAATAATGTAAATCACTATAGATTTTTTCCCTTATAACAAAATTCTACACTGGCAAAACTGGAAAGAACTTTCTTTCATTATTAGAATTTTTCTATTTTCCTTTCTTCTCTTATTGAAGGTTCTACCAAAACACCCACAGAAATGTACAAGCCCTGGGTTTTCATTTATTTCTTTATTTCAGGTTATCTCAAGTTTCAGTTTGGATGAGAAATAATGAAAATAGTACATGTCAGTTATTTCCTGTTGCAGATAGCTCTCAGTGGAGCATATATATTGCTCAACTGCACTTATGGTGTAGAAAAAAAAGATTAAAATGTCATACAATAAGCCAAAAGCTAAGTTTCATTCAGGGTCAGAAATTATTTATGAACTTAACATTTAGCACTAGAAAATGTCCTTCAGCAACCATTGTCCAATGTGGTATTTTATTTCCTTGGGCTAGATGGCGCTGCGGTATATAAAATTTACATCCCTGCCACCCAGCACAAGGGCTGTGCTTCGACCGTGTGGAGTTGCAGGCAGACTTCCCTCCTGCTTGGGAAAGAAAGAAGCCTTTCCTACACGGAGGCGTTTAGTTCTTTGTTTCTGTATCGACAAACAGAACGGTAACTCTTCTTGTTTTATTTTTAAGGTTATTGTAAGTTCCTATTTCACTTGGTATATGTTCTTCTTTTAGAGAAGTGTGGCAAAGCAGCATTTTATACATTGGGTGTTACATATATGCCACAAGTTGAACGTGTACATGAAATGCATGCATATTGGACTGTTTTCTAGCCTGGAGAAGGAGAAAGCAGCAGAAATTAAGAAGTTGTGGTATTCCCTGGGATAGTCTGTGTTTCTAGTACAGGAGATGAGGACTTTCAGTCTAAAGATCTGGAAGTATTGAGATCTACCAGGGCTAGTGTCGAACAGCACTCATGTTCTGATGATACTCTAGTATGTCCCGTTCTACTGAAGCAGGACCTTCTTTCTGATGTGCAAATCCTCTGTGCCTCCTTCTCTACCTTCTGCTTTATACCGCTCTGTGGGGTTCAAGCTACAGCAGTCTCTCTGCTTCAGCACTGGGAAGAAGTGACTGTAGACGAGCTGAGTCCCCACCAGCATCCTCTGCCCCAGTGGTGGAAGAGGAGATGAGAACTTGGTGTCACCATGTGGTGAAACTTAGATAGTCCAGGAACAGGGAATAGTTCCCCTAACAAGACCAAATCTGGTCTCCATTAGGTTAGAGGAAGAAGGAGTTATTGAGGAGAACGAGAGAGACATCACAACCCATCATCCCTGAAAACCCAGTGATCCCAGGGCTGAGCTGTGTAACCACGCCTGCTGCCGTAATAACTTTCTGTGCTGTTGGTACCAGGAAAGATTCAGTTATTGACCAGGCTTTGGAGTGAAGGACAAGTATAGGAGTTGGAGGGAGGTGGTCCTGTGGCCTTAAGTGGCCACAGAAAGTTTTCTGTAAATTAACTGCCAAACTTTCAACACCAACCAGAGGTGCAGTTTGAATGTGGTGAGGCAGATGTAAGGGAAAAGGTGCGCTAGCCTGCAGTGACTGCACAGAGTCCTTCATTTGAGGATAGCTATGTAGTAGCAATAAATATGGACTATTGCTTGAAAAGCATCTTTAAATTTGTCTGCTAATAGTGTAATTCTGAATACTGTACGTGCTCCTTCGTTTTGGGAATAGAAATGAGTTTCACTCAGAGACTATAAGCTACTTTCTTTGAAACTTGCTGGAGTTGCTGATAACTGCTTATGCATTTTTGCATATGTGGTCTGAGGTTAATAATATTTTATGAAAACACAGATCAGGTCCTGATCTTCAGAAAAGAGTTAAAACAAAGTTTAGGAGAAAAAGAGTACTGAACTTTATTACACAACACTGCTTTTACATCCCTTTATTATGCTCCCAGTGACACTGGTGTTATTGCTCTGTAGCAGGAAAAAACTGAGGGGGAGTAGCTGGAAGGTGAGATGCAGCCTGGGGTTGCTCTGACACCCTTGCCCATCTCATACCTGGCTTTCCCTATTTCTCCAGTGGCAATGCCAGGGTAAGCACTCCTAACCCTTTCTTTTCTGGCTCATGCCTGCCTCTGCACCGTGCCCTCTACAGTGCTGTTTTGGGGAACTGATACAGGTTTCTGAAAAACATTATTTGGGCTGCTTTCCCAAGGGGTTGGATTGAGCTGCCAGAGACAGGTTCTGCACAAGCAGTGGTGTTGCCTGTCGATGGATGTGCTGAAAAAAGCCAGCTACAGACCCCTTTAATCTATTGGCAGGGTACTGTTACAGATGAAAGAATAAATACATCTGCCCTCTTTGTTAGATTCTGCTCTGGGGGCAAAGCTGCTTCTATCTTTCATGTGCAAAACAGGGTAAAGGCAGGCACAAAGCATCAAAACTAGTTTGTAGGAAATTTGTCCCCATGCTAATCTGCTCTCCCCCTGTGGATTCAACTTGATCAGTGTTAATTGCTGTTCTGGAGAGATATTGTCCTTTCTCTCCCACCCAGTCACATGCAGTTCTGTTAAGGGCTCATTCTGCCATTGGCTCGGCAGTGGGGCTTAAATTCGCTGCGCAGTGAAATTATCACAAATGGGGAGCAACTGATGTTAGCAGCACTGAACTTATATATCCTAGCATGCTACTTGATGTAAAACTGAAGGCAGATTTAGCAATTCTGGGCTTTTTTGTTTGTTTGTTTGCTTCCTTTAAATTTTCTTAATGAGGTTTTTAAACATCTTGGGAAAAAATCAAGTAATTTTTTTAAGGCAGAACTAAACTGATTTGACTTTTTAGCATAAAATGGAAATTTAAATTGGCTTTGCTGTCAAAAAAAAGGCAATACTGCTTACATCTCAGGTGTTGCATACATTGCTCGTGTTACTTTTCTCCTGGGCAGTGCTCTTGTGCAAGGAGTCTAGGGTCTGGATCTCAGTAAATACCTGGTACAAAAATATCTGTTTGTTGTCTGGAGTACTGCAACTTTCTAGAAGATGTCTGAATTATTTTGATTTAAGTAGGAATTGAGGACATCTAGACCAAGTTATGTTACTGCAAGCTCTTCAGGGAAAATCAACCTTTCAAAAGAGCTTATTAAAATCAAAGATGAAGCTGATGAGACTGAAATAAGCAACACGATCTACTTCTCTTGGCTAACAGAATTACCTTGATTCTCTAGCTGTTGTTATAGATGCTCTTAAAAAGAATATTAAAAGCAGCTGTCACCTATTTTTTTCCATCAAAATGTATGAATTTTAAATAGCTCTTGCTATGAAAGTTAGGTCAATATTCTAGGCTGGAGTGAAGAAATACATCTTTGTATGTGTAAAGCAAAGGATAATAAGGATCATTTAAATGTGTGTTTCAGTTAGAAAAAAAGAAGTATTTTAAGATGTATTTTATTTGGCTGCTAATAAGAAATGGCAGGTAGATAGAGTCTGGCAGAAAGGAGGATCCCTGATGTGTTGCATTCAATGAGCAATCTGTATACAAAAACATATCAATAACGATGCATTTCTTTGTGATGAACTGCAAACACTGTTGAAGACACACATCTCCTTGCCTAATACACCAGGAAACCCCACTCCCAGGAAAACCTGATTGGTCCTCGATTTAATACATTAGTACATCAGCATTCAATTAAGCCTTCCCAAACATGGCCACCAGATTCGTTGCCCTTTTAATCTGGGATGTTCAGTCAGCCTCTGGCTTTTATTCTCACTATTTTAAGTGAACTGTTTACCAGGTTCTCTGAGTGTGTTTGGGCTTTGTTCCCATTCTCCTCAATACTGCTTCAGAACCTGTCCTTATGACCATAATTTCTGACCACCTTCCAGCTGTGCATTACGAGTCATGAGTAATATCTGTCATGTATAGTTTGGTTTGGTTTTCTTCTTGGTCTTCCCTTGAGTTGTTGCAGGTGGCAAGTCCTTATCATTTCAGCAAATCCCTCCACTTTCAGGAAGCCTCACTTTTTATGTGTTCTCCTGGATGTCTCTATCTCACATCATAAATGAGGTGTCATATCTGCACATGGGGACAGCAGTGTCTAGCATGCAAGAGGATTATGGTGAATTTTCAAGGCAGATTAATTAGTACGAAAATCTAAAATGCATGTGATCTATGCAGTGTCTCAAAATCTCGCTCTGCAAGAGGAATTCTTTCCAGACACTTCTGGAAACTTTCTGTTAGAAGTGCCTTTTCTCATGTCAAAGGCAAACCATCTTTAGCATCTTACAGCTACCGGAGGACACACATTGCAAGCACGCTTGGGCACAGGTATCTAATAAGTTCTCATTCACTTTTAGATCTTCTAAGTCTCTGATGTGATAGAACTTTCAGAACAAGAGCAAAAATGAAATGGTGCAGTGAGGAACTAGTCTATCAACACAGGATAGCAGTTTGCCACAAATGGTGCAATGAGAGGGAGGGTTGGACCAGGTGACCTCTGGAAGTCACTTCCAACATAAATTATCTATGAGTCTATAATTTGTTCAGTATCAGTGGGCTGGCAGAATACTTATTTCCCTGTATACTTTCCTTAAAAATAAGGAAGAAGATTTTCTGGCAACTGTGTGGTGTCTGGGTCCATTTACTCTTTGTCATTTGTATTTCAGAACCAAGTTATGGTCACCACAGCAGCACTATCTCTTACTTTTGTTTAAGGATAATGCCAGCTCCAAAACACTTCAGTATAATAAACAAATCAAGGGTGATGGGAAGAACAACCATACAAACTATGAATAATACGTCTACATTCACAGAAAAGATCTATGGCCAAGGTGGAAACATATTTCTTCTAATGTGTGGATACTGTTCTGTAATCTATGTTCTCACCTGACTATTTTGCCTTCAAATAAATTTAGCCCTAAAAATATTTTTTAAGCCAAATGACTGATTTCACAGCCAAAACCATATGCCAAACAATAGACTGTAAGCTATCTGATACTGTTGCAGGCCTAGGCACATTTTAAGAAGAAAGTTTTTGTTTGGCAGAGGAAATGAATTGCAATTGCACTGAAGGGATGCCTATACCTCTTCTTTCACTCATGTGTGATACAACTGCTGAAGGCAAATTGGCAAGATTTTTAGATTCTTACACATTGTTAGGTTAAGAAAAGAGCAGTCAAACCACTTAAACCCATCTCCTTCCTGACGTAGTCTATATATAGACAAATGGAAGTCCAACACCTGGGGCAGGAGCAGCAGTACAGGCAGCAGACTGGCAGGTGTTTCACCACTGACCTGTAATGGCCCCACCTGGTGTCCCCTGCTTCTGTGTGGTGTCAGGTGTCCTCATAAAAATGTTTCTCCATGATCTCTGTAACCTGGAAGGGTGTATGTGTGTGTGTGTCTATAGCCAGATGTTGGCACAGGCTGCCAATTAAGTCAGCCCATGTTGATATCATGGTACATCTTTCCAGAGGTTTCAGATATTTTTTTCCTGTCATTTGCTGATCCATGCCTGTATCAAGCCTCATCACATTCTGGTCTTGTTTGCACCACCCTGATGTCTGCAGTGCATTATATTCAGGCACTCAAGTCTTGATCAAGGCAAGGTTGTAATGCTCCCATGACACATTCCCTTAAAGCAGCAATGAAGGCAAACTGTGTCCTGAACTGCATTAGCAGAGTATGTCCTGAAGATCAAGGGATATGATTTGGCACTTGTTAGGCCATACCTGAGCTATCATATCTAGTTGGAGTTTTCCCAGTTCAAGAGAGACTCCAAAAAATTAAAGCAGATCTACTAAAAGGCCAGCAAGAGAATTAGAGGACTGGTGAACCTGACGTATGAAGAAAGGCTGAAGGAATAGGGTTCAGCCCAGTGAAGAGGAGGCTCCAGAGGAATCTAATCATGGTCTCCCAATATGTGAAATGTAGTTATGTGAAAGATGTAGACACTCACTTCACAAGGATGCATGGTGACAGGATAAGAAGGAATAGGCACCAGTTGCTTTAGGGGAAATTCTGTAAGGAGAGAACCAGCAAATTCTTCATTATGGGGACAATTTAATATTGGAGTAGTTTGCCCAGAGAAGTGGTGGAATCTCTCTTGCTGGAAATATTCAAGACTTGGCTTGACAGGGCCCTCAGTAAACCAGGCTAAGGCCTGCTTTCAATAGAAAATTGGAGCAGATCATGTCCGAAGGTTCCTTCCTACTCAGACACTTCTACTATTCTATGATTCCTTTATTCTCTGTATATTCAACTCAATAAAAGCTAAAATTGCTTGTTGCAGTGAGGAATGTCTTTTAGAGAATCACAGATTTATTCTGCCGTTAGCTTGATGACACCGGCAACTGACAAAAGAGTTGTTTTAATTCTGTGGCTTCTATTAATTATTCAGTAACCTTGCAAAATTTCCCATCGGCCCTTTCACTTATTGAAATTGCTTACATGAGCTGGTTGTATTTCACAGACTTTGTTTTACCTGTTACCTTACTATCCAATTAGAAAGATAAATAGATAGTGGAAAAATCAATTAAAGCAGAAAAGTTTTAATGTGTTGAACTAGAATTGGTTCTGACCTGGAAGAATTGGGTCATTATCTAAATATTCCCAAGTCTTGGAATTGCTTTCATGCTGTGGTTGAGCTCTGGTTCCGCTGTATTTCTTAAGAAAATTAATCTAAATTCTAGAGTAAGAGTTCTGAAGAGTTTGAAGTTTGCTATATTTACAACATCAAACAATTTAGAGGAAAAATGAATGACTTTATGCTTCTATTCAGACTTATGAAATTATGAGGTCATGGAAAGAGAGGGTTTCTCTTGTTAATTCAACTATTTCCATAATTAGCATTCATTTGGCTACTTGAGGTTTAGCATGCCATTTCATTAAAATAATGCAATTGCAGATAGAGAAAAAAAGTTTTGAAAGTATAATTGGTTTTCATTGTCAATATAACTTAAAATCCCATTAGCCACAAAATTTTGGCATTGTTTTCCTAATGACTTGCATAATTGGATCATCAGATTTCTCTCCTTTAAAAAAAAGACTCACTTGGTGATTTTAAAGGTTATTATTTGCATGAATTTTACCCCCTCAGTGTTACATTTCCACTTCTATTTCCAACAATGCTGAAA
Organism: Phalacrocorax carbo; assembly: GCF_963921805.1. Lineage (NCBI taxonomy): Eukaryota > Metazoa > Chordata > Aves > Suliformes > Phalacrocoracidae > Phalacrocorax > Phalacrocorax carbo. Next base: position 119,543,844 of record NC_087515.1, read on the forward strand.
GGTCAGAGACCTAGTGAGTTAAACGAAATCATGTCAAGAGCAACTAGAGCTGTTACTTCCCCCTCCCTCTCTCTGAGATAATGACAGCTACTGGCAAATGCATGCATGCTACCAGTTTGATTTGAGATACTTGTCCAGCTCAACCCACCAAGGCAATTGAAAGCACTCTTCCGGGTCTTCCGTCGTGCTGTTCTCTCTTTTACATGTGCCTGTGGCAAGTTTTGTCACTTCATTCCAGGAACTCCAGTACACTCTTCCTTGACTTAAATGGAGACTGTTTTGAAGGCGTTGTAAAATGCAAAGTGTGACAAAGAGGTGTAGACAATCACATCAATAAATATTTTCCAGAGGTACTACATTCATATAAGTAAACTAGATCTGCCATACACATCACTAGAAAAATTCCCTTCTCGTATTCCACATGGCTGTCTTATCCAGGAGTCAAAGGCATTAATAATCATAGAGAAATCACATTTCTGGAAGAGATCTTGCGAGGTTATCCTGTACATGCACTTGCCCCAAGGCGTGTTCAGCTCTTCCTAAACCATGCCTGACAGATGTTCAGCTTACCGATTCTTAAAAATCTCTGGTGTTGAAAAGTCCATATTTTCTCCAGGCAATTTATTTAAGTGTTTAACAATATTTACCATTCTTTCCTCTAATATCTAACTTAGATCTCTATTGCTGCATTTTATGCTAGTTGATTTGTTCCTTTCCTATTTGAATTTGCTTCTGTTCTCTATGCAGTAATCTTTTAAAATATTTGAAGACCATCAAAATCTCTTCAAATACCACTTACCTGCACTAAACAAACTGACTTGTTTTGGTTTGTCCTCAAAGGTCATATTTTATAACCCTCTGATAATTCGTGTCTCTTTAAAGAGAGAGCATCTTTCCTGAAGATATCCTAAATCTAGACAAAGCACTTGAGATGAGTGAAATAAATAGGAAGTTTATTTCCTTTGTCTTCTATATGATTCTCTTGTTTCAGGATGGTTGAGAAGGATTCTCAACCTTCCAAGATGAAGCTTCCCTTTTGTCTTTGAAATAGCCTAGTATTGCTGACTCATGCCACTATAGCTCATGCATCCTTTTTCAGAAAAATTGTTTTTCCTCATCCTGTAATTGTGCACACAGTTACTCTTAACTAAGTAGATAACTTTTGATTTTTTGCCCTTATTAAATTGCATCCCAGTCACTTCAGACCATTTCTCCAATTTATATTACTCAGTTTGAATTCTAACCTCATCACACACGTTGTTTTTCAGCCTCGCCCATCTTTGAATCATCTGCAAATACAGCAAGCATATTCCCTACTCCATCAAGCAGTTTTTATTATTGGAAGAGTTCCATAGATCTAGACTTCAAATCAGTCCCCAGTGGACCTCACTGTTACATCCTTCCAGCTGAACAGTACCTCTTTATGCATAGTATCCAAATCAGTTGTGTCCCTACCTTATGGCAGTTTCAGGAAGACCCTGGACTGCATAGAAAAATGTCATAAAAGACACTGTCAAAAACTTTACTAAAGTAAAGATATTTTTCTTTTCAATATACAGGCCTGTCACCATGTTATAGGAGGAAACTAGGTTGCTTTGACGTGATTTGTTCTTGATAAATCCACATTGGCTGATTCTTATCCCCTTGTTACTGTCCAGATGTTTGAATATTTGAACCAGTATTTCCTTCTGGTAAATGAAATCAGATTCACTGATCTACACTTCTTTTCACTTTTTTAAAGATAAAAATTATGATTACCTTGTTCTGATTTCTGAAACTTTGTCTGTCCTCACTCCATTCTCAAAATAATTGCTAAGGGCTCTGAGATCACCTCAGCCAGTTCTCTGAGTACTCTCAGGTGGATTTCATCAGGACCAGCCAGTTTAAAAACATGCAGCTTCTCAAAGTACAATTAAACCTGTACTTTACCTTTTCCATCCTTAGTTCTTACCCTTTTGTCGTTGATGCTAATTGTGTTAGACATCTAATCACAGCCACTGTATTGAGTGAAGACTGAAAGAAAAAACCTGCATTCTACCCTTTGGCCATCTGTGCACCTCATGCTTAGGAACCTAGGAAATGTTTTGATAATCTCTACTTCGTATAGTGGTAGAATAAGGAAAGAGGAAGAAAGCCCTGTTCATATTTAAACTAATTTTTCTCCTCAAAAGGAAGTGAACAGTCTAATTTGGGCCAGACACATATGTGAGATTCATCACACTCATTTTGATCAACAAAAAATTCTTATGTCTCATTTAAGCATGCTCTTCAAGTGTCCCTCTGTAGTCAATGGAAGATAGAAAGTCACTTCAAGGATCATGATTTCTTCTCTCTTTCCAGATACCTGTGTGTAGATGAAACCCAACCTGTCAAGCATACATAATAATGATACCAATGCAAGCAGGCATCGGGGACTGCAATTTGGTGAGGACTTGGTGCTTGGAAAGTCTTTATTACATTTGATGGCAAGCACATCACCGTGAGCAAATGGCCAGGTATTTTTCTGGTTACATCATAACCTTGACAACTGAATTGCCTTAGCCCCATCTTTTACGAAAGTTAATCCCAGTTTACGTTCTGATTCTCAAGATATTTAGTTTTGTGCACAGCATTGTGTTTGGCGCGCCACTGTTTTTACTAGGGAATCTGAATTATGCAGGAATTATTCATGACTGTATGTATGTATATTGGTCAAAATAATATGTTTCTGTCCAAGAAAGGAAGTTACCAGAAGACAGAAGTTGGCTACAGCCCACTTCTGTCTTCCAAAACAACTTTCAAGTCTAGGAAAAGGTTGTATTTTAGCCACTTTTAAAATGGCTTCCAAAAGATGATTTCTGAAACAGCTAGGCTTATAGCATGGTATCAATTTAAGGCAGCTTGACTTACTACCATGTAACCACTGTGGTGACCTAGTTGAAGCCCAAGTCTGTTTTACAGGGCTAAATCTTTTTTTGTATCACATGCGTAGTCAAACAGCCCAAACTTGCTACCTCTGTTTCCCCACTTTTGGGGGCTTGTTTCACTCATTCTGTCTCCGTCCCCTTAAAGACCATGTCTTCCCCTCCATGTCCCTAGAGGCACGATGCACACTGAATCACTGTTATGTATTTGCTTCACAGTAGATGCCAAGATAACCAATGATATTGTATGTTGGTCAAAGCATACAGTAACACTTCAGTCATCTCTAGATGCGTGCGTTTTTGTTCAGGTCTGTTTTTTGACACGACATCATGAACTATTTTTTTATTTGTAGAATCTACATCTTCCTTTTTTTTTTCCTGCACCTGACTAGAATTTGATGTATGCACTGTGCACTATGCAAGTCTCTGCTCAGCTTGGCTACACTATAATAGGACTCTGTGTGTCTGTTCTTGTGTGTGTATGCAGGGACTCACACATGTGTGACAGGTTCCTGAAAAAATAGAAGCAAAGAGGTTTTCCTTTTATGCCAATTTGAATGATCACCCTTCACTTGATAAAGTCTGGCACATACCTTGGTGTTTCATATGAACTGTCACAATACCCTGACTATCATGCAGATTCCTGCCCCAGTTTCCTGAGGTTTGTGATGTCTCCTTATTTCATTAGCACTTTCTAATCTGTTCCTCTGATGCCACTGTTTTGCGGATGTGCTGGTTTTGGCTGGAGTGGAGTTAATTTTCTTCACAGTAGCTAGCATGGGGCTGTGTTTTGGATTTGTGCTGAAAACTGTTGATAACACAGGGCTGTTTTAGTTACTGCTGAGCAGGGCTCACATAGAGTCAAGGCCTTTTCTGCCTCTTGCCCCATCGCACCAGCGAGTGGGCTGGGGGACACAAGGGGTTGGGAGGGGACATGGCTGGGACAGCTGACCCAAACTGACCCAGCTGATATTCCTCACCGTATAACGTCACGGTCAGCATATAAAGCTGGGGGAAGAAGAAGGAAGTGGGGATGTTTGGAGTGACAGTGTTTGTACTCCCAAGTCACTGTTACGCGTGATAGAGCCCTGCTTTCCTGGAGAAGGTTGAACACCTGCCTGCCCATGAATTCCTTGTTTTGCTTTGCTTGTGTGCACGGCTTTTGCTTTCCCTATTCAGCTGTCTTTATCTCAACCCACCATTTTTCTCGCTTTTACTCTTCTGATTCTCTTTCCCATCCCACCACGGCAGTGGGAGAGAGGGAGCGAGCAGCTGTGTGGGGCTTAGTTCCCGGCTGTGGTTAAATCATGACAGCATAGAAGGGGTTTAGGGTGAGGTTCTTGACAGTGTTGAAAAGTCTCTTTGCATTGCGCTCACTCTGTCTTTCCCCACTCTCAATTTGCACAATACCTATTTATACGTTTCTGCTTATCTCGTCTCACCAACTGATGTATCTCACATGCAACTCGTGCAGTCTTATTGTGGAGGCTTAGGAATTTAAATATTTGGGGTTTATTTTGAACATGATATGGCATAATAACAAGGCTGTTATCTGTTCACTTCTGTGTAGTTCCTTATCAGTGTTTCAGAGGAGGACACTTTTCCTCTGACATGACAGTAAGGATTGGCTGAACTAGTTTCCGGAATGTCTGTAAGGCAGGGATCTTAGCCACAGATTTCCTTCTGGGCTGGTGAGCTCATTTCTGTGTTTTTTGGTGTGATTCCTGATAAATTGCATCTATTTCAGCCTGTCCCTACAGACAAGGCAGTGGAATAGGAGTGACTGAACAGATGACTGAAAAAAATACAAAGCCGAAAGGAGCTGCACAGTATTTACTTCTTCTGGTTCACATAATTTTAAAGATATTCAAAATGTTCCTGTAGTGACCTTACATACTTTTATTAAGCAGCCATACATAATCATAGTTTATGTCAATCTTTCATATTATTGATGACATTATATAAATATCATTTATATTACTGATATAAAATGACCATAAGTATATAGTTATTACTCTACATGCAAGTAATAAGATACTGCATACATGAATGATGTAATTTTTTGTATTTATAATGCAGATGAAGTAGATCAGAAAGTTTTTTGCCAAAGCACAGGAATAGGAGCCAGAAAAACATTGTTTGAAATTTCTTTTCTCTCCAGCTTAGTGTAAATAACTTAACTGCTCTGCAGCAATTTTCTGATCTCTGAAATGAGGACAGTAGCTGAGTGTTAGTCCTTGGTGAAAGACTTAAACAAGACTACATTTCTATGTCTGAAATATAGGATAACTTCAGAGATTTTTTTTCAGTTTAATTTCTTCTTTCATTTTTTACATAATTTATTTCAATTTGCTAAGTAACTACTTGGTGTCAGTTTTCAAGGTTATATTGAATTTTATTTATTTGCCTGCTTGTGTTTGAACTGGAATCCTTATCAACACAGGAAAAAAGTTGCCCCTTCAAATTGTAATTTGGCATAGTTCCGAATTTGCATGTGGCATTGTGTTAGCGCAATGTGTCCAATATCTTTATCTTTGAAGGTTTGAAGAACAAGTTGGAAGAAGCACCTTGTATGACAGCTTTAAGTTTTGCTGCAATTATGGGGACATAGCTAAAAACGTAAATGCTCTGCTTTCTACCCCATGTTCTGTTACTAAAAGGCCTGTTTCAATTATGGTGATGGGTGGTTTCCTATGTGGTCTGCATAAGATGAGTCCACTTACAAAACTGGAGTAAATTCTTCAGTAGCTGAGGCTACTATTAAACACAAATTTCTTTTTGGCTCAATTCTATGGGGTCAGAGGGTTTCCCTGCAGACTAACTCACAATTTTGCCTCATTTATTAGAAAAAGCATAGAAACATGGCAAAGACCTGGAACACGCTGTATGTTTTATACTAACATGCACCTGCCTTAATTCATTAGTTCTCAGATACAACCCATCACTTTGTCTAGATATATGCTGTACAATAGAATGTTTAAAACCGATCCCTTCCCCAGTGTAGAAATTACCCCTTGTTGGAAGAGGTGATGGACAGTGTCCGCGCTCAGAGACAGAGGCAGTGGCAGACACCTATGGTCCATACTTCTACTAAGGTGGACTTGGTGTCAGTGGAAGCTCAACGTGGCTTAATCATGTTTTGCTCCCCCATTGTTAGTGTGAAAATCACTGCCTCAGACTCTGCTGGCATGGTAACAGGGTGACAGCTGCCATTTTAGTTGTCATTTGAGATTTAGCCTGGGAACGTTTTGAACTTAAAACCAGAAGTCTCTGCAGCTTGAGCTGAAAAGAAAGTGTCTGTAGCCAAAAGAGAAATAGTTTTATATCCCTTCTGTAGACTGGGCAGCTGAGACAGGTTCACGGTATTGCCAAGAATAGTTGTAGCCCCAATCTAAATAGAACAGATACATAGTGGTGTCAGGCAATCTGGCAATGCTTATCCCTGTGCTTATCAGCATGGTATTGTGGGAATTGGGAAGGTAAATGCACATTTGGCAGATTACACCTTTCTAGTAAACCTAGAGTGAACATACATTAGGAGTAGATTGCAGAACATATAGCTGCCAATTCAGTTCTATTAATCAAAGTACAAACACCCAAACCTTCCAGCAATTAGAAAACTTGCACAAAGTAATACTACTAGAGGTGTCTATAATTCAAGAGCAAATAAACAATCATTAAAATTCTTCCACAGTAACAGAATCTGATAGTGACTCAGAAGCAATAAGTGAGAATAGATAGTCTAGCTCCAGCCCTAATGGAGAAGGATTTGTGCCAGCTAATAATTTTCTGTTTCTTTCAGAAAATAAGTGCAAGTATCCTGGGTGCCAGGCTGGATAACTAATGCAAGCTGAATCTCCTATGCTCTGAAATTTATGCACAGTCAAATGACAATTTCTTTATTTACTGACATAGTTACCCCCACATATGTTTTTGTAACCCTCACTGACATTAATGGGAAGTATACTGCTGTGTGTACATGTAAGGTAGACACAGAGTAAAAAACTTCTTGTCTTTCTGTCCTTGTTAGGCAAAGGTGGAAAACAGTTCTTCTTGCTAGATCCTCACACAGATTATGACAAAAATGTCCTGATTTTTCTGCCTTCACATATAATCCTGGCTGAATGCAGGGCATTGGTTATGACAAGTTATATAAATATTTCTGCGCGCTCTGGGAAAAAGTGGAATGGCTCGTTCGTATCACACCATATTAATATGTTATTCTGTCCTAACATATTTTGGTTTTCAACAGGACAGCTGATGTATACAAGACATAAGTTACATAGTTTTTATTCAGCTGGTTTTAACCGTCCCCACTAAAGAGTTTAGAAAGAGCTGGTTCGATCCCTGTCTGGAGTACATTTGCTTGTTTTCCACGAGGCTTGGAAACCTTAGCATGAGAAAAAAACAAAAGAAGTTTGGAAGAACATAAATTCACTGATATTTGGGAAAGTTACAGAGGACAACAGTGATAATTTTGAGCCTGTTTTCCTGACATTGATCTCAGGGACAATAGTGAAATGGTTGATGCAGTTCAAATTAATGAAGAGTTAAAAGAGGTTACTGTAGTTATTGCTAATCAACATCAGTATATGCTAATACAATTTGTTAATCTAGCTTGCTACATTTTTATGAATTTGACTGAGAAATCTATTTAATATAGACATCTCCAAGGCATTTGATTTAGTACAGAACAATATTTCATTAAGTGGGAAGAAAGGTGCAAAATCATTCAATGGATTAATAAGTATGGAAAAAAGTAATTCATAAGCTTCAAAATACAGGTGTGTGTTGAGTCTGGCTGGGGTGGGGTTAACTTTCCCCATAGCAGCCCTCATAGTGCTGTGCTTTGTATTGGTGGCTAGAAAGGTGTTGACAGCACACCAGTGTTTTGGCTACTGCTGCGCAGTGCTTGCACAGCGTCAAGGCTCCCATCCTCCACCCTCCCCCAGCGAAGGCCAATAGGCTGGGGGTGGGCAAGAGGTTGGAGGGGACACAGCTGGGACAGGCTGACCCCAACTGACCAAAGGGATATTCCGTATCGTATGACGCCATGCTCAGCAATAAAAGCTAAGAGAAAGGATTTAGGGGACATTCATTATTGAGGCTTTTGTCTTCTGAAGCAACCACTCTGTGAACTGAGGGTCTGCTTCCCAGGAAGTGGCTGAATATCACCTGCTAATGGAAAGTAGAAAATAGATTTTTTTTTTTTTTTTGCTTTGCTTCTACAGGGGGGCTTTGCTTTCTTTCATTAAACTGTCTTTATCTCAACCCACAAGTTTTTAATCTTATTTTCTCCCTCTGTCCAGCAGAGGAGGGGGAGTGAGAGAGTGGCTAGGTGGGTACCTGTCACCAGCCAAGGTCAACCCACCACAAGTTGTAAATGGCAATTATTAGGAAGCAGCCATCCTCGCAGGGAAGCCCCAGTAGGATCCATTCTTCACTACACATGCATTATCACAATTTGGAAAATACAGAATTGTACTGCTAAAGCTTGTTATTGAGAAAAATATAGGGGAAGAGGTAAATAATGAAGAAAATAGGTTACTAAAATGTAGGCAACTTGATTGCTTGGAACAGCAGCACAGGCTGCTGTATTTGCCAGTATTGTCCAACACATAGTCAGAGGGGCAGAAAAAAAGTCAGTTATACATACAGGATTGGAAATACATTCTTGGCAGCAGGGATTGTGAAAAGGACTTGTAGGTCATGGGAGTTAATCTGATGAAAATGAGCTGCTAAAGACAACACTGTGGCAAAAAGGTTAATGAGAACACTACATAAATTCACAAGAGGATATGAGAAGTTATAGAGAGATTAAATTACTGTATTGTTGGGTTCTGCACTGACCCCTCTGTGTTAAGATCATTTCTGATATCCAGTGAAGAGTCTTATAAAAGGGAGAAGATTTGGAGAAGAGCTATGAGAATGATTAATGAACTGGAAAACATGCTATACCGAAGGGCTAAATTAGATCCATGTACTTAGTTTATCAAAGAGAAGATTAGGGAGTCAATGTCTGGTGAGCAATCTGCAATAGTGCATTCTTCAGTCTAGCCAGCAGAACGTAACCCGAACCTTCATCTAGGACTTAGTTAGACAAACAACACTGGAAATGTGACCATGTCTTTGAAACAAGAATTGTTTTTAATGCAGCTTACCAAGGGATTCTTCATCAGTGGTAAATTTAAAATCACGATTGGGTTTTGTTTTCTAAAAGCTATCTTCCTGTTGAGGTATATCTTTTGATCTGAATCAAGAATTCACCCAGGAATGAAGTCTAACTTCTATGAGGAACTGTTTTAGGTGATAACAAAAGTATCTTTTGGCCTCACCATCTACACGTCTGACTCTGAAATGAGTGATTCCTTTAAGACACTATAATTCATTAGCACCTGTTGGTAGAAGATTGTAATCAGAATTGTCAGGACAAAATATTGATCTTTTAAAGCCAAAAATTAAGAATAATTTCCTTCCATACCGGATGTTCCAGACACTGTTTTATTTTTCTGTCTTTCTATGATCTCCATTTGTAATTCTATAGCATCACTGTTGAATGCTAATGAATCAGCACCCTTGAAAACACTACTCATTGAGATAATGTATAGTTATTTCACACTACCCAGAAAAAGAAACAGAATGGGAATCTGCTTGTTAATAATACCTTATATACCCTGAGCTTATTAAAAAAGAAATTAATTTTTAACTCATACCAAAATGTGGATATACCAAGAAGAAGAAAGCTGCATTGGTGACATGTATGCACAAGCTGGGATTAAATTTTTCTTGTTTCAGTTGTCTACTAGTTAGGCATCTGTATAGCCTATTCACTTGAGCTGTTGCTGCAGCCAAGGGTGAGAAATAAGCAGGTCTAGGAGGTGGTTCACCCCAGTGACAGTAAAGGTGGCTTGTACGTCCAGGCAGACCTACCTGGGTAGCTTTTCCCTGGCAATGCAAAGAGCAAACATACAATCCTATCCACTTGTGTATCATTTCATTATGTTGTTAAAAAGTACTTACTAGTTTGAAAGAGTAGTTAGCAAGACTCAGAAAAATTACCATTGGCTTTCTTCTGTTTTTTTCTATAAATGGAACGGTGCTGGGAAAAAAAAATTCCAACAGGCAGCACCTGTATCTTCCACGGCAGATAAAAGCAACCTTCACAAAGGTGCAGGTGTGTGAATGGATATCTCTGCTCTTTGGTTCCTCTGCCTCAACCAATATTCCTCCTGCCTGAGCAGGTTTTAATAACTTAATTTTAAAAGAATATGAGAGCGCCATCTGCATCACAGAGACCATTATCCTAGTTTCTACAAATGCTGTGAAGAATTTCCTTGTGAGTAATCTGTAAAACAAATTAGCCCTCTTATTTTTTGTATGACTATGATCTTAATTGGAAAATGTACTGATTATTTCCAGTCAGCAGTAAGCTTTCTTCCTTAATTTCAAGATTTTAAGCACACCACTCTAAAAAAGTTTTTAAAGCAGATTATTAATTTTCAACTAATTTGGCGGTAGAGTTTTTGAGGGATTCCCTTGTTTTCATGTTTTTATTAAAAAAAAAAAAACACAACACTGAGCTGAAATGTCTTTGAACCTCACCTCTTGCTTTTGAAAGCTTTTATATACTAACTGAATACACAATTTCTTTTCCTTGATGGTGACTACCTCATATTACAAGTTGGAGTACAAGTTTACTAAGAAAGTTGCCCCTTTTACTGAAGCGTTTTTTTCAGCCAGAAGCTATCTGTCTGCTCTGTAAAGCATTAAATAATTCTTTGTGTCTCACAGTGGTATAAATATTAGACCAAAGCTTTAGTCCATACTTTAACTGGAAATGTTATATGCAAACATTTTGCTGAATTCCTTTGTTTTTAAGTTGAGCTGTTTTAATATCTTCTTTGTTTGCTTATCTATAGCCATTCATTCAAATTTTTGTTGGTATGAATGCCTATTAAAAAGGTACCTCATACCTTATATAAGGAAGTCTATTTGCAGAAATATCTCTGTTTACTAATTGCTACTTTACTGAGGATCCTTACCTTTTTTCCACCATTTCTAAGATGAAAAAGTTTAAGAAGAGAAGAACAAGCAGAAATAAGAGGAAGATAATTTGAAGAAGCACATTATGAACAGCAAAATAAACAATTGTGTCAGACTAAACCCAACAGTGTAGACACTTAAATATGCCTCATATAGTGTCTGTCTAGTGATGATGAATACATTTACAGACAGGCGTTTCCACTTTGAAGAATCCTGGACTGCCTATTTTAATTATCTGGTCCTTGTCTTATTTCTCCCTTTACAACTTTCTTTGACTTCACTCTTTTTTTCCAGCTCTCAAAACTCAGAGTCTGGATCAACCTTAAAAAAAGAGATGCACAATTCAATGGGAACATTCATTTACATACAACTTGGTTGATCCCCGGTAGAATCAGAGCAAAGAAACTTTCTGTTTTATGATATTGCTGCCTCTGGAAAAAATGGAAAGAGTCCCAATCCTGAGATTATCAGAAAGAGTTGATTAATTTCATTTTGAAGCAATGACTACTAGAATTTATTCTGGTAATTGTTCAGGATAATAAGTGCCTGGATTACAGTGTTAACCTTTTGCTCTTTCAGGTCTATAGAAAGATTCCTAATAATTTAAGTAGAGGGTGACTATGACTATGTATGAGTGGCATGGTCTGCATTAATTTTATCTTAATGTCTTTATGGAGAACAAAAAAAATGACAATGTGTTTTGAAATTAAAACACTGAAGTACTGAGTAGCTTCTAAGTAATTTATCATCTTCTGAAGTTAGTAATTGTCTATTTCATTGTAATACTTCAAATTACATCACCAAAGAAATTAAAAGTGAACTTCATGTTTTGAGTGGCCATGGCATGGGGACCCAGGCAGACTTTGTTAGCTTTCCTGTCAATGCAAAGAGTGTGCTTGCAGTTATGCCTATTAATCTGTCATACCCTCAATCCAGACTAAAGTGTCCAGTGGACATGCTTTAAGTTGTAGTGGCCTTGCTTTTGAAAATGGGGAATTGGGTTCTCTCAGCAATTGGAATATCTGAGAGATACTTGTCAGATGTCCCAGATCCCCCTGATAACATTAAAATTGGCTTCTCATGACATATTTCCTGAAAAAAATCTTCATCTGCAAATGACGAATACAACAAACTTCTAAATGGAGGAATTTACTGAAGTTATCTGTAAATATTTATTTTTCTCTTCCATTGTGATATGTTGTATAATGCAAGGTTATATGTTGGGTGATTCTGCAGGCTACTATTAATTTTCTTAATAATGCACATGAGTTTCTCATCCAAAATTGTTTATTTTCCGCTGTATTTAAAAAGTCCCACTGTTATTGGTAGCTTATTATCAATCATGGCTGTATTCTGTAAACATAAATGTGGCATTCATTTACATCTTTCTGATACTTTGGTCCAAGAGCATCATGAGCAGTACAGATGGCATTATTTGCTCCACAGCTCATCTCCTTGACATGTTCTGGATCTGTGCTCTATTTCGCTGATGGGTGTCTTTGTGGAAAGGTTGTGTTCTGCCAGCGCATTTACAAATGCCCCCTCTGCCTTCACAATTACTGAAAATTGATTAGTATGGTAAACTTCTGCACCCCTTTCAGCCCAGTAGTCCTGTTCACAGAATATAAAGCAAGGTTATGCCCTTTGTCGCTAATATGTTCTACATATTTGTGCAACAGAGCTGGGGGAAGAATATTTTTTGTCCATAAGAAAAAAAATTAAAACTTCAAAAGACTGGGGGGAAAAATTAAAATGTTTTTGCACTGTATTCTATCTGATGATCTGCCCTTGTGTCTTTGTTCTCCAGGATGTCTTCAAGACAGTAGTATATAAAATGGAAAGACAAGGAGGAAAAACAGATCAGGACAAGACAGCAGGCTAGGAGGAAAAAAAAAATAAAGAACTATGATAGAATCAGATTGCAATCAGCAAAGAAAAATTCTTTTTTCCTAACAAATTCATGTTTCTGAATCTCAGTCTTCCATATTGTGCTGTCTGTCATCTCCAATAATGAGACAAGTATGGTAGCAGAAAGGCTGGTTATGTATTCAGTTTTTCAAGTTCCATATTAAAACTGATGACCACTTGATGGTACATGAAAAAATGCACCTTCCAATGCAATAGCACCTGCCAGAAAGCACACATGGGAATGTGACATGGCACTGGCCAGAAAAGGCACAACTGCAGTTATTGAAGGTGCACAAGGATTTTATTTTGTTATTCTTTTATAATGATATCAAAGACATTAGAAGTCCTTTCATATACAAGTAGAAAAATAACTGTACACTTGTGTGTTACAGGCCTGGAACCAAAACCCCTAGCTTCTGTGTGAATCTACAGAGAAAAATGGCTATGTTTAAGAACATCTTATCCTTCAATAGTTGCATTTGTTTTAGGGAACTAATGAAACCTGCTTAGTTCTTTGAAAGAATATCTTGAGAAGATCCTAGCCCTGAAGAAAATTTCAGACTGCCTTCAGCCCTGAAAATCCACTCTGCTATTTTGTTTGGGAAGTCTTTCTTTTTAAAACTTAAAAAAAGGCATGAGGAGGGAAGAACCATCCCCTCATTAGCTTGTTTATGAAAGAACTCTAGTCTAGCAACATGATATGCCTATTCTATTCTCTTATTTACCAGACAAAATCCTAGGATTCCAGTCTTGAACTAAAAGCCTGTCTGATTCAGGTTTGCACAGAACTTCTTTGTTTATCTCTTGTCCATCGTTCTACTCTCAGGTTATTGTGACATCTCACAAAACTTTTGCCTACTTCCCACAATAATTTTCAAAATAAGAATGTAGCTATAGGCCCTGGTTAATTAACAGACGCCTAAAAATGTAAGCAGTGCCTCTCATACCCTGATCTCAGGAAGCCTTAACCTCCAGAGTTTGTATTTTGCAACCAGTTTTTCCAATATTGCTGTTTACATGTTCCTATAAATGAAACTTAGTTTGAATTGAATTTCTTATTTCACTAATGAGAAATCCTTCCTTCCTTCCTCGCTCCCTTCCTTCCTTTACTGCTGTGTTCCTTCCTGCCTCCCTCCCTCCCTCTCCCCTGCCCCCCTTGTTCTTTCATTCCCTCTGTCTCTCATCTCAATTCTTAGGAAACACAGGAGACCCAACATATGTCAGTGCTAACCCTTTTGGTTGTGGATACAGAACATGGGGTTTTGAAGAGGCAACGGAAAGACCTTAGGATGGACGCTGTGCATTCCTGATCCCTGTGGTGCCACTGGAAACGATGAGTGTCTTTTTAAGACTGAATAGACTTAGACAGGCATAGAGGCATAGGACACCAGGGATTAACTCAAAAGGTAGGGTCAGAGAAAAGATAAGGTTTATAAAACATACAGATTAAAGAAAAAAGAATAAGATTAAGGGGAGAGACACTCTTACAAATCAGTACAGTCAGGAGTGAGACTACTGCATTCTCCTCACTGAAAAGCTAACACTCCCTTTATTCAGAAATGTTCAGAAGTAATAAACAGTGCCTTGAACTCCTCTAGCCGCTTTTCTTTCAACCTCATCCTTCTAGTACACCCCATGTATGTCCACCAGGGAGATCTTTGGCTCTTTCAAAAGCAAGTAGCTCAATTAGAAAAGAACCAGCATTTGCCACACAACCCACTCGCTACCGCAGCCTCCTTTAATCCAATCTAAACTGAAGGCATTCATTTATATGTCTGCTCTGTCGCAATGGAACATATTGATTATCAATACAGGGACCACATTTTCAAAACAAGTCAACTATAGGGTTCACTGTGTACAATTGTGACACTGTTTTGAAAAGATCCCTGCTCTGTGACATTTATGGACATGTTCTCAATAGGTATTGTTTCCAGGGCTTTGTTACCTTTACTGTAGTCCCTTTACTTATCTGGCCCAAAGGGCAGCGGTGCTGAGCTCTCCATAATACCTAGGAACAGCCTTCGGTTCTGTCATTTCATTAGCATAGTGGGGCTCTAATCCATGAGAAAGCTGCTAATGATGTCATGGTAACAGAAATACATAAAAACGGAGGGAACAGTAAATACTGCTAATCCTCAATTAATCAGAAAGTGAATGTTTAGACATATTACTCACTTTTAAATTCTGTTCTGAAGATCTATTTCTAACTTGAAGTGTCAAAACCGGGCTATTTGGTAGAGTTTTAGATTTAGACTGCAAAATTTATTATTTATGTTAAGTGTTCCTTCCGTAACAGTTAGTCCATTGAGCCATTGTAAAATCATATTGCTCTAACCCACAATGACCTTCTCCTGCCTGTAGCGAAGAGGAGGTCTTGTCACTGTGGAAAGATCCAAAGAACCAAAATCTACCAATTATTGCTTCAACTGCTTTTGTGCAAGGTGTGTAATTACCTCTGCATCTTCTCAATGCTGTGCCCATAGTTATAAAAACAATAGAAATAACAACTTCTACTTCCTGGCAGTTCATGCCATTAACGAACATGGTCAAATGACTTTTAAAGTTTTTTAAGTGCCGTATGGTAAATCTGAATCACGGACATGAATGTTTTATTGACAAACTTCAGAGACATGGCCATTTCTTTTGTCTTGGGTTCTTTAACTGGTGTTTAGTTCCCAAAACTCTTATATATGCTGTACTTAAAAAGTCGTCTTAATCAGCACTACCACTGTTTTAAGGATAATTTGCACTGAAGTCCCTTTGAGGGTAAGGCTATAGCCTAAACTGAGACTTGCTCAAATTTCGAAAATAAAAAAACAAGAAAAACAAGTGAACCTGATGGTGTTTTCCAAGACTTTCCCAACTGTACTCCTGGAGAAAATATTTTAGTAGAGAAACAAACCAAAGAAAAAGATAATTGAATTTCCAAATGTGGATAATGAAACTATAATTCATACTTTAGTTCTACAAATCTAAACTGTAGATTAGTTCTACAAATGCTCTAGATGCCTAGGTGCATGATCACGGCCACCAGCTGTGATCTGTGCTTAGTTCACTGATCAGTTCACAGTGTCAGTCTTTTAAGTACTCTGTTGATCACCAACCTGTTCCATGTGACTGTTCCTATATCTAGTGAAGAAATGGATGAGGAAGTATTTGGGGATCTTTGAAAAGGAGATAATTTAGAGGCATCCCAACACAAGAAGGATTCTTCTTATGTAACTTTAGCCATCTGCAGGTTAGGCACCCAGTGTAAGTTGTTTGGCTAGACTCCTGGAATTGACAGGGAATGATAAATAGCTCTAGGGTGCCACAGACATAGGTGTCAAAGAAATATGGGACAAGTAAGATGATCCCATGCATGACTACAGAATCTTAGAGTATCATTACTTAATCTTATTTGTTATAGTAGCTCTAAAAAGCTCTCAAACACCAAAAGATTTTTATGTTTATTTAGAATTAAATTTCTAATTAGGATGCCAGGTGTGAACCAAAGCCGCTCTATCACTCCCCCTCCTCAGCTGGGCAGGGAAGAGAAAGTATAACGAATGGCTCGTGCGTCAACATAAGGACAGGGAGAGATCATTCCCCAGTTACCAACTCACCTTGTGGAAGTCAGTTTAATTTATTACAAATAAAATCAGAGTAGGATAATGAGAAATAAAACCAAATCTTAAAACACATTCCTCCCCACACCCCACTTGTTCCCAGGCTTAACTTCACTCACAAATTTCTCTACCTCCTCCCCATCAGTGGCAGAGAAGGATGGGGAACAGGGGTTGTGGTCAGTTCATCACACGTTGTCTCCGCTGCTCCTTCCTCCTCAGGAGGAGGACTCCTCACACGCTTCCCCTGCCCCAGCGTGGGGTCCCTCCCACAGGACACAGTCCTCCATGAACTTCTCCAATGTGAGTCCTTCCCACAGGCTGCAGTTCTTCACAAACTGCTCTGGTGTGGGTCCTCCACAGGGTCACAAGTCCTGGCAGCAGACCTGCTCCAGCGTGGCCTCCTCTCTTCATGGGCCACAGGTCCTGCCAGGACCCTGCTCCAGCATGGGCTTCCCATGGAGTCACAGCCTCCTTCAGGTGCATCCACCTGCTCCGGTGTGGGGTCCTCCATGGGCTGCAGGTGGATATCTGCTGCACCGTTCACCTCTACAAGCTGCAGGGGCACAGCCTGCCTCATCATGGTCTTCACCATGGGCTGCAGGGGAACCTCTGCACCTCCTCCCCCTCCTTCACTGACCTTGGTGTCTGCAGGGTTGTTTCTCTCACATATTCTCACTCCTATCTTTGGCTGCAATTGCCCATGGTTACCCCCCTCCCCCTTCTTAAATATGTGATCCCGGAGGTGCTACCACCATCGCTGATGGACTCGGCCTTGGTCAGAGGTGAGTCTGTCTTGGAGCCATCTGGCATTGTCTCTATGGGACATGGACAAAGCTTCTGGCAGCTTCTCACAGAAGCCACCCCTGTAGGCATCCCGCTATCAAAACCTCGCCACTCAAAGCCAATGCAATTTAGAATTAAAAAAAGACCGTGTTTTTTGTTCTCCGAAAGTTGACAATTTGTGATTTATTACAAGATTCAGGGACTGTTTAGAATAAAGCAAATTAATTGACTTTATACACAAACCTTAGTTCCAGAGTCCTCATTCCTTAATTATAAAGTGGACACTCCAAAAGAAAAATACTAGCACCAAAACTGAGTGCAAAAATACTTCTAAAAGTATGGCTGATAGATGAGGGAAGTTTTTAAAAGTTGTGTTGGATACCTGAAGAAACAGTTTTGCACTGACAAAAGGTATTTTCTTCAGTTAAAAAGCAGTCCTGGCTAAGAAGGAGGTGAAGTCCATGATAAAAAATAATGGAAAAAATATGGAGCCTGATAGCGATGAATAAAATCAGTATTAGATATTGGAGAGAACTGATAAAGGAAACTAAAGGGATCAGTTGAAAATCTATAGGTAATAGGGCAAAGATAACAAGAAGTTCTTTAAACAGGAACAAAATGCTTACAATATTATAGAACTATAGATGGTAAAATTGTTAATCCTGGTAGGGAAAATGCAGAATTAAGTAAATATGTCTTTTCTAAAAGTAGAATGAAATATTTTATTTTCTCTCACTTCTGAGGAAGAGTGCTAAACAACAACACTAAATATTTTTAAATCTACAGAATTAGATACTTCACAGTCAGGAAGATTACTTGTCTGTGGAGCTGCCTGAATTAATCCAATTTTTTAGCAAATCTAAATACTCTGAGGAACTTCCAGAAGCCTGAAAAAATAGTAATGGTGCAAAATTGTAAGTTCATAGTAAGTTCATTGGCCTTGAAAACAATTTCCTAGTTAGCCCAAACCTTGCTTAGGAAAAATTTCTTGGATGAACTGAACTAAAATTTAAATTGTAATTGATGCCAGTCAGTACATCATTACAGAAACTGTTTCTTTTCAAAGGATCCTGTGTCTTGATGAGATTGTAAAATATTTTCTTATCATAATTGTCCTGATGGAACATACCTAGACGTTTTATAGACTCAGAGGCATTGAGTGCAGCTGGCAGATGTGACGTGACATCCATGGGCGCAGTGTCAGCTAGCAGCCAGGTGTGATGCCCGAGGTGTCTGAAATCACATAGAACCTCTATGTCTAGGCAGCTGAATTGTTCCCTGGTGCCCACATTGAGTGGGATTCATCTGCCTCACTAAAGGCATCCAAAAATTAAGATGCCTGAGTTGGAACTGGATTCCTTTTAAAGTCAACAGAGAAAACAGACGCCTTCCCATGTGCTTCAGCTGACCTACCTGAAATGCCTTTCTTAGGGTGAGGTGAAGCATCACTGTAAGGTGCTGAAATTCCCTACATCAACTATGGGAAAAGACAGTGAAACTGAAGTTAGATGATGTCAATCCAACACAGTACAAAAAGAACATTGACAATTTGGAAGGAGTTTGGAAAAGATCTATTGAAGCATTTCAGGGTTTGGAAAAGGTGCTCTGCAGTGTGGAACTAAAGAAGTACAATCAATTTTGTTTGTCCAGAAAGGTTAAGAGGTTGCAACCTATGATTACATCTGAAGGAGAAGTATTTGATAGTAGGAGGCTCTTTAATCTTCCAGAAAAAAAGAAGGGATAAAACCACCATAACATAACATAACATTCAACAGCTGAAAGCTTAAGCTAGCACAAAGTAAGTGCAGAAATTAAAGTGCACATAATATACAATGGAGGTGGCTGTATGGAGGAGGCTGTGTGACTGTCACAGCGAGTGACTGTACAAGCTTAAGGATATAGAGGCTTCTCATTGCCTTGAATGCGTATCTATATGGTGTACTACCATGCAAAGTGAAGAGACGGGCTTGGTTAAATTCCTGGTGAGATTTTGTGGCCTCGGATGCACCAGGCAACAGACTGAATATTCACGATTATTCATTCTGGCTTTAAAACTTATGAATTTCAGAACCTGTTTCATAGGGTAGAAAAGAAGCTTAGTACATTTATCAGTGTTGCTTCAAGTTCCAAAGATGCGTGGGAGAAATTATTACCTAAGGCAAAAAGGAAGGTGAAGAAAAGGGGAAGATGATAAAGAGGGAAAAAGAAAAATAATTAGAATTTTCACTCCCACTGCCGTCCGTTTGATTAAAATAATTTTAATTTAGTTTTGGATGTAAAATGTATATTTTGCTTTATTTCCAGGTTAATTTCTTTAAATTTTGAAAAAAAATTTTTAAATTTTTATATATTTTTATTTACCTTCCACTTTCCCTTTTTCTCTCACTCTCTCTTTTTAGCCCTCCCTCTTTCACAAAAAAAGAGGTTTGGACATAGAAGACCAAAAAGGGAAGGATTTTGTAAGTTTTTAACAGAAAAAATTATTTAACTGGAAATTAAGTGAAAAGCACATTTTCCTTTTCCTTCATGACATTACACATAGAAAATAAATGATGCCATGACATTTTTTTAAAACTTAATGAACTCTGAGAAATTTATGAATAGTCCTAAATAAATAGAAAGTAATGTCCTAATATTTAATGATTAAATTATTTTCATGATACTGTGTACTTTTACCTTTTCTCCAGTACTTAGAAAAAAATTCACTATAGGCTTATATCCACAAAGAATTAAGTTATTTCTTTACATCTTTATACAGCAGCAACTGCTGAAATGCTTTTATAAATGAGAGCATTTATAGCATCTTACAGGAGACTCTTCTGTTTAGCTTGCCGGGAATGCAGGCAACCTTAACCCACTTGGTATTATGTCTAGAACTTTTATATATATATATTTTGCTTGCTGTTTACAGCCTTTTTTATTAGCGTGCCTTTTTTTCAGAGCGCAGGTTTGCGGAGCAAGCAGCTGCTCATTTGTTTTGTCAGTAATGGAAAGAAGACTTGAACAGCTGATGACAGGTAATTTGGGCTGATGTTCAAGTTCTTATAATAGAACTGTGTCGAAAGCTATCACTTTATCTTACAGTGTCTGTATACGTGTGACAAGACTTTCAGAAGAGAAGAAGAAATTTGCACTTCACAGGGTAAATAATAAAACATGAGAAAATAGACAGCAGTGTTAAGAATGACGTATAGAAAAACTACATGGAGGAAGCCATTTCTGGTGCACAACAAGGCGTTTTGCTGGTTGTACGCTGCTGGAATTTTTGATAAGGGTTCATGACTGTCGTGTTGGCACCTCTTCTATCAGTTTTTAATACAAATCTGAAGCATGCTCAGAATATTTGTATTCCTTTATTGGAAAATGAGTGACGTTACCCAACTATGGGATTTCAGAAATTTCTAAGCAAATTTAGCATGCTTTCATTTTGTCCAGTTGGAGCCTAATTTCCACTTGTCATTCACTCTGGAGATCTCTTCTGATGTATTTTCTTGTAGTTGTTTGACAGCTCCTGAATGCTTCCAGTAAACCATCTCCATACATTCATGGCTGTCCTCTGTTCCAGACCTATTTCCATGCAGGAATTTGTATTTCCATCATCCCTCAAGGGAAGGTATTCCTTCATGGCTCCCTGGAAATGGCAGTTGTAGTAATTACAGTTGTCCTCTACTTCTGCCTTGTCTGACCTTGAAAGTACCTTTTGAATCCCCATCCCTGTCCTCTGCTGCTTTTCTCTGTCACCCTCAACCCTCTTACTGCCTGTCCTATCCAGAGTTCAGGGAGTTCCCTGCTACCTCTGTTACAGCAGTATTTGGCTCCCCGCTGCCACTTTTTAATTCATTCTGTCAGCTTTCCTACCACTGCTGGCTTCAAAAGTTTATTTGCTGTAGGCAACAGAGAGTCCACATATGGAGTGCCTGGAGATGCTGTCCTGGCTGCTGCCCATGCCTTCTGTTAGTGTATGTCTCCAGTTGTTCAGTTGCTTCTTAGCTTGTTCATGAAGCTGTGAAAAAGCTCTTTTTCAGATATTCCCACACATTTGCATTGCAGATGGAGTGTCGGTCATCACTTGTGATGAGTAACACAGTGGTTTTGCTTAGCATCACAAAACATTAAAATAGAAAATGTTATGAAGAGTTCAGGTGATAGTACACTCATCAGAAGCCATATGCCACAAAAGAATGGCAAAAGCTATTAATTTCAGCCAAATACAGAGACCTTGTAGCATATTCATTATCATTAATAGGAGGTAATTATTAAGTATTTGGGTGCACAGAAATATACTTTGTAGCTAGTCATGGCACTTGAAAGCTTGCCACTGGCATAGTGAAACAAACTCCAAATATATATTGGTACTCATGAATTACTTATTTGTTCTGCTCTTCTCTGGCTTCTTCTTTCCAATTTAAGTGGTTTTGTCCTCATTGTGCTACATGGTGTGACTGAAAGGTCATTTTACAACCTGTTGCATCCCCTGGTTGTCACTAGACTCCTTCTGGTACTGTGTCTCCATGCAGCAATTGGATTAAGAAAGGATCCTACAGCTTAATGATCTGGAATAGGGATGCAGTTCTTGGAATGCAAAATAGAGGAGACAAACTTGATGTAGGCTGATGAAAAATTAAGGAGCTAAAATAAAGAGGTACAAATAAAGACAAGAATGAAAGGTAGGGCAATGCATAAATGGCAAATAGACAAGTCAATAATTAATGACAGAAGTGCAAGGCCTATTTTTTATTCTTTGAAGCTTTCCTCATTGGGCACTGTAAATTGAAAAAAGAAAAAGAGTTCTTGGATGTTTTTGTCCTTGGTAATCTTCAGCATGCCATTTCCTACCATAGCAAGAAGAATTTGTCAATATTCAGACAAACAACCTGAACTGTACAAATATTGAAGTTCTTACTTCTAACTATAAAGGAATATTAAAGCTATCTAGGTACATTTAATTTTTTGATGTATTGATGTTGATTTGGTGTTGTGTTTTTATTTAATCTTCAGCCAATTGCCCTTTTAATTTTAAACCCACATAAAGCAACCTCCAAAATTAAACAACTCTGTATTTCAGTCCCTGTAAATTGGACTATACAATTAATAATGCATTCAGTGTATTATTTTTGAAGAATGGAGAGTCAGTTATATATTTTTTGTAAGCTCTATTGGGATTTAGCCACCTACCTTCCATTCACATTAATGGGACTCACGCAGATAAATTGCTCTCAACAATGTAAGTTTTCACCCTTCGGTCTCAAGCTAGGCCTTCAATTACAACCTAAAGGACCAAACACACCCCGCAGTTATGAAAGACGTATTCCTGGGCACTCAGCATAGAGAGGGAAACATCAAAATAAGGTTATTTGGCAGGAACTGGGAAAAAAAATGTTATTTTATAAACGTCAGACAGGACAGATGGAACTAAAAGTCATGCAGCTGAGAGAAGGATCAAAGAAGAACAACTATTTCCTTGATGCAGGGAAGAGAAAGCAACAACAAAGTGTGCAGTACAGTGTGTGCTCCTGACATGGCCAGGTCAGCCAGTGGCTTAGAGAAACTTCTGAGCAGAGTAAAAGGGACTAGAGTCAGGAAGAGGGAATGCATGAATATCTTGAAAAGCTAGAATGAAAAAATGTAGTTTTAAAGTTTCTTCCCTGTAAAGTTGCCAACTCTTAGGCTTTCTTTACTATGATGAAATATATTATATTATTTTAATATTAATGTGCTAATACCAGTGAGTGTGATGATGTTTATTTTGTAAAGGAAAAAAATGGGAAATAAATCAAGTGACAAAATTTTGAGAAAAATGAACCTTAAGACTAAAGAACTAGAGTGTTTGTATGTATTTGTGAGGGTAGTGCAGATGGGAAGGCAGAAAGAGAGACAGAGAGCGCAAGGGAAAGAGGCAAATAGATTTTAATCTACATTTAAATTATTTTTAAAGCAACCCTATGGTTTTTATAACCTGTCTTTTTCAATGCTGGAGTTGTATTTGGGTTAAAGAGACTTATTGTGTTCAGTCTTTTGCTTTTATTTTTTAAAAAATGTTTAAATGACATTCAGAATTGTATTAGATAACTGAGCACACTGGCAAATCCCCAGATTTTTTCAGATACTAGGTTCCTGTCCAGGATACATGAGCCAGGACTCCGGTGTGGACGTACTAGCTCAGATGTCACACTGCACTTGTGTATGTGCCCCACGTGGGGTGAGCCAGCCGTCCATAAAGCGCCATGGTGAAATCCACTACACCTTCCCCACTCTCTGCCTGGTGATCACTCTACACAAGAATGCCTGTGACGCCAGCAGCTACTAGGTTCTTAAATGCATATTACCATGAAATAGCAAGATGGTGGCTTTAGCGTCCAAGATTAAATGTGTTCAGAAATGTTCCTCAGAGAACTGTTTCCTCAAGATATATGTTTCAGCCAATGCTTCACAGCTACATGTTTTTGGAGGGAAAGAGGACTTTAAAAATAGGTTTTTAACATTATTTTCTCAACCCAAATGCTATTCAAAAGATAAATTAAAGCTTGAGTGCAGTTACTTCATCCTGTTCCAGAATATCGTTTTATTTTTCTTTAATGTATTTAGGTTGGTGGATAGGTAAATGATTGTAACATGAACCTGTTTCTCATAGATGAATGTGTCTAGAAGAACAAAGGAAGAAGAGAGGGCAAGAGGAATGGATGTTAAAGTGAGCAATATATTTCAGTGTTCCTCTTGCTGTTCCGTTAATGGTACCCATGAGAAGACCCATCTTACATTTCATAGCAGTTCTTTTTTCCTCCCATTTCTTCTTCCCTCATGAGCATCATTTATAGAAAAAGTATATCCCTAATATTTTCTATAGTCTTTGACTAGGGGATTCATTATTTGCCAGAAACTAATTTTTGTGTGTGTGTGTTTCTGAAGTTTTACTTGTATTTTTACTGTCTGTGGGCTTGAAGCACAAATTATATATTCATTAATAGCAATGCATTTTACAGTGTAAAGCTTGCTTCCTTCTGCCAGTGTTCCTTTCAAATGACTCATGGATTATTCAGGTAAAATAATAATTATCTCCCAAGAATTAAAATAAAAATAATCTGTTCTGACTGTCCCTGCTTTATCGTAATGTTGGATAACAGGATAAGTTCAAATGAACATTTTTACTTTCTTTCTGTCATGCTAATTTGCAGCTAAGATTACATTTCTGTGATTTTCATCTCCTATGGCTCAAGAATTCTGACATTTCTGCCTGCCTCCTGTGTTAGCCCCCAGACTCATTCATGCACTTCTTATGCTGAAGTGAATATAATAAGAATACGAATTGAATAACAGCAAAACTGTTCAAGAACATCTGGTCCTTGGAGGAAAAACACTTTCCACATAATCCCATTGTTGCTGAAGGAACCAGATTTCCACTGAAATAGCAGTTGGAGCATATTCAATGTGGGTTTAACAGAACCGTGAGGGAAAAGTGCCCTGGTGGTCCCTCTCCGCAGTTCGCATTATCCAGGAGTCCCCTCTTCCAAAGAGTTGTGCAGTTTCCTGGCTATGCAACCTTCTTCTCTTGGAGGGAATATTTCACAGCAGGGCTGTTTTCAAGGATCTGTAAATGTATCTGCATCATTAGCTGTGGGTGAGCTTGGAAAATCTAAACCCCACAAATTTCTACCCGGTCTGTTTCAGATACTTCGCAGTTTTGTAGGTGTTTGTACCAAAGTGGTGTGACGATTTGTTAGCAGTGAAGTAGCTACGTGCTAAGCTTTGTGATCAGACTGGAATCCAAATTACACACCGATGTTGTGTAATTCAGCTCTGGTATTGTGGCCTAGGCTGGTATCATATGGCGTGTGCTATTATGGAAATTGCCCCAGACTGGTGATAATGTTAAATGTCTGCTCATATGTTCAACTTATGTGGGAATGTCTTTGTTCCCAAAACCAAGAATGTGCAGAGGAAGAAGAGCAAACTGAGTCTGCTTAACACCTCTCAGTAACAGTGAACATGGTGCTGTGTGGGTGACAGTCAGTGTAAGTCATTTGAAAACAGGAGCTTGAAAGCAGGTTTTAATAATTCAGTTATCATTTTTCTAACTTTGTTTTATGACTTTTTGCCCAGCTGCAATAGGTAAAACATCATCTGGAAATGCTACAATACATAATTTTTCACTGATGCTTTAGCAGTGGAAGATGGACCTTACCCAAAGTGTGCATAGAGAGCTGTGAAATGTGGCACTCAAATTTCTCAAAGAAACAGTTTTCTTCACTGAATGTGGATGCTGAAAATCAATTATATGTAGATTGGCTCTGAGAGAGACAAGCTGTTCTGTTGATTTAGGCATGACCTGTGTTGTGACGCTTCATCTCCCACTGAACTAAATATTCTTTCAAATGACATATTAATGGGAGGGCATCCAAAATACTTGCTAGGCAAATGAATGTGTAATAGCCAGATGGTTTATTTGGATTTTCAGTAATCCGCAGAGGATCAGAAAAGGGATTTATTTAGGATTCAGTAAGTTATGGCTTGCAGTTACCTGTGTTAAAGTGTCTTGAAATACAGTAGGTTATAACTGTAGATCTGTTCTGTTCTTTTCTTATTCTGCCACATTTGTAAAGCACTGTGGAAAATGTCAGCCAACTTTTCATGGCGTGGTACAAGCACAGGTGGGGAAGTTTAAGAAATAGGGGGTTGTAAAAGAGATGGAGAAACAAATTACTCAATAATGCCTTCTGCTATTCTTAGGACTATTCAAATCTTTCATCCCACATCAAATTCCTTCTATTCAAAATTTAGCATAAAGACCATAACACGTGTCTCAGAACATGGAGTCAAACTTACCTTGTGAGCCTATCTACATAACTCTTTTTAACAGATGAAATGTATTTTGGGATGTCTTCTCTGTACTTGAACATATTGTGCTGAGACAGAAACCTCTAATACAATACTGTACAGTCTCGCTGTTCATGCTTTTAGCTCTGTACGTGTCTGGTCAAATGTCCTGAGCATATGCACACTCTCTGAAGCTGGGAGAGTGAGCCACAGATGTTACATTTATATAAAGGCTGGCTTTTCTCCACCTGGTTCCCTAATTTACAGACATATTTTTTTCCCTCCGTGACCATGAATGGGTCCCTTTGATGCTACTCTCTATTCGGCATGGAGGGGAAAAAGAAATTGAGTTTCACTGAATGTTGAGTTTTGTCTGGAACATATTTCTGCTGGGGAAAATTGAACTGTTTCTGAAGCATTTCAGAAATTCACGTCTTCTGTAGACCAATACCGCTGCCACTGTGTGTCCCACTGGCAGCAATAGTGGACAAAAATGATTCCTGCCTATGGTACAGTTAGGAAATCAGCAAAACACTTAAAACCCAAATGTGTCACTCGAGCAACATGATGAAGTCTAAAATCTGTAGAATTCAGGAAAAACTCTCCAAGGCTGCTTATCATTGGATTTGTGCCAGCTGTTAAAAGTTTTTTTGGAAAACCTTGCCCCACAGACCCAAAGTTCTGCCACTGAGACTGCACAGCAGGATCACATATTTGCTATGTTTGCTGCTTAGGAGATCTCTCTCCTGAGTAATTCAGCGAACAGCCATTCATGCACCTCGGGTCTCTCTAGAGCCCAGTTCGTTGAGTGAACTTATCTGATTGTATTGAGTTCTACTAAAACTGTTGTGTAGTGATGTAAGGGTATGGCAGTAAAAGTACAGTGAATTCATTAATTTTTCACAATGACAGACAACTGGATAGACTACAGAGAAGACAGCCAGATCATCGGATTTTCCTCCTTCTGACTTGTAAGTCCTAGACAGTCCGGTATAAGTCTTGGCTTCTTTCCTTTTGGTTTCATGTACGTGACTTAGCTCTTACGGGCAAGACTTCTTGCCAGCTGTCTGGATATTTGTGGAACACAGGAGCTGTCTGCTTGCTCTCCCACAGGCTGGGGATAGCCTAATCCCTAGGTTTTGTAATTGAAGGCCAAATCCTTTAATGACTGACTAGGCAGAGGAAGAGCTACATGCCTGTGCTCAGAAATGTGCTCAGGTTCTGCACCTGAGTCTCACAAAAACACTAAGTGGAAGCTCTGAGATACCTCCCTTGCTGGCAAACCCTGTTGGTTGGCTCTGGCATCCCCATGCTCGATAACTCTCCCAGATGTCAACCACATCCTGGGGGGGCTAACTCTCCTCCTTGGTGTCCATAGAGATATCTGCAGGTTTCAGCTAACACCAGGACTTCCCTACCTGTCTCTGGGCGCCTGACTTTAAGCTGTGGCTGTGCTGAGCCTCACTGTGTAGACGCTGTGTCGAATGCCTGCCATGCAGCAGGAGACCATCCATCATCAGTTATGTCTTATGACATATTACCCTCATTTTCTATGCAGTCACCTCTAGTGCTCCAGCCTGTAATCAATGTTGTCCAGAATACCAGTGGCAAGTATAGGCATCTTTGAAAACCAAGGCAGAAAAATGTCGACCAATCCTTGAATTTAGAAGGTAGTCTTTCCACAATTTGTCACTTACTGCTCACTCAGTTTCACTGTGAGCAATGTCTCTGCCTGAAATGTGAGCCATAGCTATAAGCCAGATGTCAGTAAAAAGTGGATTATCCCTGCTTCAGCATCCTTTATTGTGATTCAATTTTTGTACATGATAGGCACTACTGTTCAACAAGCGGCACTGCCACTGGTCAGCATTTGATATAAACAAACATTTTGAGACCATAAACTGGAGAGGTGCTTGGTCAAACAATTGATCAGTGGGTAGATGAAACTGGTAATACAAACAGGCTGTAAGCTAGAAGTAACACCGGGAAAGCAGATGTATGCTTGAAGACAATGATCTTGATTTATATGAGTACATAAAGAAGGATATTTCTGAAAGTAATAGAGATTAAAGGTGCTGAGACAAAACATAAGCATTTTTAAACAAAAGGGACTGTTTGGGGGGGAGTGTGATCATTTTTACTAGTTTAATCTGGCAATAAGAAATACAGTCCTTGTCAGCATTTGATCTCAGAATTCATTTTAAGGATTCAGGAACAAAATCTTACATGAGCTAGTGCAGCTTCTGCTTAAGTGGGGAGCTGTTTTTCCGATTGTTTTAACCGGCAATATGTAATATGTGCAAGTCTCCAGAGGTCAATAGAGTTTGCTGTAGTTATCAGGAGAAAATACATTTCATGGTGAGTAGAGGAAACAGAATTCTTTTAATATCCACAATATCATTTTAATGGTTGATAAAAGATTCTCTACACACACGTGTATACATAAGTGTGCACACACACGTACACACACAAAGAGATATTAGTAATATGCTTCAAACAAAATAATTTCCTGCATGTATGATATTACAGTATATTTAGGAAAGCTATGAAAAATACAGCAAAAGAAAGGAGAAAGGAAAAAAATATGGCTTTCTGTAAACTAAAGTGAAGGTAATTGTAGGATCTTTCAGTTCACACCAAAAATACTGGATGGTATTTGGAAAAACTACTGGCAGCCTGAGAAATGGTGTCAGTTCCTGACATCACTCAAGCCTGTGACAAACCTCCCATTGGCTTTCATGAAACCAGAATTACATCCATTATGTTTTTCACATGGCAAAGTACACCTACAGCAAAATAAGTTTTCAGAGCCTTTGTCCCTCTCCTTTTGATTATCCTTACTGTAGTGAAATCTTTAAACAACGTGTTACCCTTCATCTCAAAAGGAAAAAGTTGTATGTGTTTCTTATAGAGTAAATCTTTTGTTTTGCACAATATGATCAGTAGAAATCCTGGAGGGAGAAAGTTTCCCCTGAAGCCTAGACCAGCATTAAGTAGAGGTTGTTTTATAACATTTGGGTTGTTTTGGAACAGGTTGCCCAGAGAGGTGGTGGATGCCCCATCCCTGGAAATATTCAAGGTCAGGTTGGACAGGGCTCTGAGCAACCTGATCTAGTTGAAGATGTCCCTGCTCACTGCAGGGGAGTTGGTCTGGATGACCTCAAAGGTCCCTTCCAACCTAAACCATTCTATGATTCTATGATTCAGTAAAGCTGTTTTCAGGAAGTTTTATGGACATCTCTATTCGTAATAAATTCTACAAAAGTCTGTGCAATGACAGTATTTTTTCTTGTTATATTGATACCGAAGTTTTTCAAATACAATAGTTACAAATAAAGGTTTATTCTGTGACCTCCTTTGTTGGTTTGGGGAAAAGTACTATAGAGACAAATTTCAGGAGCCAATATTCAGTAGGGAAGAGAGGTTGTTATTGTTTGGAAAATGTAATATGTCAATACTGTCAAAAAGTAAGTGTGTGTCTAAACCGAGTGCTCAGCATAATTGGAATACTACAGATTTCCCCAGGAAAACTGGTCCCACACCTGGTGTGATCAGAAACTGTGGTCAAATACTTGATGAAATTCTCAGCTGGTTTAAGTACGTGTAATGACCCTGACTTCAACAGGTAGTTGGCATGGAGGAGAATTTAGTCTGTTAACTTTCTGAAAGCAACCATTTTATTTATTTTTCAGCTCTGAGCATTTATGTTCCAGCTGGTCTCAAAAATCACATAACTGGAAGCTGTAAAGGCATACTGGGCTAAAAACGTGGCAGGAAACTTGGCATGAAACAAGACACTGAAAACTTGAAGCAGAAACTATGGCAACCTGAATCACTTGTTGAATGAAATGTGCAGGATTTTCACCAGTGACACCTGGGGGAGGACGGTTTCACCTCAGCAGCGCTCTCTTGCAGTACAGGCAAAGGCTGTGAAAAATAATTCCCTCCTTGATTTGTCATGTGTGAGATGGCAACCCAAACAGCATTCTCACACATGCTCTTTGGAGCACCCCAATAAAAGAAGGACATGGACAAACTGGAGTGAGTCCAGTGGAGGACACCATTGGTCAAGAGGCTGGAGCACAAGGAGTATGAGGAGAGTCTGAGGGAGGTGGATATGTTCAGCTTGCAGAGGAGAAGGATCTGGGGTATGAGAGGTGTGTGGTGATAGGATGAGAAGCCAAGGCGAAAAACAGAAACACAAGACATTCAGATTAGGTATGAGGAATGTAGTTTTTCACCATGAGGATTGTCAAACACTGGGAAGGAAGTTGTTGATGCTCTCTAGAGATATTCAAAACTCAACTGGACAAAACCCTGCAACCTGATCTAATGTGGCTTTGCCTTCAGCAAACATGACCTTCAGGGGTCCCTCCCAGCCCGAATTATTCTGTGTTTCTATGATACTGTTCAGTTTACTTAAATTATTCTCTTTGTTTTCAATGAGAAGTGATGGTTTCAGAAATGGATCCAGCTGTTGATTATATGCTTCAGGGGGCAACGTTAATGGAGGAGCTGCAGCCCTTTTAGCCCCCTGGTAAACTCAGGCCTTAGTTTTTATTGTTTCCTACCTTCAGCTATTGTGTAGCATTGCTGAGCTCATAAAGCAGCTGCGGTGAGTGGTGTGAAAAGTAATTGCTGCATATACTTCATACGGTTTGTAAAATTATTTGGAAATTACTGTAGAGAAGTGAGCTGCTACTTTTTTATCACTATAGAAAACCTCAGAATCACTAGATAAGCTATATGTATATACATATATAAATATAAATATGGATCCCAATTGCTAAGGTAATTCCTGCTACCTTAGAATCTGGCCCTAAAAATTGGCCACAGCTCATTTTTTTCCAGAAATAGTGCTAGTGCTACAATGATAACCCGAGTAAGACGGAGCTCCAGATGACATACCTGACTGTTAAGATGAGTGCAAGGGAAAACTGAACAAGAACTTGAAAGAGAAATCTGTAAATATCAAGATAGCACAACCACCTCAAGACATCCCCTAAAATGTTAGTGTCTGAACAGGTATAAAATGGAAGCATGGTATAAGTTTAGCTGACAAAGAAAATCCTGTTGCAGGGGGGATGTATGTTGGTACATAAACACTGTAAGAGGGAGCCTCTGCCCTCTTAAATTCAGATTCTCCACATGAGATTGATTCTTTTCTTCCAAGAATACAGTAAGAGTCCTTTATGCATCCTGCTTGCCTCAGCTTCTATTTCTTTTCTCTACTTTTTAGACAAGAATGTCCATATATCTCACAGGGTGGGCCTAGACTTCTATTAATTAAACTTTCAAGACCTTTGAAGATGAAAAAGAGAAAGTATTATTATCAAGGATTATTTAAACTACCTTTTTGTGAGGTTGAAATACAGTCCAGCTGAGAACTACATGCCAAAGCCTTAGAAAAAATAGTCAACCTGTGGGTTTTCAGCCAGTACGATGTCAAATTAAAATTATACTTCGCAACAGTAAATTCAGTGCTGATAAATCCATGTGGATTAAATGTAGGAAGCTGAAAAAATAAACACCTATTTTTCTCATCCAGATCATTTGCCTTCCTGATAGGGTTTTATTTAAAAAATAAAAAAAGCTGAAATCTGTATGTGGAGATGTAAACAAGTGCACAGGGAAAAAAGTAAGTACTTAGCAGCAGTGAAGTTTGTCCAAGGATTACTACAGTGAATAAAACCAACGTCCCTTTTAAAAGCTGAGTGTACTATTTTGGGAATGTGACCCCTTTTCATGAATAAATGACGTGGTGACATTTACAGATAAAGCAAGATTTAACTGCTATGAAAGGAGATGACAAATGTCAGGATGTCAGTAATGATCTGTGAACATAATGGTCTCTCACCAGAGCACTGGGTAGATATATAATGTAACTGTCGCCTACTAATGCTGCCATGGAAGAAGAAAAGCAATGCAATATGAGGAAGATCAAAAACCTCTCTGGAACCAACCTTAAAGTCTGATTGATAGGCATTGGCACAACTTGGCTAATAAATTATACTGCTAATGACTTAAAGTTTTACCTTGTGCACATTACTATTACACACTGTGAAATTCCTGTATAACTTACAACTGTATTGTGTCAGAGGATAAAGTGTTGGCCATCAAAATAGCTTTCTGACAGTTTCTTTATCCCTCCTCTACTGCCAGAGCTCAGCTGTTGTGAAGGTCTTGCTGGAGTTGAATGGATTTACAGCAACCAGAGCCTGGTTCATGGATCCCAGGTTGCTGTAGAGCAGAGCAGGATTTTCCCCTGGCGTTAATTGGCTGTGGGAAGGATCACTGAGACCTCCTACCCATGGCAGGGTTGTCCCTTTCAAGTATTCTCAAGTGTTATGTCTCATTTTTTTCACACTGTGGCAGATCGTACGTAGGCCCAGCCTTGTGATTGCTGTCAAACTCGCCTTGATGACTTCCTTGGGAAACCTAGAAATATGGTAGGAAAAAAAAGCTTGGCATTATTTATGCAGTTGTCTTCTGAAGTTGTCTCAGGCAACTGCCTCCCACTCCGGGCCCCAAACCAAATCCCCATTTGTCTCACATATCAAGTGCTTTCTCCAGCTGACAGATAAATTGAATCCCGTTTGCTATTTAAAGTGAGGACAGCGTCTGGAAATCTGAAGGTTTAAAAATCCTGAGACCTAAGCACAGCGTAGCATGGAAGGCAGGGAGTTTCTCTGCATGAGCTCCCCAGCCTCCTGGCAACCTCACAGCTCTCAGCTGTGCAGAGGGTTTTGCTTTCTTCGTGCTTTGCTTCGACAGTTAGTTGACCTTTTCTCTGAATAGGTTAGCCTGCCACAGGGCTTGTGTTACCCAGAAGACCAAGGATGTTTTCAGAGAGATGGTGAGACTGTGATTGAAAGCCAGACGTAGTCAAGCTCTTGTGCAATAATGCAGGAAGCATTTGGCTGGTAGATTTTTTATGAGAAGAAATATTATGGATAAAATATAAATATTAATACAATAAAAATGCCAAACTCTGGAACATAGTGAAGATGATGCTGAACAATGAATAGATGTATTTTTAGGAAATATTCTGAGTTAAAACGACTGTTAATAATTCACAAGTGTGTCTTTAACACTACTTGTATAGATACAGTAATCAGAGTATCTCTAAGGCAAATCCACGTTACAATGGAAACTCATCCCAATGTGCTGTATCTTTTGATCTGCACTTTACAGTCAGAGTCATCTATGACAATGGAGATGGAGGTGGCATTTCGGATAAGACAGCCAGCATTGTAGTAATCATATATTGACATCCAGCAAGGATTCACCTCAATTAACATTATCCATCTAAAAGTTAGATGTCTTCTCTAAGCGAATTCTTTTAAGCTTCCTGTAAAGTCAATGGCGAGATGTAGGCAGTGCAGAGAGTAATCGACCCTATCCTGAGATAAGTATTGTAAGAAAAAATGTGCCTATTTCTTGCTGTTCAGTGTAGAGAGGTCCCAACTCTCCAGAATAGATGCCTAATTTTGAGGTAGCTATACTTTGGTGAGACGTAAGGGAGGGGGAAGGAGTAAAGACGTGCTGTTCTAATTTCCATGGAATCAGCTGATCTGAAGGGTCAATTGCTTTAACACAACCTTGTTACTGTGCAGCATTAAACTATTAAACCTGATTAGGGATTTATAGTGAGGAGTCCTTCAACCACCATAACTTGCACAGATGCAAGAAAATTAATACTAAAGAAGTGCACTTTCTAAACTACAAAATGCATAATTAAAAAGTGCACAATTGAAGAAGAATTAAGTCTGAAACACTTGTGGTATTATGAAAGCATTGAGCTAGTTAATCAGTATCTATGTGTGTCCCTTTTTAAACGCTACTCAGTTAAAGAGAAGTGGCAGATAGTTCTGATGTTGAATCTTAAGATGGTTATTGTGAAACTTTCCTTCTTTCTGACAAAAGAGACACACCATTTGGAGAAGCAACACAATCATTCTAATAATAACTGGGGAAAAGCCAATGTCGATGCTCTCAGCATATAAGACAAAATGGATTCCTGTTTGTATAATTCTGGTGTTCCTGCTGATCCAGTGGGGATCATTGGTTGTATTTGTGTTGATATGAATGTCCCGGTCAGTAAAGGTTATTGGTCAAGACCAGGTTTTGTGATGTGAAGCAGTAATTTTAGAGGCCATGTATTAAATGATTTTAGTCAACAAAGTCTCTTCTTGAAAATGTTAAAAGGTAGTTTCTGGGTGGACTAACCAAGGTCTGATTACTGCTTAGGTCTAACTTTTAACACATCCATCTTGATTCAGGGATTTCTAATCTCACATGTTTCTAATTTGTTATGTGCATAGTCTAGTATTAGTGGACCATTTCTGTTGAAACTACTTGGGATTTTTCAATGTAGTTCTTTTTCCTTCATTTATTGTAATATTTAATTAACTCTTACAATTGGGTGCATTTCTAGGTTACAGTTATTGGACTATTATGTACCTCTGTTGGGGTGAGAAGCCCATTACAAAATGTGCTAACAGTTCTACTGCTCGTGGAAAACCTAGGAGAGAGTTTTACTTTTTTATTTTCAGGGTACTGAGTTTTAGTCTCGTTTTTAATGGCCTTTATACTCATCAGCTAGCGAAGGACATTAGTGGTTATCTCAGCCCTGATGCTTACTAACAAAGACTGACAACTGCTGACACAACAACTTGCCTTGAATTATTTTTGGGTAGGGGGTGGAATGGGTTGGCTTAACACAAACATGTAATTTCAGTAAACCACCATTTCCAGAAAATGGCATTGTTTCAAATTTCCTTTGCTGACAGGGGGATGCATTTTTTCCCCAGTCCTCTCTTAAAAAAGTCATGCAGAGGATTGAATAGGAAAATGGTGCTGAAAGGAGAATTACAATATGTACTCAGTGTCAGTCAAAATCTTCCATTTTAATTTTTATTCTGAGTTCTACTCAAGTATAAATATGTATACAAATTCTTATCCTTAATTAACTGTAGAGCTTACAGAAAGCATTTATTGCTATCCATTTCTTTCCTATTCCTCCCCTTATCTCCCCTGATAAGAGCTGCATGTTGAGTAGACACACTGTAACCCCGTAATTTGAAGCTACTACTATAGCATCAATTCTTCTGGATGATACCACACCTTGCCAGTCAAAAATGATTTGAGCTTAAATTGTCAGTTAAAGATGCTCTTCAGTTTTATTGTCCTGAACTTGCAGGCAGTCTATTGGATGAAGTGAATTACTTCGTTGTTGAAAATGCTTGTAATTTTGTGTGAAGGACACAATCAGAATACACAATATTTTTTCCCCTTTGCATTTCCCAACCTGCTCTGCTCCTTTGGTGCCCAAGCATATTACAAAATTGCTGACATCTAAGCTGATCAATCAAACCCTTTGCAGTTCTGTAAATGATTGAGCTTAACTGTCTATGCAGCTGTTATTTGGCAGTGCTCCATCTGGAAAATAAAACACAAACATCAAAAGAAGTTCAGGTAGGTTTATATTTCAGAAAGGGTTTTTTGATAGCTTGTCTCTTATAAAACAGAGTCTCTTGGGTCAAATTAGAAGAAGGCAGATCTTTGTCCTTCCATAAACCTCTGATCCTTGAGTTAGCCAGATGACAATCACCTCCAAAAATAGGGACACCTAAGCA
The DNA here is from genome assembly GCF_963921805.1 of Phalacrocorax carbo. NCBI lineage: Eukaryota > Metazoa > Chordata > Aves > Suliformes > Phalacrocoracidae > Phalacrocorax > Phalacrocorax carbo. The sequence continues at coordinate 119,579,538 of NC_087515.1, forward strand.
GCATGTTGGTGCCTTGCTGATAGTCTGTGCACTAATGTGCGTAGCTTCCCAGGAAAATATGGGATATGTACAGGAGTATTATACAGGAGCTAGGGAAAGCTGGGACAGCTGTATGGTTTAAAAGATTAAGAGGGGAGATCTTTTCAGCAGTGGATCCATGATCTGCTCCTCAGTTCTCCCCAACCCTCTACCAAGTTTAACTCCATGGCATGCAGGGGCTGGGTTGGTTGCCTTTAAAACTGCCATTATTGATCAAATGCAGCTGTACTGCAGAGAACTCTGTGTATATTGGACTAGTCTCAATTCAGAAAAAATAAAATGCCACTGTTCATGAAGTGTTTCCCTTCTTCATACTCTGTCCCTGGATTTAAATTATGGCCTCCCCCCTGGTTTTATGTATTCAGCTAAACTGATGATACAACTTGACCTGGACACATTAAGCAAATGTACCAAACTGAAGAAGGAACAAAACATGCATTAATAGTTTGTGATTTATGTAGAGGTGAGTATGTGCCACTATCCCTTGCCACAGATATAGAGAACTGGGCAGAGAATTGATGGTCTGGTAGACCCCAGGAAGCCATTCACCAGGGCTGGAGAGGGACAGCAAATCTCCTGACACTTTATGCTCTGATTGGTCATGCCCAAAAGGCGTAACAGCCAACTTGAACAGATCAGCAAAGTTCTCATTAGCCAAATTCAGAGCTAACCTTTCCGCTCGCTGACTGCAGAGAGGGCAAAACAGTAATCACAGTGGAAAAGCTGTCCTTAACACTCTAAAAAGAAACTATCAGGCGATAAACATTGTTGATTAGACACAAAATTGGATAGGGGAAATGAAAATATATCAGAGAATCAAATGCCTTCTCTTCCTGGGCAAAACACAGAGGTGAAATGTAGTTATGAGTGAAAACAGTTTACACGGTGTGATGGATATACTACCAGTTGGTCCTGGTCAGTTAAAGTGTTTTTTGGTGTATTGTGAAAAAGAAGGTTTCCTCAAAGGACCATAATGGAAATTAAGTGCCCAATACCTTTGCCAGTTTTATAACTCTCAGACTATGTGGAAAATTCCAGCCAGAAATAACTGGCAGGAAAAACAAAATAATAAGAACAACCAAACAATGTTTTGTGACATACAAGTTGCAACATATTTAAGAGGTACTTATATTCCTTTGCTTTGTGATGTGCTTTTGCACTGCATTTTATATGCTGCTTAGTTAAAGACTGCAATGTCAAGATACAGAAACGTACAGCAAATTTTAAGCCTTTTTACCAAAACCACAATATGCACCTAGAAAAATAGATCCTTTTTCTTTTTACCTCAGCAGAAATTAGAACTGCTGCATTTAGAAGCACATCCCATTTCTATCAAACATACACCGTTTCCCCTGCAGCTCTTTTTATGTTAGTCAATATCTTTTAATGTTATCTGATGGTTTCCTAGGAGATGCCCTAAATGGCCAAACTCACTAGTTTGATGCTGGTGTTGGATAATAACTATATGCACTAAACATCTGTTTTGTTCACTGAAGTTTGCTCTGCCCTTTTTCCACTGGTCATTATGTTCCCTCTGTGGGTTTCTAATGGTTGCTAATGAGAGAAGAAAAACGCTCCATGTACACTTCCATCTTCTCCAATGGTGTGTGATCAGAAGTCTGTGCTCTTTGTCAGAAAGAATTACTTCAAAATCATTGTTAGTATTTCTTTGTACAGTACTTTGAATGCAAATTTTACACTTAAGGACTAAAGTGCCTTTTAAAAATCTGTAAGAAGCAATTAGAAAGAGAAAGATCACCACATTATAGGGTAAAGAGTTCTATTTGTGGAAGGGTGGGCTCAGTGTTGATTCATGTTTTTCAGATGGTACAGTAAGGTTGCATCATTATTAGAAGATTAAGGTGCCAAATGGGGATTTTTTACCTTCTGTTTCCGAGTCTTTCACTGTAGGAAATCACCCAGATATGGCTAGGGGTTGATTTTATATAACATGATGAGCAGACAGAGTGTTCCTCAAATCTAACAGAGCCTGCTGTTACTGTGGGAAGAGGGGCTGACAACTTGGGTAGTATCCATACAAAGCTATAATTTCTAATCTGTCAAAATCACTTCCCTTTAGAAAGCCTGACTTCATTAGCATGTTCTTTGTCGGATGTGATTGTCTCTTTTAGCAGCTTTCCTTTTACAGCTGTCACAAAAGCCAATCAGATTATACCAAAGGCAGGAAATAAATAAGTCTTTTTGCTGTAAATTAATTTAAGCAAGAATAAATCGCATATGGCTAGATTTAGTTCCTACTTTATGAAGTGTGAAATTTTAGCAAGGTAACAGATGAGGGCTCTAAGAGCAGGTACTGGCATAAATTTGGTTACAAACTATATTTTTTCTGGCACTTTAGTGGTGGGTAAAGAAATATACTTGCATACAACCTATGCCTTATAAATGGCAAACCAAGCTTTCAGCTAAACTGAGAACACAGGCAAAACTGATGTATAACTCTCTTGGACAGAGAGGCCAAATTAAAAATGAAGCTTTTCTCAGATTCTGTTCATGCTGCACTCTTCTAATTCTAACCCAAACACTGAGAATTAATTTCATTTTCTTCATATTTGATCTCCTGCACTATTCAATTTATCAGTGTAGACTCCACTGCCATATCACTAAAGTCTGAGATTTTCATACCGCTTGCTGTGCTCCACTACCAAGGGGTCTCCAGGCTGAAGCTTGCCTCTGTTCATCTCCTGCTTTGGACCTGAGCATGTAAGGTAAGGAGGCAGGTGCCTTGTGGAAAGCTATTTATCTCCTTGATGTGGTTCTGCTTGATTCTAGTCTATATTATGGCGTCAGAAATTTGTGAGGAAAAAAGTATCAGATGCTTATTCTTTTTAAAAAAGTATTTCACTCTGGAGAGTAAGACAAAGGCAATGCTTCAGAAGAGTTGTCCCATTTGGCTGCTAATGTTGAAAAAATAGCATTTTCAGAACTCTTTAGTATACAGAAGAATGATGGATGGGCATTATAGAAAGAGCCTACCCAGTGTGTCAGCTGGCTAGTCCATCTTTCCCTGGGCTGTTTGCAACAAGGGACAGCATGAGTTGATAGGAAAACTCATCAGTGGAGCTGTAGCTTTACTTTTCAGTCATTGTGACCCATCTGGAGAACAGGTGAAGCTGTAATTTTTTGTAATGAGTCTTTCTGTACAGGTGCAGAGAACCATTCCAGAAGAAGTCAAATCATACACCTATGGTGCTGTATGATTACTTTGGCTAGGAATTTCCTTTATTTTGGAATCTATTTAGATGAGAAATGTTGCTCAGTTTTCTCTTCTGTACAATTTATTACTTGTTAGAAATAAATAGCAAGCACTACGTGGATCAGTCACTGTTTCCCTTACAGGTGCTAAATAGGTCTACTACCTGAGCAGGTACAATATGAGTCCCAGTGTCTTTCCATTGTGCCATGAAATAAAGGTGAAAGGCCCCATTGTCACTATTACTTGTAACCAAAGTGTCTTGCCCTTCTACAAGGCAATTGGTCTTCCAGCTTCCAATTTTGACACATCTGCATCTCTAAAGGCACATTAACTATGTCTCTTAATTTTTCTAGAGCTAACAGAATCTTCTGGTTTTTAAAAATTCTTCCATTTCTTTGACTATCTGTAGTAGTCTAGCTGTTCTTTTCTCTTCCTTTTTTGTAGCTCCATCTGGGCATTTAAAAACAGTAATTCTGTGTCTTTTCGTGTGCTCCAGATCTTCTGCAATGCCAGTCTCTAACTGACAGTATTTGATCTGTTTTATGATTACCCTTCATCTGTTGCTGGCTGTTTTCCTGTATGCTGGTAATGGCTTTGATCACCTCTTGGCCAGAATCTGTGGCTTCTCATAATTCCTTCTGGAAAGATTCTTTGTCTTCTTTTAATTACTTTTTACCATTACCTGGCTAGCATCCATTACCTGTTGTCTGGTTTTAATTTTTGCCACTGTGGAAGCTAATAGGACTCTTCTGCATGGGGACATTTAGGAAAGTCAATCCAAATTAAATGTTAAAGTTCACACTTCAGCTGCATTAAATCCCTGTGTAGACAGCCTTGTTAGAAGTAAAGACGACCTTAATTTTGTTTAATACATACTAGAAATGAATTAAACTAAGTCAAATTTAACCACTTAAATTTTGAACAAATGTGTCTACATAAGGTTTGTGAAATTTAAGAAATCTATCTTAGCTTCATACTCTTTATTAATATTTTCGATTTGCTGAATTTCTTGTGGACAAGATCTCAGTTTTCTATAGGAATAATATTTTTCTTCCAGGCTGATTTTTTTCTCTTTCTCTCATTTTCTTGATGTTTGACTGTCACTTCTCTGCTCTGATGGAGGCTTTCTTTACTTTCTGAGGGGTAAGGAAGCTTTACAGAACATAGCTGTTATTATTTTATTAATTTACATTATAACAAGCTATATATCTGCATTAACTTCAGGGTCACTTAAGGTGGATGCTGTAAACACGTGCACACATAGAATGGAGTTCATCTCATGTAACCTTAACGGGATAAAGGCAGGCAGATGGCGTGTACCCTCAGCAAATTTGTAGATGATCAAAACTGAGGGGACAGGGTCGTACACCTGGTGTTGTGACACCTTCAGAGAGACCTTGACAGGCTGGAGAGATAGGCAGAGAGAAATCTTACAAAGTTCAACACGGGGTGATGCAAAGACCTGCATCTGGGGAAGGTTAACCCCATGCACTAGTACCTGCTGGGGGCGGACTGGCTGGAGCGCAGCTTGCTGAGCAACACCTTGATGTCCTGGTGGACAGCAAGATGACCATGATCTAGCAAAGCACCCTCACAGAAAACATTGAAAGAGGTGATTCTTCACCTCTGCTTAGCACTGGTGAGGCAACAGCTGGAGTACTGTGTCCAGTTCTGGGCTTCTCAGTAGAAGAGAGACATCAACATACTGCAGCAAGTCCGACACAAGGCCACACGGGTTATTATGAGACCGGAATATCTTTCATGTGAGGAGAAGCTGAGAGAGCTAGGACTGTTCATCCTGTAGAAGGGAAGGCTTAGGGGCATCTTATCAATGTGTGTAAATACCTGATGGGAGAGAGTAAGGAAGAGGGAGCCAGGCTCTTCTCAGCTAGCACCCAGTGACATGACAGGAGGAAATGGACACAAATTAAACCTGATGAAATTACATCTGAACACAAGAATTTTTTTTTTCTTTAGTTGTAAGTGTGGTCAATCACAGGAACAGGTTACCCAGAGAGTTCATGGAGTCTCTGTCCTTGGAGAGTCAAAACCCGACTGGATAAAATGCTGCTCTAGCTGATCCTGCCTGAGGTGGGGTTGGACTAGATGATCTCAAGAGGCTTTTGCCAACCTCAACAATCCTGTGATGTAATGCCTAAAATTTTATTATCTAAACAGAGAAGATAGAGTTATAGCATGATCTAGGGCAAGCTGCGCACCTAAGGTCACAGGGCCCCACATTCAGACTTGTCCCATGTGCTCAGGCCACTCCCCTACCTTCTGAAATTTCATATGTTTTAATTCATCCTTCCCAAGGTAACCCACGCCTTTAAGACAGTAGCGAATTTCCATAGCTTGGCACTGAAACAGTACACTGGAAAACCCAATGCATAGAGTGCGTGACTTCATACATAGTTCATTTTATCCCAGAGAACTGTTTGTTCCTGTGTATTATAAAGCTCCGTACACTGGACTCTAAACCCATGGCCTTGTTCCCAGCTGTTCCTGTGGGCTGCTGGTCTAAAGTTAAAGTTAATGACAAGGTCTGATCCCATGGGTTTAATAAGGCAAGTTTAATAAATATGCTGTCTTTAACATTAACATGAATCCAGCAGCTCATAGTGATGATGATAAAAAAAGAATTACCTTCAGAATTTTTAAAATATTTTTTATTTTGGGAGGAGGAGTAGAGACACAGATGTGAGACCTTCTGTAATGGAAAAAAGATGAACTCATGCTACTCTAACTATCGTTTTGCTGTCTATTAAAATTGTTTCCAGTAAGTCCATCTCAGCAGCAGACAAATGAACACTCCCATTTAAATCCCCGCCTGTCTGATAGGTAGACATTTGCAAGCCAAAAAAGAATCATCCTCCTTACTTCTCAAAAGTATGGTCTGCCTTTCAGATAATACATACTTTCCCAACCTTGTCAGGTGAGGCAGTGCTTGAAAGCTTTTTAGCACTTACCCTTTTGTATAACAAGTTATCTCAGTAGGAGATTTTGCAGCAGTCTTTAACCCTTTTTGTATTCTCATTCTATCTCAGAGATGTCTCATGCAAGCTAATAAATTCCATGAAGTCTCTCCTTTTTCCACAACATTAATCTCCCATCAACTAGTAATGAGCCATGGTAGGTTCCTTGTGAGAATCTGAGCAACCACATTAATTCCTTAAAACTTTTTTAACAACAGTGATCATATTAGCAGTTTAGGTATGTCTGATCCATATATTTAGCCTTAGGATCTTTTGGTGGCCTACCTTTATTGTGCCCTGAAATTCCTAAAGCCCTAGGAAGAGGCTGCAAATGCTAAGTGCATCAATTTCTGCTAAACTATCTCTGTATACTGTCTTATCTAGAAAATGGGAATTGTGCTGCTAAAATCATGGGTTTGTTCATGATTGTTTCCTGAGCTGAATGATTTTTCTTGAAAAAATAATGTAATCAAATACTAAGTTTATATAGGTTGCTGCATGTTTCAGAACATGTGAAGTGTCTGCTGGTTCTTTAGCATGCTGATTCTTCCCATAAGACATACCAGCATACCAGGCAACATACAGCCAAGAGTAGCCTTGGCCACGTGATTTCCCACATGACCATGTGGGAGCTCACTTTTTCATTTTAGCAGTTTGGAGAAAAATATGTGCCTTTGGAGGTTTGCAAAGGAAGTTCTTGTTGCTTAAGCTTAGGTTTCTAAATTAGATGCCCAAAATCCTACTTACCCAGCAGTCTACTGACAGCCAACCTACAGCAGTAAGATGGGGTTAAAGAGAAAGGACTAAATCCTATCAGGAAACACCAATTCTTTCCAGAAATCATGTATTTTACAACCATTTTGTTTGTTTGGCTTCCTATTAGCCTCACTTCCACATTCATGTCAATTAAAACACCAAACCAATCAAACAATAAATGGAGAATCAAAGCTGAAAGTGGAGAAAGAAAGAGGATCGTGGACTCACAGAAGACAATGGTGCATTCGAGACATTTTTCTATGCATGTTTCTGACATTACAGTCTGCACTCAATTTACTTCAGCTGAACTCTGCATTGCTAAAGGGAGAAAGGACACCCATCAATTCAACCCACTCATTTCTGTTTCTTTTCAGCATCAACTTTTCAGTGAATTATTTCCTTCTTCTACAGCAGCTCTTTCAGACTGTCATGGTATATTTTTTTTTGTTTCTTTTCCTGGGCCCATTTTTTATGCCATTTTTCCTTTGCTTTGTTCCCTTGTGATATGCAGAGAAACCCGCCATGCAATTAGCGTAGTTAGTTACATTCATTCTGCCCTTTGACTTTTTATAAAGCTACTTTTTATGAACCTAAAAAAAAAGAAAGAAAATCAACCACCCAAAACTTGAAGTGTCTTGTACTTTACAGTTTCCTCCGTTCCCCTGAATGTGTGGAAGCCTGATAGCACTAAGGAAATGGTATATAAGCAGACTTCACATATGCGTTATGTATTGTTTGCTGTGAATCAATTTTGTCATAAAAGAAAGCAAGTTTTCATTGTAGCTTGAACTAGCTTCAATATCATGAAAACCTCCTTGAGTTTTTCTCTAAAACTGTAATCTGAACTGAAATCTGCTTCTAACCCTCCAAAGGGATTATTGATTTTGAGAGACTATATGCAAGGGGATTTCAGTTTGGATGAAACCACTTTTTAATCTATATTACAATAATACTTCCAAGTTGCATATATTGCTAGAAGAAATAATACAAAGGCCATTACTGAGACTGTGACATGAATAGAGAGCCCAGTACATTAATTATTTAACCATGACAAAAGAATGGCAATAATCTATCTTTTCTCTGAAATTAAGAGAAGAAAGGAAGAAAGAGAGCAAGCCATGGCTGGCACAGTAAGTGACATAACTTAAAGGTCTTCAAAAAGCTTTTAAGTAAAGAGGGCTGGCACTAAACATCTGCCCCAGTGTGATTAGAGGGGTTGGGTGCACAGTTGTGTGCTCATTGCACTGGCTTGCTGGTTTGGCCTTCAGAAGGATAATTTTTCCTCCTTAAAGGCATTTGAAGGGGTTTTTAATGATTGCCGGAAATAATTGTTTATTTTTGAAAGCTGAGCTTCACTTTTTATCTTGGTCCATTTGAACTTTCTTGAAGTAACTTAGACTGCCGAACAAAATTCTGGCCCTTTTGCAATAACCACAGTCCATTGAGCAACTGATGTCTGGTATAAACTTACAGGATAAAAGGACTAACAAGGGAAAATTAACTTTGAGTACTGTTTTCCAGCAGCTTCTCATTTTAAATCACCCCTGTATGGATTCTCTTAGAAACTAATCATGGTAGTTTTAATGAAGTCTAGGCAACAATGAATACGTGGTATGTATAAATCAGGTTTTTCTGCACTAATATTTGAAATTTTAACCTTCTGAATTTTAGAGATTACATCTCAAAATAGGTAGATGCTCCATGCTAGAAAACAAGGCTGTTTTGTGTTAGCTCTCTGAGGAGAGAAGCAATTACAGTTAATGAGCTGGGTTATTGTTTGATTATTAAACTTCTTTTTTTTTCCACAGGATGGCCATCTTAGTTACTTGGCTGTGATCCTTTTCTCCATCAGGAAATACAGAAAACTCCCTAGGCATGTGTGACCTGGACATAAAAGATAGTATAACTATGATGAAAATTGTTCTGAATATACCTTTTTAGAAAGGAGCTCTGGAGTTTTCACATAAGAAAAGGTGTGCATGTAGAGCAGGAAAGCTGCTGGCTTCATTTTCTGTAGTTGCTCATCTCTCTCAGTAACACAATGGTTAGTTTTAGCCACTGTGGCTATTATCATTTAGCAACAGAATGTCTGTTTGGTGATATGTGCTACTGTACCTTTACAAAATAAAAATGTTATCCTCTGTCCAAGATGATGCAATATTTGTTGCCCTTGGCTGTACTGTTTATGACTTTACACCTCTGAGTCACTGTGTATGTATCCAGTCTACTTTACTTCTGATGAAAATGTGTACATGAATTTGGATTTAGGAGATATCTTTAAATACTATCTTGGTGTGATCTCATTTGAAATGGTCCTTACACACTTCTCCACTTGGCTGAAGAAACAACAGCAAAAGCTGTTGCTAATTTTGTTTTTAATTAATTGTGCGGCATGGATTTGTTGACGTGCCATGGATAAGGGTCAACTAAATAGATTTGCCTTGGGTTAATAGAAGTTTTCCATCTTGTCTGTTTCTGGTGCTTAAAATATTCCTTAACAACCTTAAGTTCGTGAACAAGTGCATAAAATCCTCGTGATCAGCCTGTCAGCCTTTAACGAAGGCTGCCACTTCCCTTTGTATTCATCTGCTGTGCAACTCCCCTTACTGGTAGGAGGCCTGCAAAGTGCTTGGAAACAATTTTGTGAATAAAAACATTTCAAGTGCTAAAACCCACTTTGTATAAATTAAAATAATGTCTTTTGGACTTTTCATAAAATACTATATACTCTACTCATCCCCGGAGTGGATTTCTTTTACTATTATTACTGTGATGACACATAATTAAGTCAGATTACATTTTCATAGAGAGAGGAGAATAGCTAAAACACAGTTCTAAATTATTCATCAATAAGTTTCACAAAAAAAAAAAAAGCAGAAGATAAGAATTTAAAATGTGCTCTCTGTTGTTTTTTTCTTCCTAAAACTAGATAATTTTATAATGGTATATTGAACAAATAAGTCTCTTTCTTCCTCCCCATGAGAGAACAAGAGACTTCATTTAGCGCCACATGTGTTATTGTGCTTATCTGCTGATTTCCATATTACTTTGATTTGTACGGTAGATTGTAAACTCTTGTAGGATTATGGAAAGATTTCTTTCCCCAGGCTGAACCAGTGAGATTTTCAGCATCATGAAGCCAGAGATGAGTAGGCAAGAAGCAGATTGGTTATTATATCTCTATGTATTTTTTACCCACTGGTTCATCTCATTTTTATCACTGCAGAGTCAGCATGAAAGACAACTGAGTTAATACACCTCCACAACATTGTCACACCACTAAGTTTTAATGTCTCTTCATGTCCTCCACATGCTTAGTGAAACTGTGAATTGCTGAAATGGGGTAGCCATAAAGAAGAGCAGGAGTAGGCATAGATATGCTTTGATTCAGCTGGTTAAAATAATTCTGATTAGGAATTATACTATATGAGGAAGGAAAGGGCTGATTTTCTAAACATCAGGGTTTTGTTATGAACAATTCTTTCTTTCTGATTTTGGAGGGGCTTATCCAAATTTGCAAGACAATTTACTTGGCATATTAAGCTAAGTATTTCCTTGTAGAAAATACAAGAAGCAGCAGTTATGAAGGAGAAAGTTTAGACCAGACAAAGGAAAAATAACTGTCCCATAAAGCTAAAAAGTATTAATTCAGCTACTGTATCTCTGTGCTGTGTATGTAACTCAGACTAGAAAAAGACCACTAATTTGACTAGAAATTAGATAGAAATTTAATGTATGCAGTGGAGATAATAAAGGGTTTTCAGATACATGGGAACCAGTATATCAGAAACACCGGAATGGACAGTCAAGAAGGTGACTGCTGATACTGACTGGTGTCCATTTCAAAGTCTGCATTTCTCTTCCCATTTTCTGGGAAAAAGTATTGGTGATGTGTTTAAATTTAGTGTAAGTGTGTCCTGGCTGTGTTCAACAGCAGGGATACAAACAAGGAGACAGCTTAATGGTCAGGACTAGACAGAAGACGTGGGTTCACATTGCTGCTCTGCTGCTGGGCTCTGGAAGTCAGACAAGTGGCTTTATCTCCTGTTTTATGAAATAAAAACAACTACACTCAACTCCTTTGTAATTGGGAAAATTGGACCTGGAATTCTGTATGAAATTCTTGTCAACTGCATCCAAGATTAACTCAAGTTATGGAGAAAACCAGAATGGTAGGTGAAAAGATAGGGAGTTAGGTGTATGGATAGATGCACAGTTTTCACAATGCAGAGTTTGTCAGTGCAGACAAAGAGAGAATCTGGGTAGGTTCTGTACTCTTCGTCACAGTTACAAACTATTTGGAAAAGCAGGTGCTTAATAAGGTGACCGAATCTGCTGATAACACAGGATACCTCAAGCTGATAGAAACTAACACTGACAACAAAAGGGTAAAGAGACCTTTTGACTTTGAATGCTTGGAGATAAAATGGGAGACAAAATTCAGTGCTGATAAATGAAAAGTAATAGATGCAAGAAAGCATAATCCTAACAATTTTTACAGTGACATGGGTTCATAAATGAAAGACATTGAGAGTATTTTGGAAAGACATTGAGAGTTATTGTGTTTAGCTCTTTGAAAGGTGCTCAGTGAAAGCTGAAGATCACAGAAACATCAAAGAAAGCATCAAGAACACAATAGTAGACATAATTTTTCCTCTGTATAAAGCCAGGATCACCTTGTGTCCTGAATACTGTATGAAGTTCTGTCCCTGCTTTTTCCAAGAGAGAAGTGGCTGAAAGAGACACGGGCAGCAAAGATTAGATATGAAGGTGTTTGTCTGTGAAGAGAAATTAGGCTAGGATAATGGGTCTTTGGAGAGAGAAAAAATGGCTGAGGGACAAAATTAAAGAGTACATAAAATAATAAATAGCACAGAGTAGATGAACTGTCATGTTTGCTTTTGACATTGTTTGAAGAACTGGGGGCCAACTGATGAAATTATCATGCTGCTAGTTTAAGGTAAACGTAAGGAAGCACTTTTCTCACACACCACATTTCAACTCTGGAACTCATTGTCAAAGACTTTTGTAGTGCCCAAAGGATAAAGTAGATTTAAAAAGGGTCTGGAAAATTAGCTAGAAGAAAAGACCATCAATTATTATCCTGTAAAATATTAAGGTTTTTTTTTTTTAAATTCATATCCAGGAGGAATATTTCTTATGCTGCTTCTTTAAACAACCACAAACTGTGACTTTTACACTACAGGAGAGGATTTGCTGGGTATGATGAAACTAAGTTTTACCTGCTAAGACATTTCCTATGTCACAGAACTGAACCCAGTCCACAGAAGGTGTACTGTGACATTCAAATGGAATTTTCGTGGAACAAAATTAAATTTTAAAAATTACTTATTTAATCTCATTTAAAGTAACAAGTTACATTATTTGTGAGTCAATCGGGGGATAAGCACTTGGGAAGGAAAAAATCCTTAGATTATAGGACAATGGAGGTGTGCTCTGGGACATGTCTTTAAGACATAAACTTAGTGTGGAATCACTCATGCCAGATTCACATCCAAGCCCTGCATCTTATCGAGAGTTAAATCCATTTAGAAGTGTGGAAGAATCAAGTTCTGAGAATCCTTTTGCTTTCCTCCATCCATATCTGCAATTAATTTTTGGCAATTAAAATATTTGCGGAGATATGTTAGAAGCAGATGAGATCAATGATACCAGTTAGGAACAGATCAGTACAGTCCTTATCTGGTCAGGTGGAGGGAACAATACATTTCTTAAAGGAGCTTTCATTCCACCACCAGTGAGAAACAGAGCAGTGAGGCTGATAGCTGCTTGTTAGCTTGTAACAGGTGGGAAGACTGAGAGTGATTTTCAATAACACTTCCCCTCTCCCACTTCACATGGGGATAATTGTGGAACTGTTGGAACAACCAGAAGGATTTTTCTTATCTTGGAAATCCTAAAGGTACCCAAAGGTATCAGGCATGATACACAGGAATATTGCCCAAGTGCTGTACAAGTTCTTGCAATTAAAATTTGGAGAGATGCTTAAAGAAGTGGTTGAGGGAGATGAGGGCTTGAGGGAGACAGAGTGATTTTATGTTGTCATTTTGACCTCAGCCTGAATCTTGCATGCAGCATCAAGTTGCCTTCTCTTAGGACTGAGCCTGGAACACATGCGTGAGATGAGCTGGCGTGCCGTGAGGTGGATCTGGAGCGCTGGCCTGTTTCCAAAGGACTGCCAGAGCTACTATGCTTAAATTCAAACTTTATGGACTAATGATTTTCCTGCTTTAGTGCCAGCATGTTTAAACACTCTGGATATTCTGGCTGTAAGTTAAGATATCCGTATAAATATAGGTAATGTCTCTGTCTAAGTATTCCTTACCCTGCAGGGTTAAAAGAACACGTGTATCAAAATTTAAGGTGTTCTGGTGCCATGCTGGTGAGGTCATATAAAATACGGAACCATGTAAAGTGTAAAATATGTTAGATGTACAGAGCTAAGTTGAGCTGAAACATCCAAATGCAAATTGTGATCTGAACTCTCTCCCAGGAGCAAGATCTTCGGGTCAGGTGTTACTGTTCAAGACTATTTCCAAGCGAGTGACTGTGCCTTTTTATAACGCAAGCCTTGTTACACTTTGATTTCTTCCTCTGTTCTGGTCTGAATTATGTTACTTTTCGTTGATATGAATTCACAGCCACTAGCCAATGACCATAAAAGCCCTTCTATACCACATATTGACTTGAAAGATTTAGGTCCCCAGTATAAAAGGATGGCACTTTATCCACTCAGCCAGACCAGACCCTTGATTTTACATTGCTGTTTTCTTTCTGAGTTTCAGAAGACCTTTTAATATTTCAGACCCATGCCAGCGCTTTCATAAACTTTCCAAAGGGTGAACAGTAGTAGCTGTATTCCAGCTGCTGCTGAATCTGCTGTGTTTGTTCAGCCCTGAAATGATCTTTTAAGATGTGAAAATAAAATGTTTCACTAGTACTGAGCCATAAACGCAAAACTGACCAGGGATGCTATCTGCCCAAGAAAAACTACCTATTATGTATTAGAACCATTTTTTTTTCCAGCTTTCTGCACAGAGACCTGATTCTGATTTAACCTGATTTTTTTTTTTTTCAGCAGAGCAGGTAAAATAAGATTCATAAAATTAATTTTTAAACATTTTTATGAGATAGTGGCTGTTACTTTGCACTTAACCACATTATGAAGCCTTTTGGAAAGGCTTTTTTTTTTTTCTTATAGAAAGGAAACAAGCCTTATTTACTTATTGCATAAATATTCCTCTGAATGATCTCAGTATTTTGACTCAAGTCACAAAGCTGCTTAAGTGTAAGATTGCAAACTGATCTTCTGATTACTTTTGTAGATATTTCCTCATTTTACATTATTTATATGAATATGTGGAAATCATATGCTTGTATGTAAGCTGCAGATACTCTTGGATTTTCTTAATAATGCAAGAAAATGAGGTGCCAGTACAGGGAGCTCTAAAATTCAAGCCCTTAATGTTTAATGCTAATAGAACTCACAAACTGCAATACGAACTCTCAGCAGAAATCATAATACTCTCAAAATATTGTTTTTCACTCTCTTTCCCTTTACCAATAAATTAGTAAGAAAAAATCCACAACAAAACAGAACAAAACTTCATTCTTTACACTAAATGCCCAACTCAGGCAATTATGGACCAAAGATCAGACTCCAATAGAAATTTTCAAACACCACTAAGATTGTCTTTCTCAGCCATGCCATCCTCTCCTTGCCCTCTAGGTTTCTGTCTAGGTGGGACTTAAAGTCTGAATTTTACAGCTTGTTGTGATGTAACCCCAGCCAGCAGCTAAGCTGCTCACTCACTCCCCCCTAACTCCAGTGGGATGTGGGAGAGAATTGGAAGAGTAAAACTGAGAACACCTATGGGTTGAGGTAAGAATAGTTTAATAATTGAAATAAAATGTAATAATAATAATAATATAATTTGTAATGTAAAAAGACAATTTTAAAAAGGAGAGAAATAAAACCCAAGAAAGACAAGTGATGCAAATGGAAAACAATTGCTCACCATCAACCAACCGATGCCCAGCCTGCCTCCAAGCAGCAGGCTCCCAAGCTTTCTCCTAGTTTATATAGTGAGCATGATATCATATGGTGTAGAATATCCCTTTGGCTGGTTTGGGTCAGCTGTCCTGGCTGTGGCCCCTCCCAGCTTCTTGTGTATCTATCTCCAGCCTTCTCAGTCAGTAGACCATGAGAAGCTGAAAAGTCATTGACTGGTGTAAGCACCACTCAGCAACAACTAACCCATCAGTGTGTTATCAACATTATTCTCATAGTAAATGCAAAGCACAGCACTGTACCAGCAACTAGGAAGAAAACTAACTCTATCCCAGCTGAAACCAGGACACAGTTCTACATCAGAACCCAGAGCTGGTGCACTAGAACAAGGAGTGAGGGCAGACTCAGCTGTAGAGGTTAACCTGTACCTGACATCATTGGGAAGTGGTTGTCAAAGTCAACATATTGAGGCAAAATGTAGAAGGTGGAATGGATCAAAATGAAGACTGAGCTGAGACTAGGGAGGATGTTTGGGATTTGTAAGAGAGGAAAGTTGAGACAAGGTGAATGAGAAGAGTTGAAAGAAATATCTCTGGGTGTGTTGATGGAGACAGGGTTGCTTAGGTTGGGAACATTATGTATCTCCGTGCTCCTAAAGGCTTTGGGACTGGAAGGTTTGAGAGGATAGGAAGCCTAAGCTGGTTGTAAAACATCTGTGTTTAAGAATGCTAATGTTGCACTTCAGTCAACAGAAATGAAGATAATGTAACTGCCCTATACACCTAGTGAATAGTCACCTCTTGTCACTTCTCACAACTACCCTCAAGTACCTGTTCTGTTTCCTCCTCCAGTAGAATAATATGCATAGCAACATGATCTTTATAGTCAGGTACTACTATTTAGGCTGTTAAGGCATCTTATATACTTGTAAACTACATAGCGCCTAAGTCTCAAGGCTGGATACTGTCCACGCTGACAGATTCTCTCACAATCTGAAATGCTGTAGACACATGAAAATTACCTTGGCCAAAGCCAGAAGTATGTCTAACCATTTCTCAAGTCTGAATAGTATGGATGGTTGAAATCTAGTGTGTATACCCTCCTGCAGGTTAATATACTGATACAGGTGTAGACCATATAAGACTTGTATCTTTAATTTTAATAAAAAATCCAGATTCCATCAGGATCTTTAATATTGTCTGAATGTGCTTAGTTTAGATGTGAAGTCTCTTCTGGAAGCACTGGCAAGGTCTTACCTCTAATATCTCTATCAGTTATTTTGTACTGAGTGGGTATAAATCCTATTCTTGGTTCCACAGCAAGGTTGTAGGTCAAAAGTACATTAAAAATGTACTGAAGTGTTAACTGGTCCTATACTGCCTTCTGTCAACTTTTAAGAAGCTGCTCAGGTCTTGACTTCTGTGGGAGTACTGAAAGAATAATCTTGAATAGCTCTTCTCTTTTTAAAGGTCTCCCCTAGTTGTCAAATGGCACCATAACCCAAGAGAATTTTATGACAGACATGTTATTTTTGTGGGAATTATTGGAGTTTTCAGAGTTGGTAATAATTCTAAATATTGTATACAACAGCTTAATTTATAGGTAGAACTACTTCCATGCCAGAGAAGGAGAGCATTTTTTTTCCTTCAGAAACAAAGCTTTCTGGAATTAGCATATATTTACTTTGAATGATAGAAAAGTTTCATGTCTACTGGGACAGAACAGAATTTAATCTGATAAGTCAAGAAAGAACAGCGTTATTAGGTGCAGCTTTATTTACACACTTGTTGGGAAGATTGCATTGCAGGTTCAATAGCTATTTGTTACTGCTAGAGGCAAAGCTGGAAGAGTAGTGTGTGTATGGTTTTGATGTCACCAATGTTTCATTTGATGACAGTTGCTTCAGCTGTTCCTTCTAATGACCAATTCATGCTGGGAGCCAACCCAAGCAATCAGCATCTTAAAAGACTTTCGAAAAACACACAAGTCACCAATATATACTGAATTTCTCATGTAACTGTTTTGCAGTAGTTTAAAAGATCATCTTCTCATTTCCCTATACCTTAACGTCCAAATGCAGTCACATCACGTAGGACTAGAAGCAGTCACAGTCTTATCCTGGTAACAGCAGCTCAGCAGTTGCCAAGTACAAGTTAGACAGGGATAGACACTAAGGAAATTCCGTTCCACTTTGCCAGTAATACTAGTCTGTGTGAGGCGTGGTTCTATGACCAAGTCATATTTTGATAACTGTTAGGCATTGCTTTCCCTTTGTATTTTGAGTTCTCCTCCACATCTGACCACTTCTGTGTCACATAGTTCTGAGTCTTACACTAGATGAAATTATTTACTAACGGCATGGCCAGTGATGTTGTGTCATCCTTTGTCTAGTTAAGTGCTACCTGCTCCCCAGCTGTGTGTCTAGTACTTTCTGAGACAAAATTGAATATATGGTTGTTGAAAATTGAATGTTTCTGAACCCTGTGTGATGGAGAACATACTGCCCTGCAGGGCTATACAATCCAATTGCACAGGTAATCTGACACTTCTCCAGCCAAGAGGTTTTAATGGTAATTTTCTGAAGAACCTATTCAGAGTGCCTAATGTTAGACAAGCATGCTGTACGTGGGTAGGGTGTGATAGGACTTGGCTTAATGGAAGGTCCAAAGCTGTTAATAGAGACTCCACGTAAGGTGTATGATCAGGTAAAGTTCATTGAAACCTGTGTCATAGCCACTGCTTCCAAAGTGCAAGGAAAATCTGGACTATTTTGTATTCCTCTCCATCAGCATGCTCCACGTGGCATCTTGCGAATCAAATCCTTTCCAACCTGCTGTTTTTTCTTGAAGATGACGGACAGCAGCTGGTAAAGGATATACACAAACCAAATAGCTGAATGCCTCATCCTATAGAAGCTACAAACCTGTGTGGCTTCTACTTTTACCAGGTGCTGCAGTGGGAGTGCATAGGTGGCAACTACATCTGGAGGCCTGCAAACAGGCTTTCCCAGTAGCTATATCTGCTTTAGCAATGTGGCTGTCTTGGTCAGACAGAAGTTCTGAAGGGAATCAGAGGGATGTTGGATTTGAATGTCTGTGAATGAAGATGGGTGCAAGGGCAGGTTTTAAAGAGCCCCTGCAGATGTCTTTAAGATACAGTTCCAAAGCCCTTTTTGAGGGGTATTTTTTGAAGTTCAGCCCTGGATTTTCAAGCATGTCTTTTGTATTTCATTACCTACTAACATTTTTAATAGATAATCCTGAGGACTTTGCATATACCAATAGAAGAAACCTCCTCAACAAAACCAGAGAAGAGAAATCTTCTAAGGAAAAGCTCTGTCCTGATTGTTTGTCTGTTATAAAGAAAGTAAACTTTACAGTGAAGCTCTTGGAAATCCTGCTGAGAGGCTGGAAGTCATCTCCTAATGGAGCTTACAACAGAACAGATACTATAGGGATTTTATTTTCTGGTGATGAATAAGAGGTTAGGAATCCTAAAACACCTGTAGTACATTTTCTAACAGATGCAGTAAAAGAGGCAGTTGCCAAAAAGTCTTATGATTCTGCTGTATAGTCGATCTTTTGTTAGCCTATAACACTCAGGACAACATGTTAATTAATGCTTGGTCTCAGAAGGAAAAAACATACAGAAAACTGTTATATTTAAATGCATTGATAGCTTCTGTAAAAGGAAAAAAATATCCCCAAAATACAGATGAAAATTATCACATGTTTTCTTAGAGATTTGTCAGCAAAGTTAGCTTTCATGCTAGCCAGCTGGGGTCTTGGGTTTCTATATGAAAAGAATAGCTCAGCTATGTCTTGAGGCTAATACTGAAAAGGTCATGAGATGCTCTTTCATGAAAGGAATGAAAGTAAGCTGAAAAGTACAGGAAAACATAACGTTCACTATAAATGATAGAACTTATTTAGTTCTATGCATTTCTCTGTGTATAGAAAATGACATTGAAATACATTTGTATTTAGATTTAGGGAGCAACTTAGTTTCTGCCTCTTCAACAGTTTATTATTTATTTCCAAACCTTATTATTTTAAAATGCTATAGCACCCAAAATGTGCTAGACTATTTCTAAACACAGTCACATAATGGATTTTTTCTATGATGAGCAAAGCAGCCATTTGAAGTTCATTCACTGAGACCCTTTGGCCTTTAGAGCATTTAGTGAAGGGTTTGTTTTGTTTATTTTACAGTTCAGTGGAATGGAAAACAATTTTTCTTAAGCATTACTGGAGGCCATCAAACAGCAAGAAGGAATAATTTTTCTGCTGCTGCATGTTCAGCGGAATTTAAAGGTATCTATTAAAAAAAACCAGGTGGAGTGATAAGCCTAGATTTCCCCCCTTTTTGAAAAAGTGTAATTATACTCATCAGACATAATGATCTGCTATTTTCCCCATCTTGCTATTCCTCAGAGTGTAATGAGAAAAGTTTGCTGATGCTGGGTGGGTTTGATTATTCCCCCTTCTTCTTGTTTATTTCCTACCAAAAAAACCAAAATAGAAAGACACACCCCCCAAAAAAAACCCCACCCAAACCAAAAACCAACCTACCAACCAAATTAAATTGTTTACTTATTCACCAAGTGTGCTTTAGATGTGCAGTTTATACATGAAAATAAAGTAATTGAAAACATACATTTCTCAGCCTTTTGCCATAGAACGATTTAGATTCAGATTTTTATTATGTGGCGAGGCAATAGGAGGTCCTGTTTGCATTCCTTGTTTTGTGTTTTTCAAAAACATATTTTCATAAGACATTACAAATATTATTGAGTGGAGGCAGGAAACAGATAAATAAAACTGTTTGAACAATGATGAGGTAAACAGAGGAATCAAGTGATTGATGATACTCTCATTTAATTAATGCAAGTTGAAAACCTGGAGGTAAACTCCTACTGAAGTCAGCAGCAAAAGCCTATCTGCACAGCAGCTGAGAGTTACAGCTTCTTTGTAAGAAGACCCTTCAGTGAAGTTGTTCTGACTTTACAACCATGTAGCTACAAGCCACATCTAAATTCAAATTGCATTAAAAATAACAGTCTTAAAACGTAGTGTGTAGAGCTGAACTCTTGTCTGTCCCTGATACATTCGAGGAAGTAACTGGTATTTGACCTTTAAGGAGGTTTGGAAAAGGACTCTGGAAAACATCAAAACTAATTTTTAAGTGGAGTCTGGCACATAAGCAGCACAGTCCCATTGCATCCTAGCAGGATTTGATATTCAGGTATCCCTTTTAGTTGCGTAAAATGTTAATGTCTGTCCCCTGCAGGATGACCCGCATGCAGGCGAGGTGAGTTAGGAGTTCAGTCCCTTTTTCCTTCTAGTAATACAGAACCATCAGAGGGGTAGCTAGGCGCTTGTCCTGGACGCTCCCACATGCCATGATCATGACAAGCTGAGCACCCTTCATTCTTTGGAAAGCAGTGGCATTATTCTTCATTATACTAGGCACAAGAATACTTGATCTGGAGGCAAACCGGTAGATTGAAAACCACTTTTCCCTTTTCTCAGAAGGATATCCTAAGCATGCTGGTATTGAATAACTCTGCTGGGGCTGCCTGCTGTGTTTACCTCTCCCTAATGCCTTGTCAGCACTGGAAAGCTTCAGAGACAGGCTTCCGCTTGTTTGCTGTCCTTTGCTTTTGTGACTCTCTTGTTTCTAGCTAATTGTAGATACAGTTCCCCAAGAATAGAATATTTCATCTGGAAGGGACCTACAATGATCATCTAGTCCAACTGCCTGACCAATTCAGGGCTGACCAAAAGGTAAAGCATGTCATTAAGGGCATTGTCCTTAATGAAGTGCCTCTTAAACACTGACAGGCTTCGAGCATTGACCGTGTCTCCAAGAAGCCTGTTCCAGTGTTTGACAACCCTCTTGGCAAAAAAATGCTTCCTGCTGTCCAGCCTAAACCTTCCCTCATGTAGCTTTGAACCATTCCACTGAGATCTGCACCTCCCTCTCCGCTTCCCCTCCTCAGGAAGCTGCAGAGAGCAATGGGTTCACCCCTCAGCCTCCTTTTCTCCAAACCAGACAAGCCCAGAGCCCTTAGCCAGTCTCCATAGGACAGGCCTTCCTGGCCTGTCCTCAGCTTTGTTTCCCTCCTCTGGATACACTCAAGGACCTTCACATCCTTCTTAAGTTGTGGGGCCCAGAACTGCACACAGTACTCAAGGTGAGGCCTCACCAACGCTGAGTACAGCGGGATAATCACCTCTTTTGACCGACTGGTTATGCTGTGCTTGATGCACCCAGGAGGCGGTTTGCCCTCGTGGCTGCCAGGACACACTGCGGACTCACACCGAGCCTGCTGCCAACCAGCAGCCCCAGATCCCTTTCTGCGGGGCTGCTTTCCAGGCACTTCTCTCCCAATTTATACTTGTGCTTGGTGTTATTCTATCCCAGGTGCAGAATCCGGCATTTGGAACTTGTCAAATTTGATCCCATTAATGATTGTCCAATGCTCCAATCTGTCTAGATCTCTCTGCAAGGCCTCTTGTTCCTCAAGAGAGTCAACAGCACCTCCCAGTTTGGTATCATCAGCAAACTTGCTAACGGTGCATTCAACTCCTGTATCCAGATCATGGATAAATAGATTGAACAGAACTGGCCATAGAATTGAGCTCGAGGAATACCGCTGGTAACCAGTTGCTGGCCAGATGGAGCCCCATTCACTACAACCCCTGGAGCCCTGCTGTTCAGCCAGTTCTTCACCCAGCACACTGTGTACCTGCTCATCCCACCGCTGGACAGCTTGTCCAGAAGGATGCTGTGAGGGACAGTATCAAAAGCCTTACTAAAATCCCCCAAAACTACATCCACCGCCTTCCTTCATCCTCTGGGTGGGTGACCTTATCAGAGAGGGATATCAGATTAGTTAGGCAGGACTTTCCCTTTGTGAACCCATGCTGACTGTGCTTGATGATTGCATCATTGTTCAAATGCCTTTCAACAGTACCCAGTATGATCTTCTCCATAATCTTTTGCCCAGTCTAAAATTCCCACTGAGTTTTCAGTAAGTTGGTCGTTAGAAAGGATCTGTGTTTTGACCCAGGATGCATTCAAAGCCTCTGGCCTACTAACACGTTTTGCATTTCATGACACTTGCCAGAAGTCTGGGGTAATGTTGATCTTGAATCTAGCACTTGACATGCTCCACTGAGCCACTGTTTTCCAGAGTCCTCTTCCAAACCTCCTTAAAGGTCAAAGACACTACAGTGTGACTAGGAATTTGCTCTACTTTACTCTTTTTAAGATAAAGGCAAATTTAGTGGCTGCTACTATGGATGTTACAATTTAGACAACATTGGCCTTTTTTGATTAGGGACAGTCAGTTTGTCTGCTGGAAGATTTCAAGACATAGAAATTAAATTGATATTCTGTTTTTCTTAAATGCCTTGAACATGTATTTGTAACACTGATAAAAGAAAAACCCCAACACCCAGTTCATTTCTAGTATAATACACATAGTGTTTTTCCATTTGTTTGTTTATTTTTGTGTTGAAGACAGGTGTTTTTAACAATGCATAAAGTGACATTTTCAGACTCTGGAACTCATTCCCTGCAGCATTAACTGTCTGTGACTATTCAAAGGTGACTTTGTATTGGCTGAGGTTAGCTTTTTGCTACTCTCTAGCCTAATATTTCCTATTTAATGTCATCATTTTCTTTCCCTTGGATTCTTACATTCTATTTTAAATCGGTACAATGTCTTTTGCCTTTTTAATTTTCTCTTTTGTGAGCTTGGATTGGTTAACTAGAGTTTTCTGGTGCTTCTAGAGTTCTTTAACAGAACAGGTAGACACCTGGATTTCATATGGGAAGGTCATTCTCAGTGAGATTAATCTAGCCTGAGTTAAGGCATCTGTAGAGTCCCTCCATAGTTAATGAGAGAAATAAGTATCTCCAAAGGGCAATTCATGTGACCTGTCACATGCATCTGTCTCTGGATGAAAACAATTGTCTCCTGGAGGTGCCTATTTCACTCTACTGACAACATAGAATTATGCCACTAACTCTGGCACCAGTGTCAGGACAGATGAATTTCACTTGGTGTGTCCAGGCTATAAAAGTTTTGGGTTTTGGTTTTTTTTTTTTTTTACTGTGCATCTGAGAAATTTGCCGTTACACTCATTTGGTATCAGTGCACATTTTTATTGCCTTTATGATATTCTTTTGCAAGTGAAGGCCAAAGTAAGTGCTCAGCTGGATTTTCTGCTTCCTTTGGAAAGTGAAAACCATTATTTTTAAGCACTTATTTGAAGAAATGAAAAGTCAAAGATGAATGATACCACAAGTTATATCTTAAGTTAGAAGACATTATCAAAGCTGTGAGTTTTAGTAGACATCCAAGACCTTTATTTCATGGGCTATAGTTCAATTTTCAATTAATAGTTTTTCTTCCTCCCCTCTCTACTTTCTTATCACTATATATAAAGAGATGTGTTAAAATGAAGGAAAAGCTTGCTGATGAGTAGGTCCAACCAGACACTCTCACACCCTGCCCTTGGGAACCTTGCTGGAAGGCTCAATAATCTAAAAACAGAATATTTGCAAACAAAGTTTAATATATTTAACAAAAAGGGCCATGACTCGCAGGGCAAAATCAGAATGAGGCAAAGAGGGAAAGCTAGGGCAAGACACTGATGTCAGCACACTGTGTATATTCCTCTGAGGAAAGGGGTAACAGAGTTCAGAGGTCTTTGCTTTCCTCCCACAGGCTTTGATGGCAAATGGTAAGAACATCATGTGGATATGTGGTACAACAATTATGCTTGTGACATAGCCTTCTCCCTTCCTTCCCTTCCTTTCCCTTCCTTTCCCTTCCTTTCCCTTCCTTTCCCTTCCTTTCCCTTCCTTTCCCTTCCCTTCCTTTCCCTTCCCTTCCCTTCCCTTCCCTTCCCTTCCCTTCCCTTCCCTTCCCTTCCCTTCCCTTCCCTTCCCTTCCCTTCCCTTCCCTTCCCTTCCCTTCCCTTCCCTTCCCTTCCCTTCCCTTCCCTTCCCTTCCCTTCCCTTCCCTTCCCTTCCCTTCCCTTCCCTTCCCTTCCCTTCCCTTCCCTTCCCTTCCCTTCCCTTCCCTTCCCTTCCCTTCCCTTCCCTTCCCTTCCCTTCCCTTCCCTTCCCTTCCCTTCCCTTCCCTTCCCTTCCCTTCCCTCTCCCTCTCCCTCTCCCTCTCCCTCTCCCTCTCCCTCTCCCTCTCCCTCTCCCTCTCCCTCTCCCTCTCCCTCTCCCTCTCCCTCTCCCTCTCCCTCTCCAATATTTTTCCTTCTTCCCAGAAGTAATTATGGTGTACTACTGTCTTCAGACTTGGTAACCCTGCATGCATAGGATTTCCCTGCTTCTTTACCTTCTCCCTGTAGCAGAAACCACTTTAAAAGGCCAGATGTATTGATAGCAAAGAGTTCTAAAGGAAGAAACTGAAGCTAATAGGATAATTAAAATAGCAAAACCAAGCACCTTCAGCTAACAAGATAATGAAGGATCCTTCAGACACTTTCAGCAGGGATCGATGGTACAGTCATGATAATCATATTACATTGTACCTTTCATCCTGCAAGGTGTCAAAATGCTTTGGATATTCAGCACACCAGTACAAGGAATCGCTTTGTCTATGACTAACACAAAACTACCCGTGGGTTTTCACGTGGCAGCTGCTCTGTAGGGAATGGCAGCACTGAAAAGGTGAAGTGTGGGTAGGTAGAAAGTCTATCTGTTGAGAGTGCACAGGGCATTAAGCTTACTTAAAACTGGTGGAAAGATCAGACCTCACTGTGTTCAGAGGTAAAGGGCCTGTTTTCCAAGGGTGTTAGTGCTGCTAGCCAGGTCCAGTGAATGTAAAGAAGGGATGTGCTGTCAAGAGGGATTTTTGCTGTTATTTATATCACATTTGCCAAAGACTGTTCACTGCAAAGGTAAAAGTCCAGAATGTTAGCTGGAAATGTGAACTTCTAACCTACTGAAATAGAGGAAATCTGAACTAAAAGGAGATTTAAAAATAGGAGCATGAACTCTGCAAAAGGCTGGATTCCAGATTTCTTTTCTATGTGAAAAGTTAGGTAATGTTTTTATCCAGAAAAATTTCCATAAGAGACATGGAAATGGCTTTTTGTCAGAGTTAGTCCCATTCAGTGCAGGGTGTCGGTTTTAATTGTATTCACCTCAGCAGTTTCCCAGTCTTTGCTGTTTTTTCCTGTTATTTTTCATGCATTAACCATATTGATGCATTTTTGGCCCAGTCCCAACCAGAAGGTTATCCCTTGCCATTACAAGTCCTTCTTGCTTATTATTCAGCTGCTGTTGAGCTACATATATTACCTTCCCAAGAAGTCTCACTATCTATCTTTATCCTCAAGATTCTCAAGCTTTCTTGACTGATGTGCTTCTTGGTTTTTCTCTACTAGCACA
Source organism: Phalacrocorax carbo (assembly GCF_963921805.1). NCBI lineage: Eukaryota > Metazoa > Chordata > Aves > Suliformes > Phalacrocoracidae > Phalacrocorax > Phalacrocorax carbo. The sequence goes on from NC_087515.1 coordinate 119,604,979, forward strand.
GAATAAATAGTGATCACATAGGGTTTTAAAACCTTTGCTAAACAGGCATTTTATTAGTGCAGTTTTTTGTGAAACTGACTTTTAAAGTACTACATGAAGATGTGTGCACCAAAGTGGCATTCATTAAGGAACTGTTTGAAGGCCCGCAATATTTTTTTTCTAAAAAGTGGTATGGGATATTGGTTATGGTCAGGATGAACCTAAAAATGGCAATACCCCCTCTAACGGGAAATATTTGAATAAAATGTATGTTAAAATATTGTGGTTCTAAAATGCTCGATTACAATATATTCTTTTGTAGCTGGAAGTAGCTGTAGCACATGATTTCATTTTCCTGAGAATACTTCTCTTAGGCTGTTGTCAGCTGGGAAAAGAAGGGAGCCAACAGAAGGACAAACTCTTACAACAAGTTCTGTGTTCAGGGCAATCCGAAGCCTTTTGCTGTGATGTGGAAGTCTTCGGTGGGCTTCAGTTCAAGCTGTGAATGGTCTGTGCTGACATCTTTAGCTCATGGCAGTTGCTGCTGCCTTTGCTGCTGTCCGTGATGTCTCTGATAGGATATAATTTGCTACAGCTGGCTTAGGTGCAAAACTGCCATGGGCGAAGCGTTATGTCTTTCCTTAGATGTGCCATTTCATTGTGTCTCATCAAAATCAGGCAAACAAATGTGGAGAGAATAGGTGCTCCTGCGTGTGTCATGCTCTGCAAATCAAGTGTATAGAGACAATCCCTTGCCCAGAGCCCTGCTTGTGTCGCCACACACATCAGAGCTCAACGACAGAGGGTCTCATTTGTTCTGTTTCTACCTCTTCAAGATCAGAAGAGGTTTAAACACCTACCTACTGCTAAAGCTCATTATTTTCTGCCTGAATCCTAAGTGAGGATGGGTAAGGGGAATACAAAAATTTATTCTAAAGCATAATTAGATGCAAGATTCAGGTAGGGATTTAGATATGGCTTGATTAAATCAGAGTTCTTTTTTAATACAAATGAATGTTACACTGAGAGTCCCATTATTTAAGGGAATTTTCAATGCCAGTTTAAAAAAGTGCTCTCTATTCTTCGACATCACATCTCAGCTGAAAACTCCCATGTTCAACTGTATTCAGTAGGGTGGATCCTCAGCTGAAATATACCCATGTCGTTCTAGTCTCTCTGGTGTAATTACATCAGTGAATTTCATCTAAGGATCGGGTGGATAAGAGAAGCAGAGGACATCACTAATAGGCACATCAGAGCTCAAGCTCTGATCATCACTGAATGAATTCAGCTGACAATCTGAACTAGAAGGATAAAACTTTGGGCTTAAAAAAATAATGAAGGTAAACTTCTCTGCATTTATTACATTGCATTACATTAACACATTAGTGGGAAACCAGAGGGAGAAATTTGCTACTGTGTCCCATGAAAGTGACTTCAATAATAAGATAATTGTTAGACTATGCTAATTCCAGTGTCAAACTTCCGAGAACAGTGAGCTTGTGATTTTCAGTAATCAGTGTCCTACACTGAGCTGTGTATTAAAAAAAAAAAAGAAAAGAAGAAAAAAAAGAAAAAGAAAAAAGAAAAAAGAAAACAGCTCTGTTTTCTCTCTTGCCACAGCAGAATTTTGAGTGGTACCTAAACATCACAGAAAGGGCAGGAGACTGTATGGGGGTTTCAACTGTCTGGACCAAACACTTAGGAGTCCTATTTATGCCAAAATGTGGCACTCCCTAATGGGTTGGGTGGTGGGTGCTGTTAAATGAGTAGTGCTGGGTGGGTGACATACAGGATTTTGAAGGCTAATTGAAGCTTAGACATGCTGGATATATCATTGGCAGGAATAATGAACGGTGCTGATCTCTTGCCTATTGGGATGATCTCTGTGGTTCCCTGAGGAGCCAGCAGAGCAAGAAATCTCCCTTTCTCCCTTTTACTGCCATAAGCTTGAAAAAGAAACGTGCAATTTTGTCAGCATTCATCCAGCCAGCGGCTGAAACTAACACCAGGACATCCCTATCAGTTGCAATAACAGAAAGCCCCTAAGGGCTCCCCAGCATCTTTCCTCTTTTATGGGCTATGGTCTGGGCCTCTGACTCTTCCATTTGGCCTAGAAAATTCACAACAGGGTCTTACAGGCAGCTGAACTAGCACGTGTTGGCTGGGACCTGCAACAGGCCTGCCAAGCTCCTCACAGCACGTCTGCCCATTTGGCTCCCAGTCCATGTTCTCTTGTCATGGCCAGTGCCTACAGCCCATGCATCCACAGTTCAGCTCCACTACACCTCACCTGCATCAGGATGGTCTGACCTGTGCCTCTTCCTCGGACCCCATGCTCGGCAGATCTGCCATAGCGGGGGGCAGGCGTGTGCAGAGCAGCATCACGGCCCGTTCTCCATCATGTGACCAGACAAATTCCATCTTTTCTTACATGCAGCTCTTCCTCTGGTCCCTTTCTCCTTACATCACATTACTCACTGAAGTGATGTCTCAGGTGACATGAGGCTATGTAAGCAGTGCCATAGACAGTCACAGGTTTCCAGCTCAACCACGAAGGAAGGAAGTTAATATGGGGTGCGGTTTGGAGGTGCTGTTAGAGAAATGCATGTCATGATAAATGCGTATCAAAATGTAATAGCTGTTCCTATAAAGCTGAAGTCTGCAATATCCTTATCTCAAGCTGTTAAGAGTCTGTATCTTAAGAGAAATGAAGTATGTGAATAAAGAATGCAGAACTTTTTTTTCAAGCTTATATTGTTCATCAATGAGACATAGCAAGGTGAAGGACAAGAAGTAGGTAGGTGAAACAGAAAAAATATGAAAAAGCAAATGCCTTTGCAGCTCATTGGTTTTATTTCTGACTTTGGAAGCAAGATCATCTGCTATCATTGCTAACACTGTTAAGAAGAATTCAAAATATTCTGGCACTTGTCTTCATTGTTTTGAAATCTTCAGATGACGCTGTGAGAGGCTGCTTCAATCAGAAATACTATAATTTCCTTTCCTGTAGATACCTAACATACCTAACATTTTAGTAATATTACCTTGTCACACTTTAATCTATGTGAGGGTTTGTTTTGTTTTGGTTTGTTTGCCTTTGAAACATATTCTCGTCTGGTTTTCAAAGCTGCAAGGCTGCAGAGACAAGGGAAATATTTGTCAATTGTCTAAATATTTGAAACCGCAATATATAAATTCTCACTTCTGCTTTTCTGAGGTATTTTTTATAATTCAGTGCTGTTTGCTATTATTGTTGCTCTGATGACAGTGACACTGGAAGCTGTTGGGGACATTCAGCAATCTTCACTCAAGACACAGCAATGAGAGAAGATTAAGATAAAGTGACTTGCCCAGATCCAAAAAGCAAGTAGCAGAGTTAACATTAAAACACAATTTTTAAAAATAAAAATCAAAACCTAATACATTGTGTAATAGGCTAAACAATGATCCTAAGTAATTTCAAAATGTCATACTTGAATCTTCCTAGATTATATTGTGCTAATCTTGACTGACAGAAAAACTTGGAAATATATTAATGGAAAAAAAAGCAGTACAGATGTGGTAACTGTGACTTGCTGCCAGTAAGACCTTAATCTGTATATATATAGGAAGATGCTAACTGAGTGAAGCAAAACCTCATTCAGTAGTCCCTTAGGACTTTTTAAGCATTAAAACACTTGAATAAAATCTGAGGACAAGTACCAGTGCTAAGCAATGGAAAGCACTACACATTTTTTCATATACAAAGGGCAAAAAGTATTCTATGCTAATTTTATTTTACATAAAGGAAAATAATAAACAAATTATGCATATGATATCCCAAGGGCAGATATTCAGTTGCTGCCCATTTACTTTACTGGAGTTAAATTATATGATACTTCTGGAGGTTCTGACCCTCAAATGTTAAAATAGACACCAATCTCCCCATCTCATGAGCAATAACTTCTATTGAAAAAAATATTGGGTTTAATTTGTAGATGTATTTGCATTTTTCATCTTTACTTCTTGTTTTTCCATGCAGCTGCTGCTCTGTGATATGCAGTATGTATAAAAAGACTGAAGATTTTTAAATTGCTCATACCTTTTGCAAGCAGCTATTTCCTGTTCGTGCAGATAAAACATTTTAGTAGACAATTAGATCTGAATTTCAATACTGGGTAGTTTTCCAGTGTTGTAACCCTATGTTCAGGCTGAAAACATACAATCAAGAATGTACTCTGAGAGAAAAGTCAGAATCTTTCTAGTGTGGAAAATTCCTTCTATTCAAGATTTTAGGATCATATATGTCAAAATACATTGAAACTCAGGTATGACAAGGCATATTTCTATGTATTTCTGTGTGTTTCTACACACTCGTGTCTATTTTCAATTCTGTAAATTATCTATGGTTTTGGCTCTAGGTGGTTCTTCCAGAGAGTTAAGACACCATAGCACAGGTTTCGGGGACATTTGGGGAAGCTATTCCACATTTAAGAAACTATTCCATGAAGGGGTTCAGTGGAAAACTATTGAGATCTGCCAGTCTCTCCAACCCTTAGCATTCAAGCCATGACCTACTGGTTCACTGGATGATGGAGGTAAATAAGTTACTTAGTGGTTAACACAGAAAACTCTGCAATTTTCCCCTCCTAAGGGAACGTACTGCTCTATATTCGTGATAGGGAAGAAGTCTGGAGGAAATCCATGGTAATATTAATTATTTTTAAATGTGCTTAGAGAGATATCACTAGTTTAATATTGTATAACCATCTGGATCCAGATTTTCTGGTTTAATATTGTATACCATCTGGATCCAGTTTCACTGCTTGAGAGAATGTTTATAGTTATGATCTGCATCTTCACTATAAGATTTACACACTTTGTTCCTTCACTTTCATGATACTGTAAAATAATCAGTTTCCAACTGAAAAATACAGGTCGTAGCTGAACCTGTATGAAGTCAGCACAAATTCTCAGTGAACTCTGGATCGCATCCCCTGGCCAGACCTTAAACTGGGGTAAAGATGCTTTCAATCACTGATGACTCACAACGCTTAAGAAGGAGAGTTGTTTTTCCTTTTCTGCTGCGCGGCTCTGAATGCCATTGACAGCTAGCCCTGCAGAGAGATGGAAACAGAATGCAATCAGACTTCCAAATCTTCCCTTAATGCAGTGTCTTTCTTTGGAGCTTTTCCCTGTAGGGTACCTCTCAGATGGGGATAAGTAATGCTGTTAGTACATAATCCAATCACTGATGCAGATTGCTCCTAGACAACTCTGAGCAGCAGATTTTTTTTTCTTTATACAGAAAGTAGCTTTTCTGCAGTAAAAAGAAAAAAGGATGTGGCTTAGAAGTTGTTAACAGTATAAATAAGTCCTGTTATATATTGTCTGCATATGATAAAATTGAAAGTTTAGATTGCCATAAAATATCAGAACCCAAAGTAAAAAAATGAAGTGTTTTGGTGTTCAGGACAGGATGGCACTTTGGTGCTTTCCTCTCCCTACTGCATTGTGCAGTCACCCAGGGATGTACACTTCTCCCTCTGATTCCCAGTCTGAACCCATTTCTGGGATTGCCAAGGTAGAGGTCTCAATCTACTTTTGCTACTCTCTTTTGCTGCCATTGATGTGCTCTCTCCCTTTTGTCTCTAGAACTGTGCTTAATATGGTGCATTGGTAGCGTGGTCTGCACACCCAATTACTGGAGTGGGGCTTTCTAGATGCGGTTTCTCTTTTCAGCCACACAAGTAACCAGTTATTCAAATTCATATCATCTTCCCAGCTTCCCCCCCATCATGTGTCTGTCTCCCCTGTTTTGACTGTAGACTTTTTGGGCATGGGATTTTATCTCCCTTTTGACTATATAAGGCTTAGCACTCTGGAGGGCTGAACACATCTAGAGACCATGTAACAGGCAGAAAATCATGGAGTGGTCTCTCCCACCCAGTTTAAGCATCTAACTTTGACCTACTGAAGGAATTGTCAAAGTTCTCTATAGAGGCAATAGAGACAAGTGGGTGCCTCTGAATCTCAGGATTGATGCCATTCAGGTATCCAATAGCACAGTATTTAGCTCTCCAGGCTATCAGAAACACCTGCCTCTACTGTTAGAACTGTATGCTGATAAACTGGATCCCTCCCATAAATAGGAACAAAAGGACCATCAGAAAATATGTATGTTTGTTCCAGAAGAACAGAGTCACTCAGATTTTATGATAAATGAGTGTTTTCCTCAAAATCTCCCAGGATTCTTTCAAAATGGTGCATTAGTACTTTTCAGTTCCACTGAGCTGGTTTATTTAAAATGGGGTGGGGTTTTTTTGCATCTGCTAATGGTTCTAACAAAATTAAATTTGCAGGTGTAATGTAATTCTCAAACAGATGTCTAAAGTGAAAAATATATTGAGGCTATATGGAAATAGCATTATTTACATCATTTGAATAATTTTTAATAATGTAAAATGTTTTATATGACCATAAACTTTCCATCTAGTCTTTTTCTTTTCTTGAGAATTTACCACATGAAGTTCCTTGTCAATCATATCATCAGAAACCACATTCAGATCTATATGCAGGAAATTAGTGGATTATTAGCAAATTAATAATGTTAAAAATTATGGTGTAAGGGTGTGAAAGGCTTATTTCAGCAAAGGTGAAAACTTAAAAAAACCAGTATGAAGATGTACTCAAGAAAGATTACCGGTCCTCTTCATGTTATTGTTAATTACTGTAATATTATTGGACTGCTTAAACAAATACAGGGATCCTGTTAGCTGTGATAGCTGTTACAAAGCATGAAGTGCAAAAGCTGAATAATTTTGAAGAGTTTATAAATTAGAAGAACAAGTGAAGGCATGGAAAGAAAAGCAGCACAGAGAGATGAAAGGACTTGTTTTGGGCTACCGAAGAAGAGAGAGCAATGAACCCAGTGATTTCTGAGCTGGGATTAGTCTGTGACCACTAGGCCAGGTGTTTTTCTTTGCCTGGTAGATTATCATTTGCTTTTAGTGCTGCTAGGGTGAGGTCCAGTTTTGTAGGGATGGTTTCTTCCATATCTTACACTAGTGCCAATCAAATGTCTTTCCTATTAAGAAAAATGATTAACAGATGATTGAGCAAAGGAAGAGGATCTGGCCTACCTTTTCTTCCCTTGTAGATCACAACGTAATCCAGTTAAGAAAACCCACTTCTGGCTGGTATCATTAGGCCAGGGTAAGTCAGATGCAAAAACAGAAAACAAACTGTGCAGCCTGTATTCCAAGCTAGAAATTTCCACCGTCTCATATAGGACAGAGCTACTTACAGATTTCATATGGAGTCAGTGCTTAATGGAGGTGAAAAGGTCAGCAGAGGCTCGCTGTTTCTTGTCTTTTTCTTTTTACAGAAACACAGCAAGGATCTCATTTTCTTCTACTTGCATTGGCTGAAGGGGGCAGGGGATGTCAAACTGTATGGATTTCTTAGCAGGTTTGTTAAAGTTTTTGATTCCCTTGATTTATCCTTTCGTAACTATCATGAAAAGTGAAAGTGCTGGCAATTAGAGTTAATGAGCATTTCATTGCTTGTGACAGTTTATTTCAATTAGCATTGTTGCTGTTTTCTTCTTTAAGTGGGGGAAATGTTCTGGAAAGCTTCTGTGGTAACACATGGAGCCAAGCTTGAGTTCTCCAGAGTTGGCTGAGAACAGCAGACACAACTTGACCTTTACATGAAGGGAATAAATTATTCTTAAAGGAGCCTTCAGCTCTCTGTTGGCTCTGCTGCATACATTTATATGCTTCTTTAGAAGATTTTTGCCAGCAAAGACCTCTCTATAGGTGGACCTCTCACAGACCAAATGCCACACTCATTTCTACAGTCTTTCCCAAATGGGTTGTTCTGATACACAGAGGTTACACAGTTAATCTCCCTTCCTCCCTTCCTCCCTTCCTCCCTTCCTCCCTTCCTCCCTTCCTCCCTTCCTCCCTTCCTCCCTTCCTCCCTTCCTCCCTTCCTCCCTTCCTCCCTTCCTCCCTTCCTTCCTCCCTTCCTTCTCAGAGAGTGGATGAAACATGGAGCATGAGCGTTGGTAACTGACAATTACTTGTGTTACTTTAACAGTACTAGTCTCAGAAGAGTCTTTATTCTTCCAAGACATGAATCAATGACTCTAAGCATGAAAATCAATATGTAAATGCAGTCAGCCTGATCCTGCAATTGTGGATTTGTAAGGAATTTGATACTGCACACAGTAATCCCAGCCAAGGCTGAGTTATATGCAATGTTTGACAGCTGAAAGGCTGGACTTCTAAAATAAGGTTCTAGTCCTGTATGTTACTGCATCCATTCCCTACATTTAAAAAAATATTTGTTTTCATGGTGTCTGCTTATTGTTCTGATTAAATAATATTCTTTCATGCTTCTTTATTAAGACAGATGGAAGATTTCTCAACATGGGAATATTCAGTGCCTTATAAATCCTAGATTGTCTGAGGTCAACAGAAACTTTGTGGGACCTGCTATATCCATTTAACAGAATAATAAACTGTACCATGGAATGCTAAGGCTATTATTATTATGACTGTCATTTTTATTTACTGTAATCAGACCTGCCTAAGTATACTATAGGCAAGAAGTTTGATAAAGTGTACAGGAAAGCTCTCTTGACTACATAAAAGCTTTCCCTCAGGTCAGGTAGCATAAAATGTTCTAATGGACTATGTCCCCCCAGAATACCCAAAGATGTCTTAGATATTTAACTTCTGTAACAGAAACACTGTCTAGCTCATTCAAAATTCCTCTTCCAAGTTAATTAATAACATTATTGTTGACTTTCATCAGGAGAGCATTCAGTCTGCCTTCTGAAATAGGAAAATCCTCATTTACCTAGTTACTTATATCACTGATAATTTTTTTTACCAGGCCACTCTTCACTAGAATAATTTCATTAGCACTTCTTGAACTCAAGTTATAATCACACAAACAATTATGACAGGTTGGTTTTATAAAGTTATCACAGCAGTTTATCCAAAATAGAACACAACTTTATACATTAATAAAGTACATTAATCTGTAATATTCCTGTATTATATATAACAATAGATAATATTTCTATATCTTCAATACTGCACTCTTGAAAATCCCATTTCAAATAGGTTATATGATGATTTAGGAAGAGGTAAAGAGGATGTCTACAAGGACAATCATAGGCATGAGAAAAAAAGAGAGGTTTGAAAAAGATGGTAGAGTCTATAAGATCACGAATGCTGTTGATAAAGTGGATGCAATCCACAGCTAAATTGTGGTTATCTTTGCCACAGGATGTTCTGGAGGTCAAATGTATAAATTAATTTGGAACAGGATCCAGAGCTCTAAGGTGAATCTACCTAAACATTTTTCTTATTAAAGAGTATACTCAAAACACCACAGGGGCTTATAATCTCAAAAGCCAAATTTGAACAAGAACTAGAATAGCTAGCTTCTGCAAAACTGAAAGTGACTACAAAGTTGACTACACAAGGGAGAACTGAAAAGAAGTTCAAAGACACCTCTTCACTTATTTGTTGCGGCCTTGCAGAGCAATTCCTTGCTTCAAAACTCATTTATTAACAGCCTGATTTTCTGGTTGCTCCAAAGTCTCCAGTGACTTTCAGGGATGTTTTTCTGAATGTATTTGTTCCTGCTTCTCTCAGCAGTTTTTCAATCACTCTGCCAGTCTACAGACTCCCTTCTCTTTCCTGAATCTCACCTTTTCTTTGACTGTCATAAGTTGAACTTTTGAAGCTCTTCAGCTTCATGGAGACTCCATTGTTCTCCAAGAGCACGAGGTACAGCCAGATAACCCCACCTGGCCCAGACACTTCTGTGTTTTAAAAAGAACATGATATTTAAAAAAGAACTGAGAAGAAACATATAAAATGGGTGCTATAATTGAGTTCATAAGAGCATTCAATTCACCTCTTTTTTGTCTCATGTTTTTAGTGATATACACTGCATTTACACCTGATGGTGTAAAACTAGATGGACATCACTACATTAATCTCTCTTTGTGAGAACACTCCAAAAAACAATGGGAACTGGTCTGTTTTTTAGTTATGTGTGTATCTGGATAGAGTTACTAAACTTTTCTTCTCCTTATTTCATAGGGCAAGCAGTGAACTGACCATCTTAGTCAAGTTTTGGTTGACTTGCCCTGGACATCTCTGGATCTCTGCCCTGAAGCTGGCTATTTTCCTTCCTGCATCTACAGCACAGTACAATGGCAGAAGATGGGTCACATGCATTTCATACATACTTTTAAACTAACAAGTAGTTAGAAGGCTACTAAAATAAGAAGTTTCAGGCTTTGTCAGTTAGACAGGATGGTTAGAAGGCTGTGGAAGATTTCCCTTAAAGTGATTGGAGGCTTGTGTTTCTTGTTTTTTAAACTCTGTCCATCAAGCAAGCTTGAAGCTCTTTGCCTGAATCTAAAGGGTGGGTGTCATGAGGATGGGGCCGGACTCTTTTCAGTGGTGCCCAACGACAGGACAAGGGGCGATGGGCACAAGCTGGAACACGGGAAGTTCCACCTCAATATGAGGAAAAAACCCTTCCCTGTGCGGGTGCCAGAGCAGGGGCACAGGCTGCCCAGGGAGGCTGTGGGGTCCCTTCCCTGGAGACATTCAAACCCTGCCTGGACGTGTTCCTGTGCCCCTGCTCTGGGTGTGCCTGCTCAAGCAGTGGGGTTGGGCAAGATGATCTCCAGAGGTCCCGTCCAACCCCCACCATTCTGTGATTCTGTGATCCTGTGGATCCAATAACTATTAAGCAATGTTCAGAGCTCAGCTCACAAATTCCTACAGAGTTTGTACAGCCCAGTTTTCTAGTTATCATTAATCAGCTCCTGTTTTTGCCAAATCAAATTCTGCATAACTAACTGTAAAGTATTATTGCAAAACCTATGGAAGGAATAATCTCCTAAAATGTTATCTATGACTTTGTTAGATGTTCCCCTGACTTTGCTCCACATGACTCTTCATACACCTCTTTCTTCCTAGCCATACCCTGTTTAATGTGAAACTGTGTCTGAGTGGCCAGATGTGCACATGTATGAATGCAACCAAATAAAACTGCAGACTCACCTGACTGTGTAAACACTAGAAATGTCACTCTAAGAAGAATTTAAAGAACCCCAGAAGAATAGTCTGTATTGCAGAAGTCAATGATGATAAATCCAGGTAAATCCTATTTTAAGACCAGAGTTAATTCAAAGGACAAAAGGACTGGCAAAAAAATGGAAAAAAGCCATGAGTAAATTTTCAGCTATTTAGCTTTGTCTTATGACTGGGTTGTATTGGTCAGAGAATATCAGAGATTGAAATAAAAAACATCTGTTCCTGTAATGAGGCTAATGAGAACTATAGTTAAACAAGTCTTTCACAGTTTATTCTGATAGTCAGTAATTTTTCTTCATATCCTATAATATTTTTCCATTTTATCTGTGGAGAATGAATCTATCCTTGAGCTTTGAGATAGTACAGTTCTGAGAAGTACAGCTGAGCCCTGATTACATTATCTATAATTATGGTAAAAACAGAATTTCCCTTTGCCAAGACATTTCCATATTTCAAAAATGTTTTCAGACTAAATGGATACAAAATGTTGATGTTTCCTGGAAAACAGACATTCACAACAATTTATATTAGAAAACACTGACTAACCATGATGATAATGACTCAACTTTTTTGAATTTGTCTTGATAATCTCAAACAGCATACAATCACCTGTTCATCTACAGTAACAAGTACAGAGCTGTAAAAACTAATTAATATAAATATAATCTGAAAGCCAGAACACAATGAAACAGACTTAAGTTCCAAAACTTAATATTTTCAGGTGCAGACCTTGAAACCTATAGCCAGGAATATTTTAATTTAGATAAAAAAGTAATAGCTAATTAAAGAAACATTCCCAACCATTTTTCATGTTGAATACATCAGAAAAATAGTGTTGTATGGATGAAATTTTCCCTTTAAAGATATCATGAAAATGTGCTATTTTATCAAAGATATTTCATTTTTAACCAAAGATCCTTTGGAAGTGTGTTGGAACACTGAAAAGTTAGGTGGAGAAAAACACTTTAATGCTGTGCATTTCATGGGCTGGGGTACTACTGTAGGATGTAGAAAATCCCCTTTATCAGGTAAAGCATCAATGAAAAAATGGACAAGGCACATTTGACATCACTGGTCCCAGAAGAAGGCATCATTCACTTGTCTTCCCAGACATTGCAGTAGCTGTGCCTAATCAAAACTTCTGGTTTCAGTTAAAAATGCAAGTTGTCCACCCATTCTCTCTAGATTAGCAGTACTAACAGATAGCCACAGAGCCCTCATTAGGCACCTTCTAGTTTTCCACTGAAATGCTGTTAGCATACTGCTGTGTATTTATAAAATCTATAGCTTGTATTTGTATGTCTCTGAAGAGAATTAAAAAATTCCTACAAGTAGATGCCATGGGATCCTATCCAAGTATTTAGACACATATGCTTAAGTTTAAGTTAGCTAATACATTTGTCCTAATCCATAGAAATTTTCCTTTAATAACCAGCTTGAATCTTTACTGCCATGTTCTAGCCCCCGAATTTAAACAAGAACAAATCATTGCCTTTTCTTTTGTGACAGACTTTAGCCTATTTGAAATTTGTTCTCATGTCTTCTGTCATTTTTTTCTTTTTCCTTAACAGCAACAATTGTTCACATTTCTCCTTCCAGCAATATTTTCTAGATCTCTGACCAGTCACCATCACTGCTTTTCTCAGGACTCTTCCAACTTATCCATTTTTCAGAAATTCAGGAAGCTGTGCGAGGCTTTATTGCTGGGCCTTGCTATGGAGCGCACTGGATGGATAATGTTATACTTTCATTCAAACATCAAGTCTGCTGCTTTAATGGAGAGACAGACATATGGTTTTTAGTGTTATCAATTGATTTCTCTCTAGTCCTGAAAGTAATTGCCCTGAATAGACTTGTAGCATTCATCCTAAAAATAACCAAATGCCATATAAAAGATGCTGATGTTTTCCTGACAAGTGTGATTCATGAGGAGCAGCAGTGTGATGACTAGAAATTTTCCCAGCCAAAGTGATTACAGTGACAACCTCACTATATGGGATGAACTGTCTGAACAGCTGGTTTTACATTTACTCTTTATATATGCACAGCTGGCAAGTACCGTCTTTTGGATAGACAGAAGGATGTCTGTTTGTTTAGGGAGGAGATAACATATTTCTCAGGCATCCGCTGTCATCTTCTGAGACTATACGTTGCAATAAATATTAAACATAAAGCTTCAAATTATAAGAGGAAAGGAATTTTAAGCCTCTGTATGTGCCGTTGGTGTTACAGTTTGAAACACTGATTGCTGCAGTTCTGCAAGACTTGCTCAAACATTACTAATGGGGACAGACTAGATTACTAACAGTAGAGGAAGCGATCTGATGGCATGGGCACAGAAAGATGGCAGAAAACTAGGATATGAACTCTCAAGACCTTCAGCTGCTTTTCTGGAGTCTCCTGTGTGCACACTTGCCCCTGATGGCACTGCACATGCCTCTCACTGCAGTTATGCTGTGTTGCACAGAAGGTAAATGCATGCACAGATGCCATCACTGTAGACAGCTACCATGCTTAGTGTTTTTCCTAGTATGGCCTGCATAATCTCAATTTAGACAATTGAAGTGATCAAGAGATCAAGAGATCACACTAGGAGAGTGACCACACCTGTCCTAATATAAACTGTTCTCATAGTGGAATGTTTTATTTCAAACTGTAAGTTCTTTGAGATGCTGTCTGCAGTAATTGATAATTGCCATTCCTGTGCTGCAGGTACATCACCATACAAATAATTTATGACCATTTTCATAACTTTAGCAGTAAAATAACACGAAACCTGCCTGCAGACCAACCCTCAGTTCCACAGGTCTTCCAGAAATACAGCACTTCTGAAAGCAGCTGGTAAATCTATCTCTTTTTCCTTGTGTCTTCTCTCAGAAGAGCAAAAATGCCTTCATGGTTCATTCTCATTTTATTTAATGCACTTGGTGAAAACTTACGAGGTCACAGGGATTTATGCTAGTAGATTTGGCGGCCTTTTAATATTTACTTAGGCTGTAAAATATAATTTGAATTTTGGAAGTATTTGTCATTGTATCTAAGATGGATAAAGGTATGTTTATTATAGCTGTATTTGCTATGTGTGATTTACATTGTTATATGTTGACTTTTCATTTCCTCAAATGTCACAGTTGCATTTTTGTCTTTCTAACTTCCTCGAAATATAGAAAGTTAAATATTTTTTTCACACTGATAGCAATCAAATCTTGTTACAAAGTCTTAGGGTCAGACTTCTATACCTACCAAGCGATGACTTATTTTTTGAAAATACTTCACAACGCCTTACATTGTCAAAGTAGTGTGATTCAGCACACCCAAAAGTCTCATTGTACAATCTGTTCTCAAGATCTATGTTTAACTATGCTAAACCAGCAGCCTGGGGAGTGACCATATGCAGAATCTTTTCTTATTTCTTCTTTTTCTTCTCCTCCCACTTATTTTCAGCATGCATTCTTCTCTTGGGCATCTCTCTTGCATACTCTGAAATTTGTGCCTGCAAGTTTTGAACAACAACCTCAAAAAAGACTTCACAGTGCTCTTAAAAGATGGTCTAAACACAGCCAAGGAGTTTATTCTTTTTCCCAGAGTATAATTATCTTCCACATTTCTTTTTCTCCTTTTCTCCAATCTGGTTGTATAGGAGGTAACTGGATATTAAATCCTGAGGCATTAGTTTTTAGATCTTAAGTTGTGGGCCATTTTCTTCTTGTTTGTATGTTTGTTTAATATACATTAATATACCCAGTAAGGTACTTTCATAGGTTTAGACACTATTTTGTTTGAATAGGTCACATTAATAAGATATCTAAATCACTCTAAGTCCTTAACGCTGTTAAATGTTCTTACCCTCCTTGCATCAGGTATAAGCTTTATTAGCAACAGTTTTTTATTGACTTTCAGATCACAGACAAAAGTACTGAATGGTCACAGCCTTTCATAAAAATGGATCCAGTGAAACTCACACCTGGTTTATGCAGGGAGTCACAGCCCAGACACATAATCTTTGCCAAGGAATATAAAATACTAGGCAGAGCAAATGTACGGTTCACTACATCTCTCTGCCTCCTCATCCGTAGTCTGTGAAAGTCCTTTGGCTGATGTCTGGATAACTTTATGTACAGAACTGTACCTTATTTCTGGATCTCTAAATTTTGGATGAGAAGAGCTTCTCTTACTAGGTGTATACATCAGCAGCTCGGGCCCTTTGGACCCTTTAAGCCACTGCTGAAATAGTAACAGCAATTAAGCAATTGACCATATAGCAAAGAAGAGCATGTAAGCTATTTGCAGGAAATCTGCCCTCCCATTAGCTGTCACTTAGACTGTACATAGATTAGATTCCATAGTCCACCACTTAAGGAAAAAAAGGCATATTTTCAAAATTACTGGAGACCTATAGTCTGCAAAAACTTTAGAGAAATCTCTGACTTTTCACTACTTCTGATAATGAGAACTTTTTATGTAGCTGTCTAGGTACAAACTTAGAAGTCTTTAAGGTGTTAAAATTTTGGCTGGTATTCAGCCAAAATCAATCAAAAACTCATAAAAACAAAGGGAGCATGACAAAAAAAATAAAACAACCCAGATATTTACAGTACAATGGGCTAAGTGTTTTGAGGAGTAAGAACTGCTCTTACATCCCTAGTCTTTGGCACATGTGGTCTAGTCCCCCAACAAGCAGCCAAAATACCTGGGATCTAAGAAACATCTTGGCATAACAATAACTTTAATAGGTTGTGTTGCTTACAGAAATAAAAAAAAGGAAATTTTTACTTGCAGTTTTTGTTGCCTTGCAGTCTCTGGTGTGGGCAGAGGTAACATTTGAGAAACATCTATCCTGGAAAAAGTATAACACCGAAGGCATCTAATGGCAAGGTTGGGAAGTCAAATGACAGATGCATGAGAAGCCGAACAGCAAGGGAGTTTGTGAGTTCAGACAGCAGATGCACAGCAAGGCAAAAGGGCTCATCTGAGAGAACACCTGCCATTTTTCATGCACCTGTTTAATTTCTGAACGATAATATTTCTGTATGCAAGGGCATGTGAGGAGGCAAAACCGAAGCCACAAACCCAAGGGGGTGAGGTCTTAGTTTTTTTATTTGGGACTATCAGTGTAGTTGTCCTCATGAAATCCTTAGTGTAATCAAATGAAGCAGCTGTTTGCACTGCTGGATCTATTCAGGTTGGGAAAAAAAGGGGTAAACACTTCTAATGCAAATATCAGCCTTGCCTCTCTACACTTGCTGCAATGATTCTGTTATTTAGACACTTATGGCGGCAATTGGTGCAGAAAATCTCCAGAGCAAACAGGCTTTAATTAATAATCAGTTATTTTCCACAACAAGTAATTGGAAGGAAGCTCAGTTTAATGCTTAGACTTGAATATAACTTTGTGGTCTGATAAAGAAAGTGGTTTATTCAACTGCTTTATTAATATTTCCTGTATATCTGTATGTCAAATTTTAGGATAATGTTATGTTTCTCATAGCTTTGATAAAGAGAAGGAATAGAAATGTGAAGTGGTACTAATCATTAGGATGTGTTGGCTTATTGGAAAATCCAGTGACTGAAAATTTTAATGACTTTTCACACTAAATATAAATAATCCCTAAAGGGAAGTTGGCGTTGCTATGAATGCTTGCTTCACAAGCCCCCCCCCCAAAAAGGAAGATTGTATCTAGCACATTACAGGAAATTCTTTTATTCCTCAAAGCTCTGAGCATTGAGGCATAACATTATAATACAGAAAATATGTGTCTGTATAAACTCAAAAACACACATACAAATGCCTCAAAGTTCATAGTATAAAGTAGAAAACTTTATTCCATACTTGGAATATTTTTCTGTACCACCTATATAAACAGTAATCAAAAATTATGGTTCTCTGTAGAGGTAAAAAGTTGTATGACATTCTTACACTGTTTTGTAAGTCTTCCATTTCTTTTGGATTGTTTCGACTAGTGTACCTGATAAATAAACTCTTTGAGAAGCATAAGCAGATAGCCAACTAACCGTAGAGAGACATGTGAGGATGCATGGCCATGTATTAATCTAGACTCAGATATATGCTAAAAATTGCTTCCTCTACATATCATGTATTTTTGTAAAAGTTTTTTATATATATGTATTGTATTTCTGTTGAGTTTAAAGCTATGTGTATATGTAGCATTTAATAATTCTTTCTCAGTGGTATCTATTTCTATTTCCACTTTCACTTCATTTTTTGATAACATCTTATACAATATAATAAGTGTTATAGCAAAAGAGAGCAGTTCAAGGTCTCAGATCAATGTTATTTTAGGTATATAACATGTATCAAGCAAATAGATTTTACCACATAGCTATGGAAGCTATCTAAAAAATATAGCAACAGATTATATCCCTTCTGTTCTTGAGTGGGTTGAAATTTCTAGCAAGTGACTTCTCCACCCTTCTTTGTCAAAGCTAAATAATGTGGAATGCAGAGTTCTTCCCCATGTAGCATTGTCAAGACTCTGTTCACTAAATAACTTTCATGACAGCTACCTGAAGTTACTGTCTAAACTTTCTTGCCCCTGTCTTAAACATACAGTAACAGAGTTTAAATTACTTTCAGATGATAAGCCAGGTTTGAATGCAGATGTTTTTCTTCTGCAAAGAGCTGTATATTTACAACACCTCTTCCATGGTATCTAATTATTTTAGTAGTTCTTTAATAATATTTATATCATGGCATATATTTGATGTATCCTAAAACATACATCTGTCTGAAATATTCTGGAATCTTAATAGAAGTGGTAGAAGCTTTCAGGCAAATTTTTGGGATAGATGTCAAGTTGTCAGACAATCGGTCACAGAATTTATGTTGTGTAACTCAGAAGTCTCAAACGTTGAAAAGAGACTGGCTTGGATAGGAGTGCATGGTTTTCTCTCACAGATATTCCTGAACAGTTACTTTATTCTTATGTCTGACTGCCATTCCAATACTGTTTCTGTGGAGGTGAAGTATACTCTCTATCAAAAGCTGACAATACATCAGGGTTCATCAGCTTGACAGCTGCATGTACAAATAGCACTATTACTCATGTGCATTGTGTGAAACAGTTTAAACCATAAAGTTTTTAAAAATATATCAGGGAGGAGTTGACTGGAAGGGCAAATCAGTGGCTTCCTATGATGCAGATGTTAGGTAATGAAGGAAAGGCAGAGAAACCAAAGCAGCGCTTTAATTAAGAGTGATGCTCGCTTCCAGGCTAGTCCATCACTGTCATCCTCTAGTGCGTGCTTCATAATACAATGAAAATAGATCATGTGAATTGCAACCAAACAGTAGCTATTTTTCTTCAGAAAAGGAACCTTGGGTGGCTGTCTTAGTTGGAGATATATGCAATGTTGATGCCAAAAGCTGAGATGAATTCTGCTCTATGCATTTAGAAATCACAGAAAAAATGTAAGATAGGATACTTCACCAAAACCCCATCACCAGCCTCCCAGGCAGGTGTAGGACAACCCAAAGGTTGTATTCTGACAATCATCTCTGCTGACTGGATGCTCCTTCAAACCTATGCTTCATCAACCTCTTTCAGGCAACTTCACTCCGATGCTCTATGATACTCTTAATTCTTTCCTTCATCCTCTGCCACCCTTTCCTGTAATGTGTCTTGTCTTTCCACTAACCAGCTCCTATCAGGCTACCTCTCTCCTTC
Source organism: Phalacrocorax carbo (assembly GCF_963921805.1). NCBI lineage: Eukaryota > Metazoa > Chordata > Aves > Suliformes > Phalacrocoracidae > Phalacrocorax > Phalacrocorax carbo. The sequence continues at coordinate 119,623,760 of NC_087515.1, forward strand.
CATCATTTTTCTATGAATGAATTAATATCATGCTTTTAAATCATGGCTTGTTTTTAAATCAAGCTTGTTCATTATCCTTGTATGTTATAACCAACCACATCATCTTTTACCTGTCTATCATGATTTAACCCCAGCCAGACACTCAGCCCTCGCTCCTCCCTCTTGGTGGGATGGGAAAGAGAATCAGAAGTGTAAAAGCGAGAAAACTTGTGAGTTGAGGTAAAGACAGTTTAACAGGTAAAGCAAAAGACATGCATGCAAGCGAAGCAAAACAAGGAATTAATTCACCACTTCCCATGGGCAGGCAGGTGCTCAGCCATCTCCAGGAAAGCAGGGCTCCATCATGTGTAACAGTTATTTGGGAAGACAAATGCCATCACTCTGAACATCCCCACTTCCTTCTTCTTCCCCCAGATTTATATGCTGAGCATGATGTTATATGATGTGAAATATTCCTTGCGTCAACTGGGGTCAGCTGTCCCAGCTGTGCCCCCTCCCAACCCCTTATGTCCCCCAGCCTGCTCATTGGTGGGGTGGGGTGTGTGACAGAAAAGGCCTTGACTATGTGCAAGCTCTGCTCAGCAGTAACTAAAACATCCCTGTGTTATCAACACTGTTTCCAGCAGAAATCCAAAACACAGCCCCACACTACACTAGCTACTAGGAAGGAAATGAACTCTATTCCAGCCAAAACCAGCACACCATCTTTTCTGCTTAAAAGAGAAGTTTGGAAATTCTACAAATCATTTTCAGTCCTGGGGGAGAAAACAAATTTGTTTGTGAAAGACTGTCTGTGGCTGGTTTGTGGGAAATTTTGTTTGGTTGTTTTGGGTAATGACAAGTAAGAAAAAATGAAGGGATCCCCAAATAGGTCTGGTACCTAAGGAACTTCATTAAAATGCAGGAGACCCAGGTGAGCTACATCAGCAGTAAGCTGTTGGCTGTCCTGGGTACTATTTGCTGGAATTATCCAAATCTCTATCATTAATTAAAGATTCATTAGACCATGAAATCACCTCATATCCCAATGGAATAGGTAAGTTACCTAGAATGGCAGAGATTGGATAAAGTTTCCATCCTAAAGAAAAAGATTTCCACACTTAATTAGTATTACAACTAGACTATTTGCTATTCTGAGAAGAGTAGCTGTCTTTTTGTATGTTTTACCAGAAATTCCATCCTGGACCGAAAGATCAGTCTCAATTAATCAACATTTTCCAAAGAAAAATCCCCCAAAGGACTTTTAGAAACCATGATAAGCTCTTAGTGTTAGTTATTGGCCTGTCCTAATCATTTTCAGAAGTGTTATACAGAATATTTAATACAGATGAGAATAATTAACACATGAAGCAATAGATGAAGTTCATATAGGGTATAGATATGATATGAATTCAGCAGAAATTGTATCCAAGCTCAAAATTTAACATTACTATTAGAATTAATTTCATGCCTTTTATTGTCTTTTATACACTTATTTTTGGTTGGTATGAAAGTTGCTCTTTGGAGGTGCCAGTCTCTCGCCAGTGTCAGAAGAGGAACCTTAGATGACTAGCCTAGATAAGGCATGTAACTTTTAGATTAATTCCACTCTACATAATTATCTGAGAAATGCTATAAAAGACTCAAAAAGTAAGACTCCTGCAAAGCGATGCCTGCAAAATGGGAATTTTATTTTTAAAAAGCACAGGTTAGGGAGCATAAAATGTCCTTCTGAATGGTTCTTAAGGTTATATCTGAAAGATAGTTAAACTACAGTTAAATACGTGCTTGCAAGCTCATTACTCCTGTATCTGTAGACACAGATTTTTTTTTTCTGAGCTGACTTTATCAGAACAATGAAATAGGCACCTATATAAATTCTCATCCAAAGAAAGCACAAATAGGGAAGTTTACAGCACACAAAGTGAATGTGGTCAATAAGAAGAGGAACCTGCCTTTGCAATCAATAAGAGATCTTGAGGCTATCTGAAATCTAATAACTCCTCCTGCATTGTCACAGACCAGAATGAGAGGGTCAGAGCTGGGCAGAGTATGACTCCTTCCTTCAGTGCGGGTCACACTGATCATAATACTTTTATTATCCTGTTGCTGTGGATCATCTAAAATGATCAGTGTGACCATCTGTTTGGTTTGACCTCTGACAGGTCCTTAGGGGAGGAAAAAAGTAGTTATCAAAGCTATCTCAAAGAAAATAGATTTTTTTTTCAAATGGCTTAATCATCCTACTTGTTAGAAAATGCTTTTAACATATAGAAATGATAAGCCATTTATCTTTTTGTCAGCTAAGCGTATCCTATTGAATACTATTATGTAAATATGCATCATTGCAGCACAACTGTTAAGTGTAGCATGTAAATTATAAGAAGCAGTCCTCAAATGGGAAATAATTAACTTCTTGACACTCTCAGCACCTTGTTCACTTAATATTTACTGGAACTTTCTAACTCTGTTATGAGAAATCTTCCCTTGTGACAAGAAAGAACCCTCTTTTTTTCTACCCTCTTTTGTTAACATGTTTGTTTCCCCCTTCCACATGTGTAAAAATGTATGTGTACGTGTATGCACGTTCAGACCCTGTGTTCGGAATGAGGTGGTATGAGATATGGGGTGTACTGACATCATGACTGAGAAATGCTGAGATAACAGTATGCCTGATCCTCTTCCTGCTGTTATGATACATCTAAATATCATAGCCTCACTCATGTTGCAGGGGAACTCAAGAGAACTCTAGTGCAACCTACTGCTCAAGGCAGGGTCAGCACTGAGATCGGACCAGGATCGGGTCTTCCCTCCAAAGGTGGAGACTGCCCAACACCTCTGGGCAACCTGCCCCAACGTTGCACTGTCCTCCTGAGGAAGAAGATTTTTCTTCTATCCAGCTGCACCTCTCTTTTTTCAATTTAAGTCTATTGTCCCCTCACCACAATGTGAGTTTTTATGTTTGTTTCTTCAATTCCACTTTGTTACCGCTTATATAGGTGCATAGAGTATGTTTGGTGGCTGTGAACACACACATTTACAGCTTAACTACACATTTTCTCTGACACTTTTAAAATTCTAATTTCTTTTTAATTTCTTTGTTCAACTCTTTTTATGAAGTACAAATGAATTACATAACTGTCAAAAATTAATCTTGCTATTACCTGGAACTGTAATCACTCAGTACAGTACACAGCTCCCACCAATTGCTTGCAAATTACTATCTCAAGAACCCTCGCAGGGGAAGATATGACTATGTTACATTGCCTCAAGCTTAAGTGGCATTCTTCCTAGTGTAAGTTTGCATTATGAAATTAATTGAGTCTTTACACTAGTAAGAAGAAACCACTACCTCAAGAATGTAGCCAGTTGTCAGGTGGAAAAAAATGCTAATTTCAAACATGTTTCTGAAAAGAACTGAAAAAAAAAAAAGGCAAAATGGTTTTGTGTTTCATCTTGGTCTCACTTAAACTGGGGTAATTAACTATTACAGTGGTGGAAATCTTTATTTATATCAGTGTAAATTATGTGAAAAGCAAAAATCTACAGGTTTTTACCATATAAAACATTACCTTAAGGAATTAGTTTTATCGTTAAATGTGGAGGTACTTTATCAAAAGAGACAATCAGAGAAGTGGTCTACAAAGGAATGCAACATAACTGAGAAAGCCCACTGGAAAGCAATGTGTCATCCAGGGTTCACAGCTTGAAAACAGGTAATTCCCCACATTTCAGAGTGGGGAACCTGACCTTCACACTCCAAAACCAGAAATCTGTGAATACCTTGATGCTGTTTCAGCACATGCCACAAACCCACCATCACCAATCTCACTTCTGAGGTCTGTCACATTGCTGTCAGAACAATATACAGATATTGTTCCAGACGGAAAGGTTTTGTGCTTATACTGAGGATTTACACTGAACATCACACATTCCCTTTCTTCGTTACGATGATCCAGAGTCTTTATTGGGGGATCTTTTGCATGCATCTACAGCAGTATTTTAGTTCAGAGGAAGTGTGCACCACTGAAGCAAGTGCTTGCTTACCATGCCTTGCTCCACATTGGGAAGCAGTCTTGGAGCATCCAAAATGGATTTCTCTGCAATGAGACTAAACCAAAAGATGTACAGCTAATGTTGTCCAAGCACCAGCAGAAGCTCAGTCAGACACAGTGCACCGCTACCGGAGTGAACCCTCCAAAATGCCTGCAGTGTGGATGACAGTGCAACAACACCCACTCTTTCCTTCTGTAGATCTCTTCTTTTGGGCAGCCGTGTCTGCTAATGTAAGGACATGCTAAATTAGCTGAAGTGCTTTTCAGGTAGGCTTGTAGAATGGGAATAAAGGATTTTTAATTAACATTCCTAATCTAATAGTAAAAGAGAGGAATTTTTTTTCTCATATTTCTGACACTTTTTTTTTTTTTTTTCCCCTGAAGGTGCAGAATCCTTGGTTTTGGGATACTTAGTCTAGTTCTATTTCAGTAAGATAAATGGGGCTGGTATTCTAAACTGTTGAATTGTTTAAATGGTCCCTGTTACACTTTTGCCTTGGGCCAGCTGGTGTTCCTCCAAATAATTCTCCAGCACAGTTAGTAAGCCAGCCAGAGTTAGGGAACCTTCCCAAAAGGTCCTAGGGACAAAACTATCTGGGTGCCTAAGGGTGTTAAGTAGGCATAACCAGACTATGCCAACTTGCTTCAAAACCAAGGAACTGGTCCTGCTCCTCTTGAGATTACTAGTATGGCTACAGCCCAGGTTAGGTAAGGCACAGGCAGGGAACAAAGAGAGAAGGAAGGAGAAGGCACAGTAAAAATATGTTGGCTTGCTGAGGCACTGAGTCACCTGCATGTGTAACAGTTGGCTTGCTGCTGAGGCTTTCTCTCCTGGATGGCGGTAGAGGAATTTTGGTGCAGGAGGGTTATCAGAGACCCTCACCCTGGCCTTGCTCTGCAACGGGCTAAATCTTACCCCCCTCTCCCCCATTATAGTAAATGAAGAAACCATCTCAGTTAGACAAAACCTTTTCTCTGACATTCAGTAAATCCCTAAATTAATTAGAGAATAGACTGAAAAATGTTCCTGGCCCTTTAAGTGCTGTTGAGGAACAGCAAATAATCCAGCCACTATTGAAAATTCATCTTTTCTGAAGTGTTGTTAGAATGATTTCATTGTAGTCTTGTGTAGAGGGCAAATTAGGTTATTTATAGCATGGGCAGCAGCTGACAATATAAATTTGGAATTATTTGTTTTCAGAGTTCAGCTTTCTCTTCTCAGATCCTGCTAGCTCTGCTGGCTGGCAAAGAGGAATAAGGAAGAGATGTCATCCTGTGATGGAATGATCTTCTCACCAATTCCTTTTTAAGCCATCAACCCACAGATGTAATCAGTGCTTTCCCCTCTACTCTCCTAGTCTTCAGCCCAAAACGAAGAGGATTCTTGTGTTAGCACTGACTTCTTTTATTGCCCTGTTCAGCCTAGTATATGACACTACCTTTTTGTCTATGATATAGTAAAGCCCATTTAAATAAGAGTACAGTCATAGTTGTTTCCAAAATGGAAAATGTGGAAGAGTCTAATTTGCTTAGTCAGACAGTTATCCTGCACAGAACAGAGATCAAAACACAGAACTTCCAATCTTAAATCTGTGAGTTCACATTACAGGTAAGGTACAAAAATGGGAGATAAACTCATGAGCAATCCTAGGTATCATAATTATTTTTTCCTGACAGGTATATTTACTAGTAAACTTAACTTCAAAGAACTGAAGTAAAGGAAAGATGAAACCATACTGTACCATTGTGGTTATTGTTGTTCAGTGTTACCATATTTATTAGTTCTGTGTAACCTGACTAATATTCTGTAGAAGGATGAGTAGATTTGATGTCATAACCTAAAAATAATATGTGACTTTAATAGCCTTACGATGCAAAATCAAGATTTATTCCAGAAATTTAGGTTTTAATTCCTTCATTTCATCGTTAAGTTTAATCTTATTTCTGTGAAGAATTGTTCAGGTAGGGTTCATGTGAGCTAAATTTAGCCACACAAATATCTGCTATAACATCACAGAATAATTTAGGTTAGAAGTGACCTCCTGAGGTCATTTAGTCCAAGATCCTGCCCAGAGCTCACATCAGGTTGTGTAAATCTCTAACCAGTTGATTCTCAAACACTGCCAAGGATGGAGGTTTCCCAACCTCTCCGGGCAACCTGTGTCATTTTTGGCCACCTTCATGGCATTTTTTTTTTCCATATGTCTCACCAGAATTTTCCATCTTCTCACTTATCTCTGTTGCCTCTCATCCTACTGCTGTACACCTCTGAAAGGACTCTCCTTTTTTGTGTGCTTCAGTCAGGTAGTTGTAAACAGCACTTAGCTCCCCTGTGAGCCTTGTCTCCTCCAGGCTGAACTGACGCACCTCTCTCAGCCTGTTCTGGGATGCCATGTGCTCCAGTCCCTTGACCAGCTTGGTAGCCACCACTGAACTTGCTTCGGTATGTCAACATCTTCTGTGTAATGAGGCACCCAAAATGAACACAGAACATGAAGGTCTTGTGAGGCCATTTCTCCAGCCTGTCCAGGTCCTTCTGACAGGCAGCCTCCTTCGTGTTGACTGCTCCTCCCAGCTTGATGCTGTCTGTAAACTTGCTGAGGGTGCCTTCTGTCCCATGATCCAGACTGCTAACAGAGATACCAAAGAGTATTGGTCTCATCTAGTCTAAATAAAGTGTTTGGATTTTGTCTGTGTTTAATGGAGAGAGCTGTCACTCCAAAAAGCTTATTCATCACAGCCCAAGCCTCCATCTAAAAGCCCCATCAAAGAATGGAGGCAGCTTAATTTCTGGGGTAGAGTGACTGAGATTTTGTTTATGTAGTGGTAACACTGCTTCAGTCTGGAGTGGATCTATATGAGACCAGTGGAGTTAAATTGGATTCATGCTGCTTTAACTGACAGAAATCTTCCTTTGTTAACTTCTTCTCTGTGGGAAAATCCTTCAGGCTTTGTAGAATCGATGGCCATTTGACTGGTAAAAACACTATGAAAATTAAAGCAGTGGTTTACAGCTCTTAACTATTTTATCTTTAGTCTGCTCAAGATGTATGTAAAACATTTGCAATGACTCAATAAATTAGATGTGGTAGTTAGAATATAGTACATAGGACAGGCGAGTTTTCCTGTAATCAGGATGAGCAATTTGTGTTCTTGAGATGTCAGCTGACTTTCAAGCACCTGGAAAAAAAACTTCCCTCTGAGTAAATCTTCTACATGAGCCAGTCCACGTATTTGGACTGGAATTAGTGTCTCCTAGATATCAGAACAGAAAGACTGTTTTAACCATCCGTGACAGATGGCAGGCCAGTCACTGGTCCGCCTTGCTGTCATGTCTCTACACTTTGTTTTTAATCTGGTCAATAGTGTTTGCCAGGGTAGCTCTCATACCTGCTCCCAGACCCTGACATTTTGAAATAATCAACCTGGTTTACAAAAGAAATGCATTTAGACAAATTAATCAAATGGCTTTCATGAAGGAATGTTTTCTAAGGTTTGTTCACTGAGAAATTCAGAATGAGAAATATTATTGCTGACAAAAGCCTCAGTAGATGAACAGTTTTGAGATCCAGAATGCTGAGCAAGAATGAAAATCAGAAAGACAGGATTTTTTTTTCTTACCTGTAGCAAAAGAAAAGGTCACTTGCCAAAAAGACAGCTGAAATGGAATTAGATTTCAAATTATAAGATTAAAGAGTGTTTGCTTGAAGAGAGTGTTATTATAAAGTGTGAAAAGAAAGAGAAGAGATTAAAACGTATGGAAGATCTAATCAGAGCAAAGATAAACTGTGTATCCTATAGGTTATAAGGGTTTCTGTGAGTTTTGTTTGCAAGTGGGGTTTCATAAGCCATAATAGTCTGAAATCTTATTTTTAAATAACAGGGTTTTTTCTAATGTGCAGGAGGAGCTCGCCTCTTCTTGATTTTGTACAGGAGATAAAGGAGCAAAGCTGCTGCCAAACAGAGGAAAGAAAAATTACTTGGAGAAATTTCTCAAACATAAGATGGGTATTTTTCAATGTCTAGGCCAGATTCTGCTGCCATTTCAGTTGGTGTAAGTCCTCAGTATGGGTGGCTAAGTGTTCTCCTTTGCTATTTACAGAGGAGTTTGTGTGACTATTTGCATTGCTTTTTTAATAAAAGAAAGTACTTACCATATGCAAATCCAGCATTTCATGGTAAACAATGTACCCTCTGAACTACAGGGCAGCACACCTCCTGCTCTGTGTTGTCAAATAGCTTTCAAAACACATGGCAGGGCTTTCTATAATATTCAAGTGTATTAACTCTTCAATTTCCATTTTAAAATTTTTGTTTTCTCAGTATTATTCTGGCTTTAAAATTGAGTGGCAAAAAGGAAGACATGAAAGTTTATGTAAAGGATAGGAAAACTCTGGCCATGGTGTTCCCTTATGCTGCTAAAATATGTCCTTGTCTTCCCAGCTGCTCTCTATGCAGCCAGCCCCTGCCGGCACTCCTGCATGGTTTGGATCTGTCTCAGATTCTGGACTTTGCATTTCATGTCATACCATTTGTCCAGCCTGCTGAAGTCCCCCTGAAGAGCAGCACATCGAGTACTCCAACACAGTTTTGGAGGGTACCTTCTGTCCCATTGTCTGAGTCATCAATGAAGATAATAATCAGCGTCAGCCCCAGTACTGACCCTGAGGGTGCACTAGTAACTGGCCACCAGCTGGGCTTACCCCCAGCACTGCCGCCTAACCATTTCTGCTGCGTATGTCCCATGCCCTGTAATAACAAACATCTTTTCCTTCATTTAGGCTTAGCTGCTCAGTCTTTCTCTTTCTTTCCCTGAAAAACATGCCAAAATCCAAACTTATTCTAATTCTTTTTTGTTGTCTGTTAAACTCTCCTCACCATTAGACTTAAGTTGCTGATGTTCAGCAACTTTGTGTTTCTGTTCTGTTACTGTTTTTGTGTGGGTTTATTTATTTTTATTTTTATTTTAAACAGGTTTCTCTAAGGTTTCTCCTAGACAGTCTGGGCTTTCTAAAACCCTAGATCAGTACAGTGATATTTATATAAATTCATGTTCCTTTTTCTCCTTTTCTTCATCTTCTTTTTTTTTCCCCCACAGCATCTTGAGTAATCTTGAGTATTTGGACATGTTTTCTACTAAGGGAATATTTTTAAGTTTTCAAAGCCACTTCTGAAACATGATTTGCGACTTTAGCATGTGTGACTGTCAGTGCAGTTCTTCACTTGTGGGGTATGTACAGAAATGAGGGATTGGCATGATTTCCAGATATGCAAATGCACTCATTTCACTATTTTATTCTGTCTCTACTTTCCTAGCTATGTATATTTCATAACGGCTACATGTAGATGTTATATAGTCCAATCCCCATCCAGAAGAAAAAAATGTCCTTGAAATACTAGCTACTACCTTTGGGCTTTATGCAGTGATCCTTAGTCATTTGTTAGCCAGGGAAAATTCCCATTAAAATTAAATTTATTTATAGGAGTGTGTCAGTTAGATTGAGGTACTTGCATATTTCACTTATAACCTTTTGACTGTCTATTTTTCAGACCGAAAAGATAACCCTAAACTCCAAGCAGTCATATTTCACCTTCCTGTGTTTCAAGAAATATTGCACTGATTTCCTTGACACGAACCAAAGTAGCTTGATTCCCACTTAAACAGCCTCCAGGAAAATTTTCAAGATACTCATTCAACCCATTTTTTTCATTGAGAAGATCTTTTCAATCCAAAGTACTATAGGAAGGGATTCAAAAAGAATGTATAATGTCTATGAGCAGAGAAGTGCGGAACACACATTTAATGATCTCTGTAGATGTGAATTGACACAACGCGAGTCTGTGATATGCAGAGATGAGAAGTGGAAGAGCTTGAGAGTGCCTGACCTGCCATTTTACAGCTGCATGCTATTTATCACCCACCATTCAGAGCACAGCAGGTGGCCACCACGGTGGTGCTCAGCAGAGTTTTCAATCTGTCTTTAAGAGGAGTATGTGATTTCTTTCCCCCTCCCTTCTTTTTCCCAAACCACCTCTTTTTTTTACTACAAACCAGTTCCAGAGCATTTGGTCTGCTATTTAGAACAGAGATAGTAATTTTAGTTGTAGGAAACGTTTTGAGTTCCTTTTTTTATTTTTTTAATTTTTCCCCAGTTAGGCAACATTTCCATAGGCCAAAAAAGAGCTAGAAATTTGGGATTGCCCATTCTCCACCATGGAAGGACATTTTATGGCCCATGTTTAGAATTCTGTGTTAGAATCTGTAAGATATGTGCTACAAGGGAAAACGTTGTTTTGGTTATTAATGAACTAGACAACCGTTCCTGAAATCCCTTCTGTTCCTAATTTCTGTGACTTCATCATGCTTTCTTACAGTATCTTAATTACTTGTTCCATCTCCCTCTGCCTCCCCTTCTTCCATCCAGTTCTTAACAAATGCTATTCTCAACTTTTATTGAGCTCAGTAGATGTGATGCACATTCAGTGTCTTTCATTATCAGCCCAATAAATGCAAAATGATTCACATCGTCTATCTTAACTCTATTCTGCCTTTGAGGCACCACATTTGTCAATTGATCCCTTTTAAGAGTACAGAATTCCTCTTCTCTGTTGCACTCTGTGTTCCTCCACCGATAATATTAAAACACTAATTCACTGATTCTTTTCAGTGGGAGATGAACATTATTGGGGGGTGAGAAAAAGCAAGGCAAAGAAAGAAATGTGTGTGTAAGTTGATCACTCAGGGCAGAGAAGGAAGAGAGGAAGGAGGTTAGAAGACAGAAGGAAGTAAATTATTAGCAAGAATGTAGTACTGCTCAAGAGCGGCTATATTAATTTCAGACCTAAACTGGTAATTCCATGGGATGTGGCAGTGAATCATGTAGGCAGAATAGCTTGTATTTATTCTAGCTCAGAGATCTCTGGACTGCACTTCATTGCAACAGAAGGCAATGTAGACATGTTCAAGAAAGCACAGGTTGGTTAGCCTCTTAAAACAAAGGCTGAAAAGGGACATAATTGATTGTTATACGCAAAATCAGGAGACTAAATAACAGAAAAGGGAAATAATTATTTAAGGCAAAGGGTAACGTCACTACAAGAAGAAAGAATAAACTGAAGGCAGAAACTAGATTATGTTTTCTAACTGTTCGAGAAGGAGGGTGATGTAAAAAGGATTGGTACAAGATTATTGAGGATAAAGAAAAAATAAAAGAATGAACAGCTACCTCTCAACCCTATTTTTGTTTTCTTGCTTAAAAACCTGTGTATTTTGGGTCAAGTTTGTAATACTTGATTCAGAAGATAAATCTCTCCTGCCATTGTCACAGATGCCAATAAAGCAGGTAATACATACTCACTTTTAATGCCTTTCCTCATCTTTTGGGTAAACATCTTGTTGTCAGCAGGCCCATTTTTAAGAATTTGTTGTATGTGGAGAGATCAATAAGAAGGTCTGTGAAGAAAAAATATAGAAGAAAAGATACAAAGGAGGTACACTGAGGTGGTGTATTATAAACTTCAGATTATAATACATACATACAATTTTCCCTTTTTCCATAGAAACTTTCTTTACTGGAAAATATAACTTCAAGGCTGCTAAATGATTGACACATTTAGGTCACAGTCAACAAATATTTCAGCAATTCAAGGGGAAGAGGAAAGATGGGTCAACATGTTTCATGTTAGCATTTCTATGAAAAGTTCACTTTTTCAGTCTGGTTTTAAAAGGAGATGTAGGGTATGAGACTGTGGAGGAAAATTTGGGCCAGATACTTTCTTTCAAAGGAATAATGTAATACTCTCTTTTCAAATAGATAAAGACTGCCAGAAAAAAAAGAGAGAGCAGTAGAGTATGAGTGCATGCTGATGCTTAGTTTAACTACCTTGCATGATGAAAAATGAGTTCTATTATTTTCAGAAAATAAATAAACTTGGGAGAACTTTAAAAATAGGAGAGTCACTATTCTTCTAATCCATAACTCAAATATTTTCTGCACTTTTTGCCTGCTACTTTAGAAGAACTCTAGTCAAAGACTTACATGGATCTTATACACGGGGAAATCTTTTCTATTCTTGAAAGCTTCCCTGTCTGCACTCCTTGATATTGATATACAAGAAGAAGAAAAAAAGAAAAAGCAGTTCTTAAGTCAAACTTTCCACAAGCGATGACTTCTCTCACAGCTGTGATTTGTTTCAGCAAGGACAGTAAAGTTTTAAAGCCTTTATGAAGTTTGAGGGCTTGTACTGCAGAGAAAACAAAAAAAAATTACTGTCTTAGACTTGGAAACGGTCTTGGTGGCTCAGTGTTAATGGTATGTGGATGTAACAGCTGGGCCACTCTCAATCTCTGTTCTGAGACTCCTAAATGTACCCCTTTCCTAGCATAAACAATGCTAGTGTGACAATTCAGTCACAATATTTTTCCCATTACACATGTTATGTTTGGATTTGAGTAGACTGGGCATTAATTTATCTTCGAGTGGGGGAAGGGAGCAGTAGTGCTTTATCAAAATTTTCTCTCAATTCCATCAGTGCTTTGCTGACTTGCACTTAATTCAGACCCTATTTTAGTTTCACATAACTTCCCAGATTTCTGCTTCTGTCTTATTCCGTAGGGCGCTCTCTATGGCAGGTCATAACTTGGGTCATTACATTTCCCTCTGGGCAGTAGCAGACGCTTTCTTCTATTTGTCTTATTCAACTGCTGTGAAGTCTGCCCACGGGTAGCAAGAGTTTATTACTTTTTTCCCCTAGTGGGTTTTTTTTTTTCCTTTTTCAGTTGCACCATGCCAGAGTGTGCTGCTAAACTCTCAGAAGTCCTGCTTCATTGATTTCATTTAGAAGCTTTTTGTACGTGTGTCTTTGCCAGAGCATCCACAGTATTATTCTCAGTCATATGCTGACTATAATCCTTTATATTAATGGTACGCTATCTGTTCAGCGCTCTGCTGCTTGACCCTTGCCTTGAGCTCTGTGTATTTCTGGTAAATATTTTCCAGCATATGATCTTGAAGCAAAAATTAGGTTAATGCTGATATTTTTCATAGTATACATTTCCCGCTCCTCCCTGTCTATTTAATGGATTTTCCAATTAAAAGGGACCTTCCTGGCCATTTTATCTGACCCCCTGCATTACAAGGCTAAAGAAAGCTGCACAGCAATTGCATGATAATGCAATGACAACAGCCCATCCTTTTTGTCCTTCAGCTCTGGGTAGAGGCACAGATAAGTATTAAGCACATATACATGCAGATGTTCATAGCTACTCTCATTCTGTCACTTGAAAAAAAAAGGACATTCAGAATTTCAAAGGCACTTGGAAAGAGGTATGCACTAAAAAGTTAATGTTTATGAAGAGGATGAGATATGATGTGGGCTGTCTTCTGAGCACCCGCTGTTTATTTTCATGCTTGGGCAAAGGCTTTTACAGGATGACTTTGTTTTAGTACAGAGATCTGAAGGAAGATGTCCCATAACGCCTCTAGTCCTCCATGCAATAGCTCTTAAGCCATTCACACTCCTTCCAAAGATGCAGCAGGTGAGGAACACTGGTGTATTGCGTGCCAATTTACTTTGTGTTTCAGTGCCTATCAATATCATCGTGTGTGGAAAACATGTCCTAAAATGTGTCCTTTGGCTGATCTCTATCTGCCCCTGAGGGTAGGGGCAGAGCTGATCAGTGATAGATCTGCTTTGGTACTATACTTGGACAAGCAGATTTCTATTCCCACCTCACATAGGCTACTTGTTCAAGCAAATATCCAGAATTATAAAAAATATGTCAATTTATATGTAAATGCCAGTGCATTAAGCACTCAGGCCTCCAGGCTTCTGCTGTGTTGGCAACAAAGCCTGGATGGTTACAAGGTCTGAGTCCCCTTACAGGAAGGAACAACTTCTTTTTGGCAGTTGAAGAAATTATCTGGAACATGTACTGAATTTGCCAAATTTATTCAAAATCGAGGCCTGAAAAATAAAACCAAAAACCTAACTTAAAAATCCAGAGACTATTCTTAATTCTCCCTTCATTTTGCAGTTAACCATGGGGGAGTATTTTTGCCTCTGACTTTGAGCCTAACAAACAGTTTTACAATTTTCATCACTGACCCCAGAATTATTTCTTTTTACATAAAGAAAGGCTGATATTCTTGAATATTCAGTTATTTCCAAGAGAAACACAAACTACTGTGACAATTGAAAAAGTTATAATATTGGAAGAAAATAAAATTGAATTTTAAAATGTCATTAAAAATCATTAGGAAATTATTTGTTGTTTTTCATAAAGAGTAGATTTGTGGAAGTGATCAACAGGTGGTTTTGGGAAATTCCATGCTGAGGTTCAGAGACTGTCGGAAAGGCAGACAACCCACAAGAAGTTTCCAGTCCAGGGACACATCTAAGGGGAAGATATTCTTATGAAAATGTGTGAAACTATATCATTGGGGTATGTGTCTGGATAACCTACAATACATCTGGGTATATGCTTTGAGACATATATCATCTTTAGGGATCTCATAGAACTTTGTCTCCTTTTTTGTACTTCGGAAGTGTTCTTTATACTAAGACGTGGAGGACCATGTCTTCGTATTGTAGGCATTGATCACTCTGTGTGCAAACTACTTGGCTATGGGGGTGAAGATACTGTATGTAAAAATAATATACACTGAATACAACACGTTATCCTTATGATAGCATTCGAACTGGCTGCAAGCAGTAAAATCAGAGGATAGTCTCTGTGTGAGTGGATGTATATGTATTTCAGTACTGAGACAACCTTCATTCTGGGATATACCAAATGCCCTATGAGCAGGAAAATCTCTCTATGGTTCTCATCAGGCTGGTAGGGTTTATTCCCATTCATGCTTGCACTGGGGTTGATAATGGTTGCTTATATTTTAAAGGTGCTGGCTTAGAAAAAAAGTGGGGATTCAGTCGATTGTCAGCAACAGATGGAGATCTGTCTGTAGAGGAAAGGGATATGAAAACAACAGCAAGTAAAGAGTACACTTCTGTGTTTCTATGTATAGAGGTAACAAGTGAATGGAATGTATCAGCCTGAGAAAAGTTGCAAGAAAAAGGGAAATATTAACTGAGACCTTAATTCCTGATGTTTTTCACTTTGCATAGTACGCATCTTATGAAAATATGCATTTCTTTTTTTTTTTTTTTGTGGGGAGTTTTTGTATGTAATCACATTGAATTGTGATTTTTGAAGTTCTCTGAATAATATGTTTTGTAAGTTTCTAACATAGTTATTTCATTATTTTTATTGCTGGTTGAGACTGTCCCTTAAGACTGATGGGATCAGACTGTGGTGTGCAAGATTACACACCAGTCAACTTGGAGGATGTAAAAGGGTCTCCAGACTGCTCAATACATAACTGTGATGTCCATGTTAAAAACAACAACATACTTTTACATTTAGAATTAAATCCTGTTATCCAGGACTAAAGCAGAGATGGGGAGACTGAATTACTATGGACGTCTGCTAAAAGTGTGTGTTGCAAGCAGAAAGTTGCCTCATTTGCAAGGGATTTTTTTCCCTTGGCCACAAATTTAGCAAACTTTTTCTTTTACGTTTTCAGGCTGACACACTCTGACGAGATGCCCCATGCTTTTCAGCCATTAGATTTCTTTGTGGGCAGTGGCAAAGTTGAAAAGAATCTATATTTCTGAGATCTTTGTAGGTCATAAGAATGTATCAAGAAAGAAGAAAAGTAGCAAGACAGTGTTAGATTGTTCAAGCACAGTTCATTTTTCGGGTAACACCCTGCCATTCCCTATTGTTATTTCCTTATATTTTGACACTGTGCTACGAAGGACATTTATTTTTGTATTATTTATTCACCTGAATTCTATACACAGCTTTGTCTTCTTCAATAATTTAAAACCTAGTTTTTTTAAAAGAAAACCCAAAACATAGGGAATGGTAATATATTTTATGCATGAAATTGTAGGTTGTTTTTTTTAAAGCTGTAATCCTTATATAGATCGTCTCCTGGGGTAAGAGCAGTCTATTGCTCTGTTGTGCTTAGAATTTGAGAATCAGAATGAGCAGAAGCAGAAGAGGAGCAAGAATTATATATGGCTGTCTTTTCTTAACAGGACTTTTTGAAAAATAAAAAACAAATATGTGAATGTCTGAAGCAGGAATAGCTTTAAGAAATTTAATAAGTTATTTTGAAAGTATCTTAAAAATAAATAAAATAAACTAAAATAAAGTAACAGGTCATGACTTTTCTAGAAAACACAATACCAGTATTACCAGCCTAAGAGCTACTGAGAGCTTCAGATGAACACTGGCTTGTGTCTGGAAACTATGAGAAATTACCTTTCTCCTGTGCTTTCAGACCTGTCCTTAGAAAGGCAAACTGTCACTTTAACCACACATGGAATGACACTGTTGGACTAGTTGGATTTACTGGGGATTTGTTCATTCCTGCCTTTGCTACCAGAATAAAATTAAAAATGCAAAGCATTTTTTTTGCAGAACACTTCCCTGGACAATCCTCTGAGCAAGAACTGGTGTATGTATGACTATGTCAGTGAGGAATGCAGTCTGGGATGTTGGTGGACAAGCTGAAGAAGCAACCCAGACTGAACTTGGTCCCAAGAATGGAACTGAACTGCTGTTACATGGGAGGCTGTTTCTGATTCTTTTTACAGGGAGGAGAAGGCACTTCTATGCAGTAATTCATCCTTCCCTAGAACAGACACCTAAAAGAGATCATATGACTGAGCTCTAGAAAAGCCTACTTTTCCCTGTTGATCATAAAGTCATCATACATAGTTTAGATCAAAATTTTAATTTTGGAAATGCTGTCTAAAGGCATACAATATATATCCTACTCTGTCCATATTGAACTTAAGACTCAAGCTAGTTCAGGTTTCTCCACAGTCCTACAGTACCATACTTAGCCCTTTGCTCAGCATAACTGAGAAATAGACTGGTGAGTAGTCCTGAAACCCCCAATTAGGTTTTCAGCTTTTCTGTCTATCCTCTACAGAGAGCAACTCTGTTGTAATCACATTTATGATTGAATAGGTACTTCACAGCTCTATGAATTAAATTATTTATCTCTTTAAAAATATCAGCAGACAAATCTTGAGTTTAAAATGTTGACACTTCTCTTGGGAAGCAGGAAGGAAGAGATCAGGAAGATATCACAGTGCCAATTAATGAGGCCAGGCCTTCAAGTAGAACATTCATTAGGTTATATGGTAGTCTCTGCAAGCTGTTCAGAAATGCAGTCCAAAGCATATTTAACTGTAGAGCAATACTTTCCAAAACCTTGAGAATAAATGGAGGAAAAGGAAAATTAAGTAAGAGAAATGCAGCACTTTCAAACAGCCTCTCCCCTTCTTCTTGTAGAATAATAGAGTCTGAAGTCAACACAGTAGCTGAAGGGTCAGGATGAGTTTTGACCTCTGTTGAGTTTCCCAATTATTAGAAGAGCAATAGGCACGGACAGAAAAGACATTAATGAAAGGGTGTCCTTTCATTATGTTGTTTCCACAATTACAAACAGATGACTAATAACCTCATTTTGCCCTCAGTTTAGTATATTGAGCAGAAAAGAAAAAATGAAATAAGTGATGGAGAGAG
Organism: Phalacrocorax carbo; assembly: GCF_963921805.1. Lineage (NCBI taxonomy): Eukaryota > Metazoa > Chordata > Aves > Suliformes > Phalacrocoracidae > Phalacrocorax > Phalacrocorax carbo. The sequence continues at coordinate 119,641,400 of NC_087515.1, forward strand.
AAAGTATGAGAAACATGTACGAAAGCAGTGATGGTAAGAAATCAGTATGCACTGCGTGATCTTCTGAATTCTACATTTGGGAAAAATATTCCTGTTGGATTAATTCCTATCTTCATTGGCAAAACATGAACTGTAGAAAGGTTTTGCTTTAGAAAGTACATGGTGTTTCAGGTTATTGAAGTATTTCACCATATATTACAAGGAATTTAAAACTCTAAGGGATAGGACATGAAATATATCCCTATATTGAACTCAGCAACCTCTGTTATAAGCTAAAGCACTTAATTCTCAATAGATATAAATATGGATGCACTGTAGGTAAAGATCAGGTGAAACTGAAATACCAACAATGCCAGAGGCCATTGCAATAGCAGGGAATCAATTGGATAAAATATATCTAGATGAGCTTATAGGGCACATATATCCTATACTGCTGAGTTCCAACCAACCTTACCTAAGGGAAATTCCTTACTGACACTAAGTCTGGAAATGTTTGATCCTGGCCGTGTAAGCAAGAGACAGACCAAGGATATAAGAATTTCAATGTTCTTTTCACCCTGTTAGAGAACTGATCTACCCAAACGGTGTGTCATTCTGTCTGTAAAACATTTCTGACGGGGGAAGTGGATATATATATATATGTATAATATGTTTATTGTTTATGTGTGCATATATAGGAAAAGAAATTTTTATATATATATAATCTAGGCTATAGCAGGCCAACTTTGGTTGCAGGTGGGACAAAGGAAGAGAGAACTCCCGGTCTTATGCCACACAACCCTCCTTCTCGTGAATGTCTTGAGGACTATGAGTTTATTCAGTGGGAGGACACTGATACAGTCCTGTCCTCTCAGTAGGAAACAGGTGAAGTGAATGAAATATTCACAAATTCGAAGTCAGACCTTATTCACTAACTCCCTCTTTTTGCTGCTTAAGTGGTGCCAGTGTTGCAGGAGGGGGAATGAGTGGGAAGAGGATTGTGGGATAAAACAATAAAAAAGTAAAACCTTCCTCCATCATTGCTGGGTCAGGGTGTAGAGCCAAAATTCCATACAAAACCATAGCAAAGGAAGAGTGGGTGCCATTAATATTGACTGGCTGAAGAAACCTGCCTCTCTCTGTCTTGCCAGCCAGGCAGTTTCAACTGTGTTATGATAAAACTGCCTTACTTTTCAAAAAATTCTACCCCCTCAAAAACATCTCTCACCTTCTTGGGAAGAGAGTGGGTCCTACTTCTACCAGCTCAGAGCTTGTGCTCTCAGAGGGGCTGCCTCCGCTGGGCAGGGCCATGGAGGAGCTTAGGCTGCCCAATCCTGTGTCCTCCGCAGGTGAAGACATAGGCATGGGCTGTGTCCGCCACGGCCCAAATAGGAGCTGACCACACCTCTGAAAGTCACCAGAAAAGAAAATAATTTCCAATGATTTGCTAACAGTTTAGCAGATCCCAAGGCTCCACCTGGGGACTCGCGGCCTGCCACAACAGTCACGGCAGCAAAGGCAGTGCCAAGGGATGGGTGAATATATGGGTCTTTGGTGGGTGAACACATGGCTTCTACACAGTGGCAGGTTGTGGATTAAGGGGTATAAATTCACAGTGGGAGACGATGCTTCAAGCCATTAATGAATTTCTTACCATTTTTAAAATCTGCTTTATCAATTGTTACTACAGTCCAGTATTAATAATTTAAAGTGAACTTGTTGAATTATAACTCCCTTAACTTCTGTAGAGAGAGAAGAGGAATATCTTATCTCTGGGGCAAAACCCCCTTCTTTCTTTAAGTCTGTTTCCTGGTCAGTCAAACAGCCTCTCTTTGATATTTTTAGCTACTTGAGACTTATTTATTAATCCTGTGTGGTCCATGGGGAGGCTTTTTAAAAACGTTTTAGTAAAATATATTCAGTGAGTGGGGTTGGTGTCCATGTGAGTTTCAGCATCCTGTAGGGGATGACCAACAAAAGGAGGGAGATCTGCTAGTAATAATTGTAACCCTTCCAAAGCTTACCTACCTGGCTTACTTAGAATATTTCAGACAACATTTTGCTTGATTGCCTCCAATTTTTCAGTTTTCTTCTTTGGATTCTTTATAGAAACCTTTTTATCAATATTTTCTTGTCAGGAAATGTATATTATTGACAGAATTCTTTGTAAAAATATAAATTATTTTATAGTTGGTGCACAAAAGAAACAGACCCACCTTCTGGCTAGATCCATCTGGAGAGGAAAAATCATTCCTGACCATTACTGATATAACACTAGCCAAAACCAGAGCAAACTCTTACTACCCCCAAATATTTGGCACTGAATTCTTTAGCACTTACTGAGTTCTCAGTAATGGATCATTTATCAATTAGCCATCTCACTATGGATGGATTTAAATAATTTCAAACAGTTTTATGTGAAACTTTGTAGTTTTGCACTTAAAGATTTTGTTTCCCTTTCCATTTGGGAGAGATAATGCATCAATATTGTTTCTTTGGTTGAAATAAACCCAAAATATCAAAGCAAAACCTAACCAATGCTGATAAAAATCCTTTTGTGCAGAAATGAAACAAACCCTCTTGTATTTTACCTGGTTTGCTCAAAATGCTGCCTGTATCCTTCTCTGGCACCTGGAAGTGACTCAGATCTCAGTCCAAGTTTGTGGAAAGCCTCATGAACCGTAACAGACCTATCAGTAAACATGTCCTCAGCTTAGGGTTCATAGCAGAGCCAATCTTATGCACAGCTACTTCTGAAATATGACAGTGAAAGAAGATACTCTGACCTTTGCTGTACTTATTAAAAAGATCAATCATTGTTCTAATTTTACTAATAGCATATTCAGGAAGAAGTTCCCTAACTGGATCCTAGGACAGGTATGAATTTATTTGCCTCTTTTGCTGAATATGGGAAAATGTTTATTCGTTTTCTGTTCAACTGCAGAGACTTCCAGGTAGCTACAGGAGGATGCCATCCTACAAGTAATGCTTCATCCACTTGAGCTTAAAGGATTTTTATTTATAACACACTATAAATGCATTTATTCATTTATTTGCATTTCCCAGAACTGAATGTCGCTTAAAATAGATAACATGAAAAGTGTGGAAGACAGTGAGATATGCATCTTTGGTATTCATCCAGCCATCTTGCTTCATCCCAGTGATGGTGGCAATTGCCACCTTAGATTAATAATTATTAAATGCTTGGGGATCCCTCAATATAAAAACCATAACGTAAAAAATGCGAAAAGCTATCATTGCTGATAATGTGCCCTTCCTGAATACTTGCTCTGCATCACCAATAAAATATTGAAAAAAAGATGTTCTAATATTTGGCTTAATACAAGAATTAATTAGCTTTCAAAATCAATTGCTGGCCAAGGAGAACCCCTGGGGGTTCCAGGCAGGACCACTCACTAGAGACTGGCAAAGAAGCTCCCTATATGCTTAATTGGAAACACTTTGCCAACACATCGCTGTTTGCCCATTATGCTCAGGTTGAAAAAGTTGAGCAGAAAAGCTGTCAAAACACAAACCCTTTTCTATCCAAGCCAGTCACTTTATTTTAGAGAGAGGCTAGTCAGGGGGAAAGAGTTCATGACCAAATATTAACAAATAGTTAACTGAAACAAGCCTAATATTTTATTTTCCCTGACCCCTCCAGTACTGAGTCTCAGTCCCTTTGGAGGATATTGTATCTTATTTAAAAAACAAAAACAAAAACAAAAACCCAACCCCCCCCAAAAAAGTAGGGAGTCTGTTTATAATATGCAGGGATTTTTTCCACTCCTTAAGCTGTAGTATAAGCTGTGGACTGGTCTATTCAGTTGGTATTTGAATTAGTAACAAACTCAGATGATATAGGAGCCTGCACTTGATATACTGCACTGGAGGGTTGACTAGGACAATTTCCATTGATGTAAATGGAAATGATGTTCATAAATCACCCACACATCAGTGGGGAAGTAGATACTTTAGTCTACCAAATGCTTAATGTTCCAGTATCACAGACTCAAATCTGATCTTTTAATATTTGAAGAGTTACTTCTTCTTAAATATACCGGACATGAATGATTTGTTCACTAATCCTCAGTTTGATGTAGTTTGTCTTGGGAGACAGGGTGGGTCAGGGTTTTTTTGTATTTGCTTTTCTTTAGTGAAACTTGCAAAATCTTGTTAAGGACCCCACTGAAAGTCTGGAGGATTCTGACTATAACTGCATTAGTAAAGGAAAGAGTGTTAGTGAGCCTTCCCAGACACTGCAGTTCAACTGTGCATGCTGTTAAATAGCTGGAAGAGTTTCTGGTGTGCTGGAAGGCTGTGCCACCTAGCACTCTAGCAAAAAATTTGTGGGCTGATTTTGAGAGTTAGCATGAGCTGAGGACCATTCTTAAACAGTTGTCTGTGTGCAAACATTTTGTTTTGGACAGGACAGTTTAATAGTATTGACTCAGGCTATTTCTTGACAGGTGAATGATCTGGAGAAAATGTAATTCTACTGGCATAAACTTAGTCTCTTTGTCTATTGCACTGCATAACCGATGTACTTCCTAAGCTTTGCAGGAGCGGGTGCATCCTGTTGCCACATGTCTTAATTTGAGAATCTTTTACAGAGGCTGAAAGTGTCTTTCCAGAATAAATACAAGTAGGAATAAATCAATAGTTCTTATAGGCTCTTCACTGTGCTGAATCTCCTTCCCAAACCGCAAAATGACCAGTTAGTGATAAATGTCATGAGTGAATGAAGTGGATACTTTTCTATTAGACATAAGACTGAGCAAAGCAATTTATTTCAGTCCCTCACCCAAGAGGCATAGAAAGACAGATTTCTGTATAACTGATGGATAAACAACCTTTCTTTTAAATGAATTTCTTGAATTTGTGTTCTGGATGAACCATAAAAATGATATTTATTACTCATTTACACCAATAGGCATGGTTACTTTCAAGTCACTGACCAAGAAATAATTAGATCTGTGTTACCCCCCAAAGTAATTTATTCTCTACATTGCCCATTTTAACAAAACTTCAAATTACGTGAGGGTTTGGCTACCAATGATGGTCTGGACAGTTGTGGTTTTGGACTCCAAGGAATGCATCTGGTGTTGCTGCTAATTTGTTTCTTAATGCTTTACTCTCAACAGGGACTCAATATTTAAAGTTTGTGACCTGCTGTATCTCCAGCAGCTTTAGGCTTTTAATTTTAATATTATTTTTTACACATATTGCAATAAAAGAAAACACGCTTCTAAATAGTTTTTTTTTTTCCCGTCTCCTTTTTTTCCCCTCTGTGGTTCTCCAAAAGGTTAGGTTTGACAATAGGAATATAGTCACAGATACTCTAGGCAACAAATGAGAAATGTTCTTTTGTGACCTTAATGTTGGCAAGTGATAATAACCAGTGAACCATGAAATACTGCTGCAATATTGTTCATGACTTTTCTGTTTTCTAAGATTAATTTTATGTTCTGAAATGAAGTGACAATCATTTATTATTCTGTTTTACATAGCTTCCACCGGGAAGCAAATATGAAAAGCTTAATTTTCTAGTCCACTTGCAGCAGTGTTCCTAGTGAAGAATCAGATATATGTTTAAATATTCCTTTTTAAATGTATACAATATAATCCTTTTGTTTAGGCTTAGTCAGAAATGTCTGGTTTAGGGTAGAGCTGGCTAATGTTTAAAAGCAGAAATTACTTTTCTCTCCTAGGGGTTAAATAGTTATAGTACTAATTATTAATACAGTAGAGGTGTGAACTTTGCAAGGGTATTTAATTTTGAGCTACTGTTTTCTAAGAACATATCATACTTTCCTAAAGAAATATTTTCCTTTTATCCAAACTATGGCCTCTTTAAAATGCAGCAAACAGGAATTTAGCCACCAAAAACTTTGTGCTGCCAGCAATTTTTATTCTACAAGTTGATTAGAATAACTTTTTCATCAGAGGAAGGATATATAGTCCTCATATCAAACCTAGTTCACCTTTCCACATGCACCATTATCTTTTCGTCCATAGTCTGTTGGTAAGCAAACAATTTTAGGGCTTGATAGTGCAAGTCTTACTCATCTTGAGTAGCACTTACCCATATCAGTGCTTCTATTGACTTCAGTAATATTGCTGCTCTGAAATATATCAGGTGAGTAAAGCCAGGAAAAAGAAAAGCCTTTAATTTCAAGGTCAAATGCATGGGGGAAAGTAGATAGCAAGATTTTTAAAGTCTGTGATTTGGTTTTTTTCTTCAAAACTTGTGTGTGGTTATGTATTAGGACATAACTTTAATTAATGGGTTGATTCTCAGAAGAGCTGAATATCAACTGTTTTTATTAATTATAATTTTCTCAGTAAGCTTTTTCAAGAAGGTAAGCACTGGCCAGGGATGGTTTAACTGGAAAGGGGTCCATTCAGAATTCAATGGGTACCCTTTCTTCTGAAAAACTAAACAATTTCCCAATCTGGGTGCATAAAATTTTGTGCTGGATCTTTTGTTTAGTTGTCTCAGTTAAAGTAGGTTGGTTTCAAGAGGGGGTGGATGGATTCAAAAGGAAATTTCTGCACTTTCAAACATAAGATCAGAACTAGTAGAATTACTTAAGCACAGGATTACATGCCTGGCATCAACATTTGCCAGCAGAAAAATACTGATCTATGTACACTGTGAGTTAGAGGCCAAAGACAAGGGACTATGGTGCACCTAATATGGAACACTATGCTTCCAGTGTCTCTCACATTGACTAGTATTAACTGGTAGATCAAACAATCGCTAATAATCCTGGAATCTTAAAATAAACAAAATAAAAAAACCCCTCTGTGTTAATATTCTGATAAGTAGCCTAAATTCCAAGGTGATGTGCTGTAGCATGACTCAGTTAGTTCCAGCTGTTCACACACTGCAGGCTGTTGTTTCCTGGTTTAATGATAATCCCTTTTCTGGAGTGTTCTGGTTAGATAATTGTTAAAAGCAAGAGTAAAATGTTAGGTTCACTACTATTAGTTACCAAAGTCTCAGCTTTCAGGAATTAGATACAGTGCTGCTGCCACTAGATGTGCAATAAATAGTGTTTGTGTTAAGAGTCAGAGATTACTTTTGTTCGAGACAGCTTTGCTCATTATAACTCTACTTGAGGAGCCTTCTTGAAGATTCACAGCAAAGCCCAAGCTAAGACTAAATATAAAGCCAGCATCCTAGTGGGATTTTAAACAAATAGAAGATAAAGGACCCTTCTTTTGTCTACTGAAATGGCCACAACTTGAAGTGGATAATTTACTGAATTGCATTTCATTTCCTTGTAATATAGTACATGACATACAAGCAAGATTAGGTGCTGGGATTCAGAAGCAATGAAACAGAAGTCTGTGGATGCTCAGTGGATATTTATACATTTCTTTAAAACATGTTTTATCCAACGAAATTAAAATGAGAGCTATACGCTATTATACAGAAAACCGTTTTATGGCATGATCATGGATTATGCAATCATGGCATGCAGAGGTTATATCTGAACTACTCAATTTTCACTATGTAATTTCCTAAGACTGCTGTAAAGGAGGTGTATACAAGACTGACTAGAAAATGTATTTACCATATGGAGAATACAGAATTTTGCTCTGAAGTTATTAAAATTGGCATAGATAGAAACACAGAGAACAGGACAGTTTTGGAGGCTGTGCGCTCAGTAAGAAAGAGACACTAATCAAAAAGAAGGGAAGTATTGGCTTATCTGTCTACATTTTCCCAATCTTAATAAGAAATGTTGTCCCTTGTTTCTGTATTTTACAACAGTATATGTCAGCATAAAACCTCCCAGGTGTTCAGCATAAGACATGTGTAGAGTGGAACTGATTGCTTCACAGGAAACCTTAACCTGAAAGTCAGATGAGAGGTGGTTTTTTCTCAAAGTCTTCAGATAGGTTCTCAAATGTCTCTAGTCTATTCAAGCTCTGTTCTGGGCCTCATGTATGTTTCGGGGGTGGGTCTAGCCCTTCAGCTGTTGAATCATTTGTACACTTTGAAACTTTCATCCTACAGTGCTCTATAATAGCCATCCACATCCATTATTCTCTAACTCATACAGATTTCAGCAGGAATTTTGGACATGTAATCACATGTAATAACAATCACAGAATCCCAGAATCCCAGGTTGGAAGGGACCTCAGAGATCATCTAGTCCAACCTTTCTAGGAAGAGCACAGTCTAGACAAGGTGGCCCAGCACCCTGTCCAGACGACTCTTGAAGGTATCCAACGTGGCCGAGTCAACCCCTTCCCTGGGGAGATTATTCCAATGGTGACTGTCCTCAGTGTGAAAAATTTTCCTCTCATGTCCAATCGGAATATCCCCAAGAGCAACTTCTGTCCATTCCCCCTTGTCCTTTCCATGTGACTCCTTGTAAAAAGGGAGTCTCCATCTTCTTTATTTGTAGCTACCCCTTAAGTACTGGTACATGGTGATGAGATCCCCTCTAAGCCTTCTTTTCTCAAGGCTGAACAAACCCAGTTCTCCCAGCCTATCCTCATATGGCAGCTTCCCAGTCCTCTGATCATCTTGGCGGCCCTTCTCTGGACCCCTTCCAGCCTGTCCACATCCTTTTTGTATAGCGGGGACCAGAACTGTACACAGTACTCCAGGTGTGGCCTGACAAGTGCTGAGTAGAGCGGGATAATGACTTCTTTCTCTCTGCTGGTGATGCCCTTTCTGATGCAACCCAGCATCCTGTTGGCCTTCTTGGCTGCAGCAGCCACTGTTCGCTCATGTTGAGCTTTCTGTCCACCAGGATCCCCACGTCCCTTTCCACAGAGCTGCTCTCCAGCCAGGTGGATCCAGTCTGTGCTGCACTCCTGGATTATGTTTTCCCAGGTGCATGACCTTACACTTCTCCTTGCTGAACTTCATAACGTTCTTGCTGGCCCACTCTTCCAGCCTATCCAGATCTCCCGCAGAGCAGCTCTCCCTTCTGGAGTGTCTACTTCCCCACTCAACTTGGTGTCATCTGCAAAATTCATCAGGCTACACTTGATGCCGGTATCCAGATCACTTATAAAGATGTTGAATAACATTGGGCCCAATATTGATCCTTGCGGGTCCCCCCTTCTGACAGGTTGACATTTGGAAAAAGAGCTATTTACCACCACCCTTTGGGTGCGGCCTGTCAGCCAGTTCCCCACCCGCTGCACAGACCACTTGCCTAGGCCATAACGCATTAATTTCTCCAGGAGGAGGCTGTGGGGGGACTGTATCAAAGGCCTTGGAGAAGTCCAGGTAGACAATGTCCACAATATTCACTTGCAGGATATTTACAAAATAGGCAGATAACATTTGAGTACTCATGGATGACAAATAACAAGATCCTGCAAAAGTGTATCAAAGAAGGGATAGTACCTTTTTTTTATTTGAAAATCGATTTTTTTGTTAGTGGTTATAACCAGCTCTGCACTGTATATTCTGTATATGAAAACTCCCACCCCCAGCAAACAAGAGATAAAAACTAATTGAAGGATTGATTTCCTGCTCAAATTTTAATGATTTATATAGATTTTTTTTCTGGTATATACAGGAGTTGTACCTAGACCTCAAAAAAAGTGAAGTAAAATCCGGAAATTATTGCATTTCCAGCTAGAGGTGATTTTTTCTTCCTTTCTCCTAGGAAGCAAGAACTTATATTTTGCTGGAAATAAACAGATTTTTCTGAGTGGCAAATGAAACTTGTTTGTCACAGCAGAGGGCAGAGCTGAAGGTCAGAGCAGAAACTCTGGTTGCTGTGACACATTTTCATGAGCTGGATCATCTCTCTGTGATTGACAAAGCTGACACTTGCAAGAAAGGGAGTGAAGGTGAAGGGGCAGCAGATTTCCTCATGGTTCTTGGGGGGGGGTGGTGAGTAAAAGGAGGCCTGATAGTAGGGCCCTTTAAGCATGAATTTAACATCATAAAAAAATAAATACCTGGCTAAGTGGCAGAGCCCAGGGTTGAGCCCTTAGAGGGGCAGGATGAGGAACAGATGCTTTCCAATGGACTTTAATCAGCTGCTGCCCTAGTGGCTTTCTCTACCACCTGCTGAAGTTCAGGGCTTTTGTTTTTTAATGGAAATGCAAGGGAATTAAAGAGGTGCATTATAGCTGGGAATGAAGGAGAGGAATTTTTGCCATTAAAATAAATATATTATGAAGGGGTGTTGCAGTCGGGTTCACTATAAACAGTCCAGACTAAAATCTTACAGCAGAGTGAAATGAACTTCCAGTATATCAATGACTGATTTAAAAGGTCAGTTTCTTTGTGTTCTTTGATTTCACAGTGAGACTTTCATTTCTCCTTCTGGTGACACATCTACCTGCCATAAACCTCTCTCCATGTTTTTCACAGAGCTTCAGCCTTTTCTATGTTGGCCATAGGAGAATCAGCAGACATCTTCTGTTTCAACATAAGTATTCAGACTTTTTTTGACATGCCAGTTCTATATGCAAGCTGGAGAAATATGATCTAGAATAAATTACTAAATGTTTGATGAAAATCTGTTTGTAGAACCGTAATCAAAGAACAGGAGTCAGTGTCTCATTGTCTGCATGAATGCATGTAGATACCAAGGTGGAGCAAGGTGTAAGCACAGTGAGGGACAGAATTAGAGTTCAAAACTTTAACACACAGACACACACCCCAGCTGCATTTACTAGGATTAATTTTCAGTTCTTCCTTTCCATGATCTCATACGCTGACATTCAACAGTTACATCTCCTTTTACCATGGGCATCAACATTGAAGTATGTGACCTTACCTCTCACTATAACTCTGTCCTACCCCTTCTTTCAGGACAGGGAGCTACATCTTCTCCCGGGTCTGCTGGTTCCATCATTGTCCTATCTAATTACTTCCCACTAGGATTTCTACAAACAATCTTAGTCACTTTCAGCCTAAAAGTTTTGTTGCTTTAAGGATATCAAGGAAGAAGAACTATGAGGTGTTGCAGGAGGAGGTGGCGGTTGATTATTTTTTCCCCTGACATCTTTTTCTATAGTCATGATTATTTGGATGACTTTTCCCACTGTATCTTGAGTTCTGTATGAGTAATTCTCTGGAAAAGGGGACATTATAAAAGACTGCATTTGCAGAGGGTTGGGGGCTGTTTTTGAGATCCACATCCCATAAGGAATGGGAGTGAAGACTGAAAGGCTTTCCACATCTGTGAGTTCCACACAGTCAGTGTGGACTTTCACTCATATAGCTGGGTGCAGAGCTTGTTGAACTCAACCTATACAGCCTTTTGACTTTAGTGACACTTGAATCAGACCAGTGCACTTTTCAGTTTGATTTCTTTTTAGATTATCTTCTAGTTTTTCTTGTTATTCTCAGCTCATTTTTTTGTCATTGTTATTTATCATTATTTATGAGCCCTAAGAAACAGCAATTTCAGCAAAATAAGACTAACTTCTAAGACTGGGAGCTAGCTGTCTAGTACAAATTCATTTGGGAAATATGCTTCTACTGCTGTTCACCAACCTCAAACTCCTCCTGTAAATCTTAATAAGGTCTTAAATCTGAGAAGGTATACCCTTGGGAGACCTTTAATGATTTGACAGTACTAAACATCTGTAGAGGACAAGCAGGATGCTTTGTCTCCAGACTTGTAAAATGTAAAGTGTTACTGAGTCTTGTCAAGTTACAGACTTAACATACTACAAATAAGGATAATGAGGCATTGAAAACAGGCGGAGAATCTGAAAACTCTTTGTTATCAAGGCAAATATTTCTTAGCATTATTAATCCAAGATTTCACAGAATGACACTAGAGCAGGAAATTTACAAGTCAGAGGACTGCAATAAGGGGATGAAAGGTCAGGGCTTTGTTGCTGTATTTGCTTACATTTTGGTTTTGCAGGGACAAGATTCAACGTCTACACCATGAAAGAGCTCCAGATTTGCTCATATATCAAAGATTATGTTTCTTTCTCCACTTGTCAATTTACTTTCTCAAACAGCAGACATAACAATATAATCTGAGTGCTTCCCTGGTGAATCATACCTTTTTATTATTTTTTTTTGAATGATTTGATAAGGACCTTGTTTTGTCATCATTTAGTCTTTTCGTCAAGACAGACTTATGCATGTTTCTCAGACAGCTTCTCTTTGCAGCTCTGCTTCTTCACTGCAATTGTGATAGCCATAAAATAGAATTTTCTAAAATTGGAGAACAAGCTGATATGCTTCATCCAGCAGAGCTGCAGGCTATTTTTCATGATTGCACATATATTGTGTTGATTATGATGAAACCAAAAGATTTTTAAACAGGAACAAAATGGGGGGGTGGGGGTGGGGGGCAATAGAATCCTGCCTTCTGCAGCCTGGCAGAAGCTCCTGAAAGAGATTAAAGATGAACATGTCTTATGAAATTGTTATTATTCTGACTTATACTGAGGTGGGTGAGTATTTTTCATCTTTTACTCTGCAATTGTTTTGATACTTTCTTTTTTAAAAAAATTGTTGATAATATCTTTGTATAGCAAAATATGGAATATTTTGATGCACATGATTGTTTTTTATATTCAGATTATTTATTATGGAAAATTACTGCACTGTAACTACTGCCATTGTAGCGCTGGCCATTCAGAGCTCTCCTGTTATAATGGCTCAGTAAGATAGGAACATGTACGCCACTGCATATAGGGAGAAACTCAGGTACAAAAGGGGAAAGATGTGGATTAAACAAACTAGAGGTAGAATAAACAAAAGAATAGAGATCTTGTGGCTTTCAAGACAAGGACATTTCTATTTGTTAAAGGGATGGATGCCTTTGTTTGGACTTCATTTCCTTAGAGATTATCATTACAAGTGATTTATGCAGATCCCACAGACAAACAACTGTGTAACCACAGTTCCTTGTGATCATGTTGGTAGACATTTGTGTCTACAGGTTTGTCATAGCAAGCAAGGTTGACCGCAAGCTACAGCAAGAACTATGCATTCTAATTTCCTGGGGTTCAGAGAAGAGCATTATTATGGAACAGTTTTTAGCTGCCACATATGCCATTCATTCTTCATTCCACCAAATTATTTAATTTCCCCAGCCTGCTTTGTTACAGTTAGCATTTAGCAAAAACGGTTTTGTACTACCTCTGGCCTTCAGAATGTCTTTATACAAGGTATTAGCTGTGGTTGCTGCAGAAGAAGGACCCAAGAAAGATATTAGGAAGTTTGAATTTCTGTTAGGAGTTTTTAAAATAAGTCTCATTTACAAGGAATAACCCCAACATTAATATGACTCAGCCTTTAAAGTGATTCTGTTAAACTGCATTAAATTCAATAGCTAACATCCTTTCTGAGAATAAAAATATATTAGTTTTAATTAGTTCCCTGCCAAAAGCGAAGTAAAATAAATAGAAACAAGTCCACTTTTATTCTTCCTAAGAGTGTTCACAAATGCACGTCAGGCTAATCCACTTTCAAGTCACACTTTTAGTTAAGTCAGGTTCATTTTCCTGATTGCCCCTGTTTAGACAGGTCTTTGGAAATGGGCTCCAGTTACAAAGCTCAGGTGAGGATGTGAATGTAAATTAGTGAACTCTAAGCCTACTATTTGGGTCCTGCCTGGGTCAGGCCAACATAGCTTTGCCCAGTTAACCTCTTTTACCCTTCATCAGCAATGCCTTTAACATCATATTACTGTTATTAATGCTGTTCCTTTCTGTAACTTTTTGAGCAAAAAGACATTGGGCTCTTTCAGGTAAAGCCCAGCAGTGGCTAATAGCAAGGCTAGTGGCACTGCTGCTGAGGAAAATAGCAGTGACAGCAAGAAACACAGATAAAATTGACACTGAGACTCTGACACAGTAAAGATTAGTTTCCCATGAAAATTACTCCCTCATGTAAGCCAGCAGAGAGACCGTCAGGGGGATCCTGCCACCAATATCCCCTCCCATGGAAAGAGAAACCAGGGATTTTTATCCACCTTTTTTTTTTTGGAAAAGTGAAGCTGGTAGTCTGCCTTCAACTCCCAGATGTTCAAATGTGGCCTTTCAAATCCTTATTTTCATTGCACCAGACGCTTCCTGTAAATTCAAATCACCAGTGGCAGCAGCACCTTAGTCTCTCACAAACACCTCTGCATTTTCTGCCAGGCAAATACATCCTCTGGGAGTACCTGTCACCTGTCTGCAAACCAAGACACCTCCTTACCTGTAGTCAGTCCTGGCTCAACCTTTGTTCCCAGTGTGCTTGTATGACACGTCAAGGGCAGGGTTTTCCATGAGAAGAAAAGACCATCTGAAGAACTCCTAGAAGAAAGAAGTCCTTGGATGCGTGAAAGAGAGGGTATGAGGCTGGTTGTGCAAGAAATTGCATGTCAATGGGTAAGGAATACCATAACGCATCATCTTGGCTTGAAAAGGGAAAAAGAGGAATGGTAGAAGGGGATTTTGTGTCTCCCTTGAGAAATGGAGGGAGATTGCTGCTGTGGCTATGCAAAATCTCTAGATTTTTGGTAAGAAGGGGTTTTGATTCCTATTTCCACCCTGCAGAATTCACGTTGAAAATGGAACAGACAACTTCAGACCAAAGCCATTCTTTCCAGGGATAATGTGGGCTGAGCTCAGAAACTGAGATCTCCTCCCTTCCTATATTCTGCTCAACTGCAACCAATTCCTCTGACCAAGCACAGACTTCTCAAACAGACCATCTGAATCACACCATAGGAGTGTCCATGTGTCCTCATTTAAATATAAAAGGGCATTAGGATGATTAGCTCATATCCGGGCACAGACACTGTGGGTGAGATGACTCACACTGCCTATGATTAAGTCTGGAGACTTGGCAAGATCTAACCGATTCCCAAACTTGCTCTGAGAACAAGAATAGCAATGGTGACACCCGTGTGATCACACACGTGCATAGGGTTACATGGGCTTATCTACCTGCACAACTGCAGCCCTTTGCTAAAGCTGTGGGAAAGTCCACGTGGCATGTCAATACGATGTTGCACTACACCACATAAGGATATCACCTTCAGGCTCTGCTGGCATTGCATTCCTTGAGCTCTGGTGATGGGTACAGGCCAGACCTGTGGCATCACCACTATTACTCCTATGGTTTCCTTGCATTAATGTTGCTTCAGACCAGTATCAAATGCTCATTTGTGATGAGTTTGTTTATTTGTCCTGACGTGTCCAGTTCATGGTTGTAAGTCTGAAAAAAGAACGTGGGTCAGTGTGAGAGTTGAGGTTTTTATGAGTGTGAAAAGCTTGTGGTACTGTTGAATCTGAAAAATTTATAATCAGTAATTAGTTCCTGTTCTGATGACCTAGAAGCTGAATCTTTCAAAAATAAATCACAGTGATGTAGCTGATACATTTTGATACTAATATTACAAATCATTCTGGCTCAAAATACAAAACACAATAGGATTCTAAAAACCTGTAAAAACATCTTTGTATTACAATAATACACATAACTGCTTTCAGGGAGAGAATGAACATGGCTTAGTCTCTGGAGCCTGCAGCATGGCCTAGTGAAATTGTATGAGATACATAAATAGTACAGATACATAAATGCAAGCATGTATATAGATACATTACCTGCTTGTTCTCAGGGGTAAGGTAGCTGAGTTTTGACGTTGATCTTTAAATTTTTTTTTCTCAGGCAACAGTCTAATTACATACATTTTATTCAGCTCATTGGTGGATTTACCATTAAATATCTTATTCCTTTCATATAGTTTCAGAATTCCAGCTTATCTCACTACATACTGACACGAATACAAGTTTGCTTTTGCTGATATTGTTTGCTTCGCTGGATTTAGCCCTCTGAATTTCATACTGAGAGTTACAGAAATTATGGGAGCAGAAACTGGTTTAAAGAATACGTGGACAAAAAGACAAAACATTAATACGCTGATAAAAAAGAAGATGTAAAGCAAAGCTAAAAGAAATATTGAGAGATTTTGTTAGATAAAATGCCATAAACTAGGGTGGAAATTGCATCATAAATTTAATCTATAAGAAAGCCATTAAGAGTTTCTTCTTGAATTGGAAAAAATACAAAGAAGTCTCCTGGTATTTTATGCTTTCAGTGGTTGAACCTTAACAGATTTGAAAACAAGAACTGGGCAGAAGGACGAAATTTTTTAAAATAAGTTCTGAAATTCAGGATGGTGTTATGCTTTAGTTACTAAATCCTCAGTGCTCAGCTGAGCTTCTCTTCTGGCTCAGTCATATATTTCCTAAGAAGAACTAATTTAATATCTTTCTGCTTCTGTTTTTCATTTGTAGGACAGAGACAAAACTTCTTATTTCTCACCTCCTGTTTAAGCCTTATTTATCTGTGTTATAAACTATTCAATCAAGAGGTATCTTTGACTATCAATTTTATAATATACAACAGCTACATGTGGTAGAGCCTAGAGATGCTTCCACAATAATAAAAATAGTCATAGAAATTAAAAGAGAGAACTTCAATAAGTTGAGATTTTTCTGAAGCAGCAGTTTAGGGAATCTCATTATTTAATCTGTTTGTGTGATGTTAACACGAAGATTTAATTATTGTATGGATTGTTTGTGTATGAGCAAGTAAGGTATATGTGCATGTATCTGTTAAAATAAGATGTCTGAGTACGTATGTGCCAGTTTCCAGTCCTTATGGAGAAAATCTGAAAAGATGGTTTCTGTTCTCCCCAAAGACTCAAAAATCAGAATGAATTTGAACTAATTCTCCAAATACAATTTTCCAGGTCTCACAAATTTAGAGCACAACCCATTTTCTAAGCCTCCTGTATCAGTTCAGAGTACAACCTCTCTTAATTCACATCTGGCAGCCAAACCTATCTTCTTTTTCTTACCTAACTCAGGGACAAAGACTGGAATACACAGAGAACACATAATGAAAAGGATTTCTTTGCATTTCTCTCTCCAGAAAGATTTATAGCTCAGTTCTGTTCCTCTCAAAGAGCAGCTGAATATGCCTTTTCCTAGCCCATACATACTTATTTTGCACTTTTTGGAGTGTTTTCCACAGGGAAATTAAATTATGATTTCATGGCAGAGTTCTGTGAAAATTTATACATATATATGTGCGTGTGTATATGTGCAATTAATGTAAAACAAAATCTAACGACTTTTCATGTTAATTATGATACTAAACATATGCAGGCATTAAGGTTACTTTTTGGTGTTCTAACTTTGATCTGTGAGAATAAACTTATGACAGTAGCTGTTGTCTCTTTCCTGACAGAGTGATTTAACATCTCAGGAAATGTTTGTTCATGAAATTCTGTTCTTCACTACCTGGAAGTGATGATAACTTGGAATAAGACATCATAGACAACATTCTTTCCTGTGTGTTGAAAGGGACTATGTAAACCAAATAATGTAGTTGAAATATAGGAGACACTAAGGATAAACTATGATATTTTTTAATGAAATGGCTGTAATACACAGTCTTCTTCTCATTTAGCTTAGCATAGTGTGTGTCATGAAGGAGGATGTAGACAGAAAGAGTGACAGTGAAATCTCAGGTTAGGAGTACTGAAGGTAAGGGTGGTTTGCAATTGGTATTTTTTACATCCAGGCTCTAATCCCTGGGGAAAAAACTTATCCATATGTACTTTTTACCAAAAGGAACACCATTTCAGACAGGCAGCCTTTATTTTTTCTAAAATCCCTTTTCTTAGGACAGGTCCACCCATTCAAAGAGACTTCAATTGTCCACAAAGAATTTTCTAAGCCTTAACATGACACCTTAATCGAAGTATCAATTTTTAATGCTTCTCCAAAGGGTTAATAGCCCTTCTACTCTGGCTTAAGAAGTCCTGATGTCTCTTTGACAAGACAGGAAATATTCATTTCACAGCCAGGAAATGAAAGTCTTTACTGAATATGAATGTAAATTTTAAGTAGGGCGTTAATATTCAGTTACTAAGAAATCATTTACCTATTGTGAGTGAAGGACTCTATAAGGACTCACAGGCCATAGTTCAAACCTTGGCACATAACCTTTTATGCACTGAAAATATATGTTTCATACAAATAGACACTCTGAGTACCCATCTTTATACCCTTAATATATGAACAATATGTGGACCTCACTCTTGATGGAGAACAGGCACAATGAGATCCAATTAACTTTGGGGTGATGGTAGTTTTGTCTTGCTGGGATTGAGGGACAGTATGATAACAATCACTCTCAGGGGAGCCTTTGCCTTATCATCATTTTGAAGATTTGAGCAGAGAGAAAAGAAAAATACATAGTGCTAACCATGGCCATTATTCAGTACCATTATCTGCATAGAATTCCCTTTCATTCATTTTGAAGCAGTTCTCATTCTTCTTTAAAACTGTTTTCACATGAAAGAGAAGGAGACCCAGGGCTTGATCTCTAGAAAGATGTGCACTTAATTTCAGGAATAAAAAGGGCATCCATTTGAACGCTTTACACAGACATGGCCACGTGGTTGCATTGTCAGTGTGGTTAACTGCGTCTGGAATTACAAGGAGTTTGTGCATAGCTGCCCTACATGTACATACCGAACATGTGTATTTGTACACATCCATAAAAGAGGAAGTGTGGAGTCTATATTTATAATACCTGTGTGGGTGATTTAGAGTTCTAGCTCCTGTCTCACCTTTAGGCCTTCTTAGTTCTATCAGCAATAAGATTTGTGTCCTAACTCACTTGCACCTATGTAGAAAGCACAGTCTTTCCAATGAGGGGCAAACACCAGCTTGTGTATAAAGCTACCTGATAAACTGCCCTCTTGTCATCGGCCTTCATTTTTTTTTTTGATCTTTAAAATTAGATTAAGCGTTCTTTAAACAGGGTTCATGTTTATTTCCAGATTTGTCCAGTTCTTGTATAATAGGCCTTTATTGCAAAATTACGGCTTATCTTGAATGACAGAGGCTTTTACTTATCAAAGTTTCTCAGAAAACTTACATCAACACTGACATCACTTGCTTGACTATGGATTTTCTCTCTGAAATTACACAACTGTGTACTAGTCCATTCCAATCACTCAGATGTGTGAGCACTAAGTTGTGAAGCAGACAATCTAGATCTCATAGAGGCAAAAATGAGAATCCCTAACAGTGTCTCTGAGGTGTTAAAAAGAAATTTTCGTTGATGGCATACATGTTGTTCCACAGATAAAGTGTTGATATCTCTTCACTCATACTTAAAGTTTGTAGGTTTTAATCCCCCTGCCATTTTTGTCTTCAAGTCATGCTTTGTTGTAAATTCAACTGAAAAAGAAAAAGAACAAATTTTCTGTCCTAACCATGTATGACTGCACTCAGAGATTTGCATGTATTGAACTTTTATGCACAAATATCCAAAGTTGTATGCCAACCCGTAACTGCATGCAAAATTGTGAGCATACAGCCTCTTTTTGTTGCTGCAAAATGGGTTCTGGAACATAAGTAAATAGGAACCAGGGATTATTTTTATTAGTATAAGTGAAAAAAATAGTCAGCAATGAAGGACAACAGAAACAGAGTATGATTTTTGCCTGAGGTCCTGATTATTTTAGGGACCTAAAATGATCCTTCTTGTCAAGTGGTTCATTCTGTTAGTTGTTTTAATTAAGGTTCAAGTAATCCATTTTACACGCTAAGTTACCTAAGGTTTATGTCTATTTTTGTATCATTACTAGATATCTTCAGATTTTTCCCAAAGTCTTCTCTAGATGCCTAAATATATCTGTTGCTGATAGAAGTTTCAGTGGTTCTTTCATGTAGATCACTCAACAGCATTGGGCCAAACTTGGAAGTTCAGAGTGTCTTACCGATAACTTTTTTCCGTACGTCAAATTGATCCTTTCTCCATTGAGTTGATTTTCTGCGGCCTTGCCATTTTCTAAAAATACTGCACAGCCCAGCTGCTTGGAGTGAAGTCCTGGTCCCAGAGCAGTCAATTTTTGTCTTTTTAACAGCCTATAGTAAGGCACTGTATCAAAGGCTTCCAGGAAGTTCCAATAAATTATTTTAACTGGCTCTTCTTTACTGACTCTTTTACTAATGCAATAGAAGAATTCTAGCATATATAGGGCAAGACTTGCTTTTCTCCAAACTGTATTGCTAAATCCCTGCTAACTGCTGTTCATGTGTGCTGTTTGGTTACTCTGTCTTTAATTAGTATTTCAGCTATTTTACCAGGTACTGAGGAAAATCTATTCTGACTCATATTGCTAGAATCTATTCCTTTTTCGATCTTGGTACACCATTTAGTGCTTCCAGGTCTCCTGCAATATCGCTGATTTTAATGAGAAACTACTTGTGGTTAGTGTCTCAAAAGACAATGCTTTGTGTTTATTTCAGCTATTTCCTACCCCCTGGAGAGACTTAATCTTCACTTACTTCTAAGCGAAGATAAATGTGACTGATTAAGTTGATAATTAGTGTTGTTTATAGAAATTATTTTTCAAGTGTTTGCAGTTCCTAACCCAGATTCGGGTTCTGCTTTGGGATGTCAAAGGTCTCTGTGGAAAGACAGCATGGTCTGAGCTCTAAGGCCAGGCTTAAACCGGGGCTTAGATGGACTCTATTACTAGCTCTTGGAAGGACTTAGTGTATGATATTTGTTTCGCTGTGTCTCCATTCCCTTACAAGTATCATCATAATAATTTTATTTACCAATGAGCTGTCAAACCCTGTGGTTAGAAGGGTTAACATGGGACCTCTGTTTCTCCATTCTGGATAGCTTGTCCATGCTCAGAGCTGATGTTCCTGCAGCAGGGGAGAGTTGAAACTTCAGTGCATCTTATTTAGGGTGGTATTTTATGAGTTGGGTCCAACCCTAACCTAGCCTTTCACATTGGTGTAAAAATGGACTCAATACTTTCTAGACAGTGGAGATGAATAGGGTTTTCACTTATATAATTCTTATGAGAATTTGCCTCTCGACAGCATTTCTAGAGAGTCTTAACATATTAATTCTGCTTCAGTTTTCTGCAAGAAGCATTTCCCTTTTTTTCCACAAAGCAAGTCCTCCGAGGTCACATAAACAACAAATTGGTAGAAACAGGGACCTTCCCTTGTGCTAATGTAATGAAGAAATCATTGACACTAATTCAAATTCATATTTTCTTCTTAGTCTTTGTATAAGATGAAAACAACAAAGCTAGTTACTTTGGATGTGAGAGTTTTTTCAGGAAGTCAGAGGGGGAAGTGCCGTCAAATTTTAGTTAGAAAGGTTAGAAGGCAAACTGAACAACAATAAAGTAAATTTAGAAAGAGGTCTAAAGGCAAAGTGCTAGTCTTACTGAATCTGCCTTTACTGCTTACTGCCTAACATTTTCTATAATCTAGAGTGAGGATTTAACTAGAGTATTAAAAACCTGTATAAATACTCCCCCAAACTCTCATTTTTATAGAAAGCACTTTTCCACGCTTATAGCATAAACAGGATTTTGCATGCATACCTTCTATGCAAGGTTTGCTAAAGATTTGCTTGTACTTATTCAAATGTTGAGTATGTTTGTTTCAGCCTTTTCCCCTGTGAGTTCTAATGATTTTTTATTTTCTCAGTGTAATGCATATAATAGTGCCTTGGTCTAATGAAATCAGCAGAGGGTTGAGCTACTGAAATATCTGTATTCTAGCTCTAACTGTACCTTGCCTGGGAAGGTCATTTTTGTAATGTAATTGTGGATCACCAGATGGCACTCTCGCAGACAGTATATCAAGTCAGAAGCCCTATTTGTAAAACGGGAAAAGAATATATAACTCTTTTTACACTTCTGCTTTTTGTAATCTCACCAGGTCACACCATTCTGTTGCCGTCTTTTTGATACTGTCTCACAAATTTGTTTTCCAGCTCCTGATCCTGCTCTCTGTTCAAATCCAGTATGTGTTTTACATATTTGTTGAAGCTTATGACTTTCACATCTCCTCTTAACTCTCTTCCCATTATCTGAAACTTGACATTGTCCAAATTAAATGGAAAGCTCTTTTTACTCCCTTTTTTGCCTCTAGCTCCGACCACCATCATGCTTTCTTTGTCTCAAGTTTCATATCGGTGTTAAAGCTGGATGTTTTTCCTTTCTTTCCCTCCCCATTCCTGGTTGTTCCTGGTTCCCCTCTGGACTAATACTGAACCAAAGCTCACATCAGGTTGAGTTTTGAGTAGCACAACCTCTCCACTGACCTTTTTAAAGGAGAACTGAGTGCAGAAGTGAGTGCAGTGGGGTGTGATGGGGCAATGGCAGGAGCACATGTCAGACCTGTGCTAAGGCACAGCTTGGAACTACACTTTCTTGTTTAGCAGAAGCAATATGTCTAGCAATAGCCGCCTAGAGGTACTCTGTAGCAACCTACCTGACGGTACTGGGTCTGTCTGGGACAGAGTCAGTTTTCTTCATAGCAGCACATATAGTGCTGTGCTTTGGATCTGTGACTAAAACACTGTTGATAACACACCAGTGTTTTGGCTATCGCTGAGCAATGCTTGCTCAGGGGGCTGGGGGTGCACAAGGTGGGAGGGGACACAGCCAGGATGGTTGATCCTAACTGAACAAAGGCATATTCTCTGCCACACAATGTCATGCTCAGCAATCAAAATGGAGGAAAGGGAGTTTTGGGAGAAGTAACCATTGCTCAGAGACTGGCTGGGCATTGGTCTATTTGTGGGAGGTGGTGAGTGATTGCCTTCGCATAATTTTTTTTCTCCCTTTCTGTTTCACTTAATAAACTATTTTTATCTCATCCCATAAGTGTTATTGCTTTTATTCTTCCTATTCTCTCCCCAGTCCTGCTGGGTAGGAGAGTGAGTGAGCGGCTGTGTGGTGCTTAGCTGCTGGCTGGGGTTAACCCACCACACTGATACAACATCTGTAGCTAGGTGATGAGCACTAGGATCAGGCCTGGGGCGGGGGCCGTGGAGAAGGCATTGTCATGCAGGTGAGAACATAACCACAAGTGATTTAAGTATTGGTCTAGTTTTAGAGGGGCAAATCTCATCTCCATTTCCTCAGGCTTGTCAGGCCTGTACCTCTCACATCCTTTTACTAGATTACATAAAATGCAGTCCTTTGGTTGTTATTCTGATCAGTCCTTCTGCATATTCTGGGTGCATTGCTCCCATTCTCCCCATACCGTTACAGTGATTCCTGTTCAGTGACATCTTTCCTGATGCCCGTATTTCCCCACAAATATCCCTGTGCTGTTCTTCTATATTGTCCTCCATTTGTGGAACAGGTTTTGGTTGGTCACTTCTTTCCTCCCTGTCAAACAGTCTGTCAGTCCCCATCTATGCTTTGACAGGTCCTCTCTGCAGTGATAAATTTCCCCCATTAGGAGTTACTGCAGAGCCTGCAGTTCCATATAATAGTATGCAAACAACACGTCACCTTATACAGTGTTCTCTGAGCCATTTCCCCTTCAATGGCCGTTTCCTTACAGTTTCAGAGCAATGCATGTGATTTAGTCTGTGTGACTCCTATCAGCTGCAAAGAGCTAAATCCACACGTAAATCTTTAAAAATTTGGGGGTGCCTTGCCAAGTCTTAGATTATCTATCACTCTAATCAGCTCAATAAATCTGACTACGCATCTTTCAAATAAAAATGATGGGTTTTGCCTGAAGCTTTTGCTGTTTTTCAATCTGTATCTATCAGCTGAAATTTTACGTGCACTCAACAACTGTTATTCTGTTGTTATGATTTCTGTTATTGCTGGCTGCAATTACATTCATTTGAATGATATGGATGTAAAAGGTTCTTTGTTTCTCACACAGAGCAGTTAAATTGTAAGACAGAATTAGTTAAAAACCAGTGTCATTATTATGAGAAGTTGTATATCTGATATTTTTTCTTATTCTCATTCTAAACAGGTGCTGAAAACATTCTAGGTCTAAGTAACATTTCCAAAATTGATGAGACTATGGAAAAGAACTTCATCATCCTCACCTTAAAGTTATATTTTCTACAAAAAAATTAGAAGTTGGCTTTTAGAAAATTACTTGAAATCTTTATTTTTCCCATTTTTTTCAAAATACCAAGTCTGAGTTCAGATTAAGCTGCTCCACTTGTAACTGCTGTATATATCCAGAGCTGAGATGTGTGAAATAATCTGCAAGGGTCTGAACTCATCTGTACTTAGACATGCCTGTCAGTTCATGAGCAGAATCAATATTGTGATACTTTTAATTTTACATTCACACACAAGAGCATCTACCTTCTTGGTATTACCAAAGCATTTACCAACAAAACTGATGTTACTGGCATGGCAAAGACATACTTTTACAGTCTTGTCATGTTTAGTAAGTGAAACAGAAGTCACCCTTTGTCAACTTAGAGCTTGACTCCAAAACACCATAAGATCCTAAACTTTTCAGTACTGCACATATTTGTGCAGCACTTGACTCAGTGAGCATAGGGGTGGAAAAGAATGCCATTACCTTGAAGAACAAAGTGAAAGTGAGGGTAGAAGAGTCATGAGAGTCACGTGTAAAACAGGCATTGAGGAACAGGCTTGAAATACAGACTGTTTTAGTTTTGTACCCTGATCTGGTAATCCTGAGAATTATTTGGGCCTCTGATTGTCTGTTTCATACAACTGACATCATAAGTCTTTTAGAGAAAAGATGCCTTTTGCTAGGGGTATTATCAGGCTCTAGAGCAATGGAGAACAACTACTAGCAGTGCACAAAGAATTCCTGATGAGATGCATAATTAGTGACAGTCTTAGCTGCAGACTTTGTGTGTTACAAAAATTTTAACTGTTATTATAAAAGGTGAAGTCAATGAGAATCCTTGTATTTACAAGAAACTCTGAATCACACCTGTAGATAGCAGATCTGCAAAGCAACTCACCAGTGCTGCAGTTAGGGGGAAGCAGGCATTAAATCAGTGACACAACACTGCTCTGTAGCGCACAATACTGTTGAAAGTATGAAACTCTTGCATAAAATGCAATGCTGGTGCCTGGAGACCCATTATTAATAAAGACCAACAGTCTTTTTTTTTTTTTTTTGAGATATCAGAGACATTGACTCTAACAGTCTGGGTAAAATACAAACAGGCAAATACTTATCAAAGGCATACAAAGCATTTCTAATGCAAAGCTGATAGCAATTCAAGGTTTTGGGTGTTTTATTGCAGATATCAATGTAAGCTTATCTGAGTGGAGTAAATACACATACTTTCAAGTAAAATTAGATGTTGTATCCCAAGAAGGTAGAAGAAACATCGAGTCTATCTGCCTCGCTGTTTGAAAATGATCACTTCTTATAGATAAGTCTTTCATGTTGAAAGGAGGTGAAAATTCATGTTCATATAGACATTTAGGTTGGAAAGATGTATTTTCTTTGAAATGCTTAAAAATAGAAAGATGCAAATTTGGGCAAGATAGGGAAGGTATTGGGGGAAAGTAAAATTTAAAAATAGGAGAATATATCTTTTGATATTTAATTAGATTTCACACAACTCTAGAAGGTACAATATTCTCCGTGTAACTTCCTGCAATGTATTACAAATTCTCTAAATCTTTCCATTACTTTCTGGCAAAACTATCTATTGTGGCAAGTTTAATGGATTTAGATGTCCAGATAAGCTATAATCTAGGGCTGCCTAACCTCAGAAGCTGAAAACCTAGCAACACCTCCATTTTAGGACATTAATTTCTCCCAGCAGCCTAAGCGCAGTCACCAGAGATAAACCAAATAACAGCTAGATATTTGGCTGACACTTTAAAGCCATCAGCAGTCAGGACTTGAGGACAGGGAGGCTCCACTGAAATTCCCAAGAAAGATCGTACCAAACCTGAACAGCACAGAGCCTGTCTTTTCTGCACAGATCAGAGTAACTTTATTCAGAAAAGAGAACACACATTTGAGGCTCACCTCAGCCTGAGCTGATACAGTCCCACAGCTTACATTTTCCAGGAGACAATCCTAACCTCAGTAGATAAGTCTCTCACACTGCATTAAATGCAAGATTTCTGGAAACGAGGAGACCATAAGGAAGGAGGACCCTAACTATGTAATCCAGTGAGATGATGAACCTCCAAGATTTGTTCCCAATAGAATAAAATATTTCTATTTTATTTCAGTTCTTTCCTCTCTGACAAATATTACCCAGCCTTTCTCTGACCTTCATCACAGACGTGATTTGTTAGCATTTGTAGCAATGCAGATGGGTCTGCCAGTCTTTCACAGAAACTTTGTCGTTCTGCATTTTACAAGGGCTGAAAGGCTTTTGGAAATTAGAAATGTCACCTACAATGTCAAGCTGAGTTAAATGTCCTTTTGTGTTCATTCTCACTTGCCCACTTAGCCTTAGAGCTTTTACTCTCTGCTGTCCTTCTGCAGCTGCAGTGGCGCGCATGCTGACAGGGAAGAGTGACAAGATACATAGGCAAGGAGGCCAATGAGGTTCTGAAGGCAAAGAGAAGATCAGCATTTGAACAGACAGCAGCAAGAGCTTTGAAACAATCTCATTCACTGAAGGGTTTCAAGGGAGGAAAATCTATGTGTGCAGGGAATATGCTGAAATGGAGGTGGTGGTGACTGTCTGAATAGCCCAGGGAAGGAAATGAAATTTATGAGTCGTTGAACATCCCAGGTGAGTTCTGGTGATTTGCTGAACAACACAGCTGTTCCACATCTGTGTGCTTTAGGCACGGTATTCCCACTGAGTGCTAGCTGTCTGCATTGTTATCTAGTATCTCCCCCACACTTCTTAAGGTTAACAAATTCATAACCAGTGATATGGTTGCAAATGTAACTGCAGACCTCAGGGCGTGAATGAAATCAGGATTCCAGAAATGCATTAGTCAGAGAGTTAGTGATCAATCTGAATGAAGGCAGGCAGACAAAGAAGCATTTCTATTTGCATTTTATTTATGAAATATTGAGATAAGAGAGTAAGTCTAGATCTATACTGTTTTTATGTACAGAGATCTTGTAAGCCCACATTCTAAACTTGTTTTTTAATCTTTCTGGAGAAAAATCTGTGATCATGACCGGACAAGTAAACTCTACAGCAAGGGACAACAAAGAGCTTGGCCCTGCATTATCCTTCAGGGAAGGCCAAAAGGTGACCCTTTCTCCAGTGTGTGAAAGTCAAGTATGTCAAAACTACTTTCGTTGCCATAGTATGCTGTGGTTTCTGAAGAGGTTAGAAATCACTCCAAATGGATTGTCATTCTAGAGTGCTTTATTTTGTCTGGTCTCAGTGAAGAATCAGAAACATGCATAAATTCCACTGAACAGCTAGACTGTTTAAATATTCAAAACATATATATTTTTAATGTATAGACCAATTTACTGAATTTAAGGTTCAATGAAAGATACATTCCTCACTGGGAAATGCTGAATAGCCACCTGAGAGAGGGGTGGAGACTTCTACTTCCCATTGAAAAAAGAGCTGTTTACCAACCAAATGCAAGAGATGGCATGTGGTGTAACAAAAGACCATTTACCCACCTACTAAAGGGAAACACCATTTTCTCTAAATAAGATGATGGCCCGTAAGTTTCCCATTCAGGAGAAAATGGAAGGAAAAGAAAGATTCAGGCATTTGGGGGTAAAAATGGGAAACCTTTTTGTCTTTCACATGTGGCTTCCAGGTTTGGCACAAAGCCAACAGAGGGCTGTTGCTCTTTCAGGCTGACAGCTGGAGATAAGGGAGAAAAGCCACAGGGCATAAAATGACAAATCTGTCTGTGTTTCGAGAAAGGAATCCCTCTCCTCATACGTCCCCCATGTAAATGTCTACCCCTGGATTTAACCAAAGATCCCTAGATGTCAATGGAGATAGGTAGTCCAATCAAAGACAGTAGTGTGATTTCACTTTAGAAGTGCATCTCTCTCTTGACTGATCTTAAAGAGAGCTTCAGGTGATTAGATATAGCAATGGGATCAGCTTCCAAATTTAGACATGTAAATTTAGGAATCTATGTGCAGAGACATAGGTCACCACTGAAACACAGCTGTCTATCAGTAGGCGAATACAGGCGTGCAAGGGTCTAAAGCTCCAATTACAGTCAGTGAAAGTCTAATCAATACAACCATTGGAGCTTGGAAGCAAGTTCAGTTCACCCTAAAGTAGATATGAATTCAATTACAGTCTCACTGGTATGTTCCACCTTGCAGCACCTGATTTATCTTATGCAGGTCCTGTGTTGTGTCTGTCAACTCTATAAGGATGTCTCAGACACCACAGGTCATCTCAAATAGTACTAAGTGTCTGATTTTATGCATCTGAGCTGTGCCCCCAGTGGCTGGCAGGCCAAAATCTATTGAGCAGCTCTCCATAAACCACAAGGGAAGGTGAGGTCCCAAGTGTGCCTTTAGGCACCTTCATTTAGATGTCCTTAACCTTGAACTGAATCCTTGTTCCGCTCTTGCTCAGCTGAATCCCATCATGGGAGCTTATCCCAAGAATTTTACCCTAAAGTCTTGGCTTCACAAAAAGCAGTCTGGAAGTCTTGAAATGTTTCAGTAGAGCTGAAACCCCGTAAGATTCCATGAATACTAGCTTTAGGGTTGTGAGCTTCAGAGCCAGGCAGGGCTCTGTGAAGGTGCAGATAACCCCTCATTGCTGGACATGCAGACCTAGACTTCAGGCAGAGGTGTGCTCATTTAAATAGGATATTGCACTTTGAAAAGGTGAGCAGGCAGGGTTGAAAAAGACGGAGAAATGCTCATAAAAGTTACAGTAGCATTAAGGCAGGTAACTGGGTGAGAAAACGTCTGCTTTGTCATTCCTCTTAAGAGTGAAGGTGCTGGCACATATGGAGCTTTACTTGATTAAAGAGACTTTCCCAGTGGCAGAGCCCTGACTGATCTGTAACAAGACTGTGTGCCCTAGGACTGCACAGTGGCAGTATGGGGACCCCAAAAAACAGAACTGTCAGAAAAACCACCTGCCGTTAAGCGAAGAACCACTGAATCCATGAAGTTTTGGGATGACATTCTCCACTTGATTTGGTATTTTTCTGTTCTTTCTCAGGGAAAAAAAATCCTATTAGCTTTAGTTTTCAGTGGGGAGAGAGACATTCTCTTAATCGCAAAGCTTTCCCTTTGTCTTAGAAGGAAAGTATTAGGAAAGCTATTTTGCTACTGCTGCTTCATCGATATTTGCCTTATCTTCTGCACTGTACATCCTAGCTCTAAATTTGCTTAGAAATATATACATACATAAGTAACACTGGAAAAGACAGCAACATGACTGAAAGCTGGAGCACAGACAAGACAATTGGTTTCACTGTATCTTTGTCTGCTAAGGTGCATTAATCTTGCAACAGCAAAATGTTATTAATGGTAATTTGAAAGAAAGAAGTAGGTTACTTTCAAACTGATTTATTTCTCTGAGCAGCATCACTGTATGCTAGTGCATTTACAGCTACAGTTCAAGGACAATAACGTATGCAATTGCTAGCAAGCCAGGTAGCCAGCCATACTTTCAGGTTTGATAGACAAATGTCCATTTACCATGACTCCTATTTTCAAAATAGTTTCTTTGTGTTTTCAACATCTGTTGACAGAACCCTAAATATAGGAATTATGCTAAATCTTTGCTCTGACTGCTACGCTTTTGTGATATGATCTATTGCAGAAATATCAAGCTGAAATTGGATCAGGAAAGCAGACTTGCAATTGTGAGCTATCAAAACGATGTAGTGTTGTTATACAGTATAGTTTCAGAAAATATAGTGGCAAAAAAGATTGCTGTGGCTATTTTTAAGTTGTGAGAATATAAATGTAGAGTCTTGCGAGGCTTCTTTTTCCAGTATTGTGGTTTGGGATTTTATGTTGACCAAGGAAAATATATTTAATGGGGATGAAAAAAAAGTATATTTTTTTTAGGAGAATAAGTTATAAGAACAGTTATTTAAACTAGAGTATCAATACCTGGAGTTATTTTTCTTCTGAGAAAAAGATCCTGGAAGGGACAGTGCATACTTTGTCAATACTCAGCACAGTAATGGAACCATTAGAGTAAATCGCTACATTTGCTTCACCAAATACCCACACAAATGATTGTGTTAATGTCTAGTCCATAAGCTTAATAATATTCATTACAAAACTGTGTGTTTCAGCTCCAACCCAGATGAAAGGAGGCCTGGTGAAGGAGATTTTGTGGAGCTCTGTGCCAAGAGATGCCATAGCAGGATTGATACATGTAAGTGAGAGGATCGGATTATCACTGGAAGTAGAGACTGGCCAGTATTGTGTGTTTCTGAAAGCGGCACTGACTAGATCAAAGCCACTATTTGTTTACCTGTACATGGATCTACTTTATTTTCTGATGGTCCAGGCGTGTAGTCACAGTGAGGGCTCACAAAGAGCTATTTCAATGTGTTCTGACATCTTTACTTTGTGCTTAAAAGAAGAATGTGATGTTCTATGCACATGAAAATTCAGTTTAAATATAGCTAAAGCTGTAATGAAAATCATCAAAGAAATGTAAAGTTCCCCACAGAGTCACTCTTAAGATAAAAATCATACTAAATTTTAGTCAGGACCTGCATTGCTAATAAACCAGAATGTCATTTCACAGTAGAGTAAGTAAAATGGAACAGTTTTTAATCAAATTTACATTTGAGAGAGCATGTGTTAGATCTGCTCTTAAAACTTGGCCCACTCCCACTCAAAACGCTCACCAGTCTGTTATAAATCATCTCAACACCACATTCTCTGTTTTTCTTTGTGTAACTACAGGGTCTGGATAAAGTCTAGTCAGGATTTTCCAATTCTCAGTCTATCCAAATCTTGCTCTGGGAAGCAGAGGCTCCAAGGAAGCTTTCCCCAGATCAGCCTTTGTGCCATGAAAATGCACCCTCATCCCACATGCTCACTCTCCTGTTTGGATAAATCCTCTTTAGGAGATTCTGCATTAATCTCTTGGACAATGCAGGAGGAAAGCCAAAACACAGCAAAGGGGTGAATTTTTAATTATAGTCATTTGGTTTGGTGTGAATATCTTTTCTGGAAAACATCATAATCTTGCTTTAGATTAGATTAGATTAGATTAGATTAGATTAATTGATCTCATGACATAAAATGAAGTTCCTGAATTGAAAATGGAAAGGAATTCTCAATGGAATTTGTAATTTAACAGAGATATATTTCATCACGGCATTTCTTCCTGTACCATACTCACTTTGGGCCAGGATTTTGCACCATATGCTGCAAATGCTGTCTCAAAATTTCTGGTTGTTGGATCCAAAGTATTAGAATTATTGATAATAGGAGTAGACATTTAATTATCCTTCCACACATATTGAGGGACGTGATCTTGAAAGAAAGAAAAGACAACATACATATTCTCTCTGCATAGTCTCTTCCATACTAACTTCATTAAATGCAAATAGGACTTCAGGGAGGATGCTCGTCAGTGTAAGGAAAATTATGACAATATGGTCTGAAGGTAATTGTGCAAAAATATGTTGCAGCAGTCGAAGAAGAGAAGAGGAGACCTTAGTCCTTATAAAATCTGCATACGCTTAGCTGTCTCTCCCTTGGTTTTCCTTAAACATATTTGAAATTGAGCATATTTTTATCAGTTACAGAAGCTGTGCTCTAAAAAAAAACCACATAAAACAAATACCTTACATATAATTCCCTAGTTTTGCAGTATGATTTCTGCAGACATGCACATAACCTCCTCTTTTTGCAATGCTAACTGAATGGGGAAAAGAGGCAGTAACCTGGTTTATTCTAGAAACAGCAGGTAGTTTGGTCTATTTTTACTGCAGATCATTTCCCAGGACAGTGTGATTCTTATATTTGTAATCAAATGTGTGAATCGAAAACTGTGGTGTGACCTTTGGAAAAGACACTGCAGGACATCGGCTGAAGCTGTGAATAGTTTAAGCACAAACAGGAAGTTGACTTAGTTGTTCTGTAACAAAAGACTACGGTAATTTATGGAGTAGGAGTTGCAGTTTCAAAACATTTTTAATTGCTACATTTGATCTGCTATGCAGCATTGTGTGACAACAGCTAAGAATGAAATGTCAGTGCCCATGTTCCAGCATAAATTTATACAGTGTGAAAGCAAAGAACTCTGTTGATTCCAGCTTTTCTGTTTTTAAGTGTTTCAGGTTTGCCTGAATTACTTTCAGGTTAAATAGGGAGTGAAGATGTCCTCAGTCTTGCAAAGCATTTAAGTAGATGCATAACTTTGTTCTTATTAAGTCTACTTATGATGAAAAGAAATCTTAATATGCAGGGGAAATAAAATGGGAAGGGATTTCACTGTGACCTATGTACCTGGGATAACTCTTTTTGATAAATGGGTCTCTCTCAGGATGGAAATGTGTTAATAGCCACTCTCTTTGCTTTTAGTTCCTTATTATGGTAACTTAGGCGTATGAAAAACTCCTGGAGCTTTGCCTACAGGAGAGAAGTTACACAGGTACTTAGGAGTACCTAACTTTTCTACCTTGAAGAAAAAAATCCCCCGTTGTCATATTTTATAAGGGATTATTTAAGAAAAAAATCAGAACTACAATTATAGGCTCAAAGTCTTATCAGAAGTTTGTGAAAAATAGACTTATTTCCACAGCATAGCTTTCAAAATGTCTTACTTATTTACTTCCTTAGAGGACAATATACCATATCAGTAGCTGTACGCTGCTTGTTGGCAATGTCTGTGATATATACTGTGGGCACTCAAGTCTTCCCATAAACCATGAGAATGAAACGTAAATCCTCTGTGAGCAAAATCCTGAGTGACTTCCAGAGATAACCACTGATCATTAACGGGATCAGAAATGTGTGATCTAGTCGGCCATTTTAATGCAGTTGATAAATGATATGTTATTAACAACAAGGAACTGATTCTGTTCTGAAATATATTGTATGATTGTCTTAAACAAGAAGGAAATTTTGAAGACAACAGTAATTAATTATAGAGATTACTTTTTGTGGCTATACAAACTTTTATGTTCCTTCATCACCGAGAAGCTACATTTTGATAGGATCACCAGAATATGCATGTGAACATCAAATATGTGGATATTAATGCACTTATGCATACTTGTCATCCTCAAATTTCCCAGAGGAACACAGCACTTTCCTGAATCAAAGTTAAGTCTTTCCTTATTTATCCTGATGCCTTTTACAAAGAATGGCTTATGCAAAAAATCAGGTTTTGCTTTACTGTAAATGTTTGGTCCCATACTATCAGTGAGTAAATAACGAGAGCTTAGGCAAGAAGGTTTGCTAATAGGAACTTTTGCAATGTAACGCTGTAGCTAGGACCAGAAGGTTTTATCTCTGTGTAGAAATTGTATAGCTTTTAACAGACAAAATTTACTCAGAATGCATTATTCAGAATTAAAGATTCTTTTCATAGATATTTGACTAACATTTAAATGAAAGACTTCAAGTTCATTACTCATTTTTTGTAGTATATTTAAAAATTCATTTTATATTCACAGTTTTACCTGTCAATATTTTGCAACTAATAAAACTGGAAAGCTCTGTCTTATCATTATGGTGTACTCTGCTCTATTATCTTTGTAATCGAAACATACAGTTTCAGGATTATCTGTTTAAAACCTTTGTAAATCAGCTAATAATGCTGCAAGTTATTTGCTTACAGTAGTATCATAATGAAATGTGTTTTAGGGCACCTTTCATTTAAAAATTCACTAAGAGTGACAAGAAACTCACGTGTTAAGCTTGCGTCAACAATTTAATACATTTTTCAAACTTGGAGAGAAGATTTTTAGTGGTTTCTTTCGTACTTGGTCTTAAGGACAGAACTGGAAGCCATGTTGGACACTTGCACTTTCTGCAAAGAGAAGACGACAGTGAAGAAAAGTGACAGTTGGAAAATGAGATGAACTGCTTAGTAATTTTCATCTTGTAAATAATTGTCATGATGCTGAGAAAAGCTTTTTCTCCAGATGAATAAGTACAAAACAATTCACCTGCATTTTTTTCCAATGGAAAAGTCACAGTAATAATTACATGGGTTGTCAGTAGCCAGGATTCTTATTTTAAAAAGTCTGACTGCCGTGAGAATTTTAATAAGAGAAGTAAAATAAAAGAAGAAATGCAAAATACAGATGGAAGCCTTTGACTGTCCCCGCCTTTTAAGGGACCACTACCAAGTCAGGTTTATTGCTTTTTGTGCTGTGTTGCTGTTGAAAGGAAATTGTGATGACTTGTGGCTTAAGACTGCTTCTCAAAAGTTGCATGGAACTATAAAGACTGTAGATCAAGCAGTCATAAGTACAGAACTACTCCTGTGAGAGCCATTTCCAAAATGTACATTGAGTGAAGTGGGGCATAGTCAGCCTCATCATAGTGGATGGTTTCGTTGTTGTTGTTCTTCAGCTTGAAGCATTGAAAATCAGAAGGCAGAGGATTTAATTAAAGTATCAGACTTGGGAAGGAAGACTAATCTTCCATCAGAGATTTCCAGAATGAGTTTGAAATGTCTTCTGTATAGATGCCCCTACCATTACAGTCAGATCCAATTACTTCAGAACCTTGCTTACTCTTCCATGCTCACCTTACTTGCTTTTATTCTTTCCTTCAATTCATGGTCTTCTTTTTCTGCCCTGAGTTCGTTGCCCTCTAGGTAAAGCACTCTGAGATACTGGGCAAGCAGTCAGAATTGCTCAATCAGAATGAAAGATCTGGTCAGAAAAGACATCTACACTCTCATCATTGAATTCTGATAAGGTTTGTTATTGGAAAATAAGGCAAGGTCTGCCTAAGTGCAAAGGCTACTTTTGGTGGCCGCAGAATTACTTTAGACTCAATTCTGATAGCACTAAGTTTATGTTACTTAATCCTATAAAAATAGCAAAGACCACATGATATGAAAGGATAAATACATCAGAGTTGGCTGGACATTTTCTCATTGTAAAGCATTTCTAATTAATTTCATTTTTAGGGAACTGATTTGCCAAAGTCTGAAAGACCCAGTTTATCTCCTGTTGAACACTGGGCTTCAGAACCCACAGGTCTGGGAGAAGTTCACCAAACTTGATAACAATAGACTCAAACAATCCAGAGCTTCCCATCAGCCTTCTGCGGTCAGGAGCCTTCAAGCCCCAAATGTCTTTGCTGGAGCAGACGTTCCTGAGTTACTCTCCTGACTCTGCAGTAGCAATGCCTGGAGTCTGAAGTACCGCTTTTTGAGGTGTGGATTTCCTATAGCCAGAGTGTTCCCTGACTCTGAAATACTCGACTCTATTTAACTTGCCGAAACCTCTCACAATCTGTGAGAGTTCAGTTAACATTTTTGGAACAAGAGAGAGAATGGGAATACCTAAAAAGCATAAGTTCAAGGTTTATTTTAAAGAACAAAACCAATGAAGCCTCATTCTTTTTTAAATAAATTAAAATAAAACAAAACAAAAAAAACCCACACAAAAACAAACCCCAGAACTACTGAAAAATATGTAATATTCATTTTTCATTATTACTTGGGATATATTTGTTAAAAAATTGAAATGTCTCACTGGACAGAAATTCCATATTTCAACCATTTCAAGAACACAGAATTCACAAAGGAATTGGGCTTTTTATGAATGATAGTGTGTGACTAAGAAAAGACAGAACTACTTCTGTGTGCAGTCAGATCTACCGCATTAAGTCCGTGAGTACCTCCCATCACAGCTGGATACTTCTGATTTGTTAGACACTATAGAATTTGAAAAGATGAGTTTAAGGTATCTTGTAACAATTGCCTGGGCCATCCAGTCCCTTAGTGAAATACCTTTTCAAAGGATACTCCATCTCTATCTCTCCTACAGTTTCTAAATGTGTTGTTTATATTAAGAAATTTATAATACTGACATTTAGCATTTGGCAGTGAAATATAATGTTCTTTAGGTTAATTACCCTTCCTACACAAAGTGACAAGTACTATAAGATATAGTCTATAGAACAGCTGGGACATTTTTGTGTGGGATTTCAAAAACCTAAATCTTCTATGAGTAATGTGAACTACACTTAGTGTGGGAAATGCTTTACGACAGTATACAATGAAGTGTTTAATTAAGTGCTGTATACATATACTATATACTCCCTCAGCCCCGTTACAGCCTGTTCCTCATTACTGACTGTGTTTTGTACATAAGGAGAGATTCAACATTTGCAAAACAACTTCAAGCGGTCAATGCCTTATGGACGGGATCCAGCTCCATTGAAATAATTGGAGTGACTTCCATTGACTTCAACAGGATTTGGATCATGGCCCTCAGCAAGTAATTTCAGTTCAGCAAACCTGCACAGATTGAAGAAAGGTTCTTGAAGCATGTTGAAGTCCCAAAAGCTGAAGATTTGTTAAGAAATCTTTCTGAATGACTCTAAATAAGGAGCCTGACTGTACGTCCTGTTCCTGAACAAACCCCCCAGATTCAGTCAGGCAGGGATGACAAATAAAGAAGAATATAAAAAGTAAACATTGAAATGTGCAATAGAACAAGTTTCTAACTTTTATTTTGTTTTGCTTTTTTGCATAGCACATGGTTTCTAGATTTATGTTTAAAAAAATGTAGAAACTGAAAGCACCTACTGAAGGATGAGTCTCCTTACTGTGTGGTTTTAGAAACAGGAACAACAGGAGGTAGCCAACCAAAAAATGCAGCCCTTTTAGACAGAAATGAGAGAGGAACAGTCATAGTTCATATGTTCTGAGGGTCTCACATAGGTCTTCCTTCCCTCCACTGACTGCCCCCTTCTCATGTGACTCCATGTTTATTCTGACTCCTTTCTTTCTGCAACTACCAACTACAACTGTTTTGCAGTCTGACAACCAAGGTAAACTAAAAATTATTAAACAGTTACTACATGAATAGCATTTCTGTTTAGCTTCTTTTTTACTCTTAGAAATATATATGTGTTTTTGATCCATTCCCTTTTACTGACTCCCTCTGTCTTCTAAAGTCATGCAGTGCCTGGTTTCATACCAGTTATTTCTAGTAACAGAAAATGTACCACATGATCCAGACCCACTCCTGGAACCGCTTTCCTGCTTTCACTTCATTTCTCTTGCTTTTTTGTGAAGCAGGTCTATGAAAGAGAGAAAACAACTGCTAAATGTCCTAAGAAAAGCAGGCTGGTTTTATGTGATGACAGTCTCATTCTGAATCATGATTACTCTCTTTTGAACAAGGAACAGCAAGAAAGGTAAAGATATTAAAAGTCTTACTTATCAGAAATACCTAAATGAGATAGCACACTACAAAGAGATTAAATATAAGACCATTGCTCTAAATCTAAATCTTTAAAAGCTAGGATAAAGATTCAGTACTGAAGCACTTGACTGGAAAATTTAAACAATTATTCACTGGTTGGCACAAAGGTGGAAATGTATTTTTTTTAAAACATAATGGCTGAAACAGAATTTGCTTTTTTCCATATTAAAGGTAAGGAAGAAGTATACAACCATCTGAATCTTCTGACAGGCTTGTTTTTTAGTATAGTGGGATTGCATTGTCACAGAAAATATTTACTATGTGAAGGACATAACGTCCCTGAGAATGGTTGAGACTAATTGACGGCTCTTTGAAGATCTGCTTAGAAGAAGAATGAGATCTGCTTTACCCATTAAACACCAACCTTACTAGAAATCAGCAAAGTATCTCCCAACAAGGATCTGAGCTGTCTAAGCCTATTTCTGAAGTCAGTGGACAGAGGCACCTCAGAAGAATGGTGCATAAATCCTGTATATTAACTCACCTGGAACTAGTCAAGTGCACATACCTGATGTAAAATAAAAATTATTCTTTGAAGTTTCTTGGGTTTTTGATTTTTTTTTTTTATTCTTATTCTGATATTGTATTGTTTGTTAGCACTGTACAGAATGGGGTCTAGAGCCCCATGGGTTTTGTGGCTGTCCTCCATGCTTTCCTTTCTCAGAAATGCATTCTTCAGGGATACAAATTGAACTTCATTCTGCTGAAGGGTGACATGAATCAGGTGAGACAGAGCCATCTTGTCATCCCCTGTTGTAGCCATTGTTTCACTCTCTCCACCTCCTGTTATCCCCAGCACCACATTAAGTCAAGCCACTTGTCATAGGCAAAGGAATGATAGATGCCCAGCATAAGGCAAAGCAGATAGCTACCCCACTCACTTGGTCATTCTCCAGGCCAATGCAAAGCATGTTGTCAGTGCTTTTCTTTATCTCTTGGTTTTTTCTCTAGCTTACCTGAACCTGGAGCCAGATCTTACCACCACGTTTTAGACTTGTACTCATGGTGTGTGGGGCTGCCTTCCTCAGCAAGACCCTCACCCTACTCCAGAATTAGCAGAAAATGATCTTTCTCCCTTAGGGATTGGACACAAATAGTTTGTGCTAGGAACAGGGGAAGAATAGGAGGGTCTAATAATAAAGATATGGGCAATATGTCAAGAAAACAGACTTGCTGTAACATACAGAAATAATTTGCTGGTGTTGAGTGTAAAATAACTTCCTGTTCTCAAATGTAAACACATGACATTGGCCTCTCAGAGGTGGACTGAGATTCACAAAGACCAACAGGCCATGCTCAGTTGCCATCCAAGGGTGTGCTGCCCCCTCCATTCCTGTCAGGAGCAGCATGCTCAATGTGCGAAAACTAACACAGGGGTCAACCTAAATGGCTCATAGATAAGTCCTGGCGGACCTTGCATAATTCATACAGGTGTGGATCAAGTGCAGAAATCTCTTTTTTTTGAGGGCTTCTTGCAGGTGAAATAAATGGGAAGTGCCCTGAAAGTTTCTCTCTCCCCATAGCACTGCAAGGGTACTTCAGAGGCTGCATAAAATATTCTACAGTTTGCCTCAGCTGGGAAGTTGATCTTAAGTGCACTGTAACAGGACGGCATGGACAACACATTGGAATTGTTATTTCACTCAGGCTGCAGCAGAGAGATCTATGGTCTCCGTCACCTAAGACAGCAAAATACCAATGCAAGTTGTTATAAAACACTGTTTCCAAAAGTAAATAAAATTTACATGTAAATAATTAAATCAGTCCAAACAAAGAGGCCTCCTGATACCTTGGAAGATGATTCTGATTTCCTAGTAAATTAGGAGAACAAAGATGAGAAAGCAATGAAGCAATAGTAGCATGACAAAAATTAAATTTAACAGATGAATAAAAAGATGAGAAGATGGTATATTATGCCAGTCGCCATACTTGGCAGTGATAGTTTGACAGTACTGCTGGGAGGACAACAAAACAGAAAGGAATAACATTTTTAATTTCAGCTGCCAGGCTTACCATATTTTAGGAGCTCAGAATTTGTGGTGACACTTTTATATTTCTGTGCTTGTGATCCTGAGAAATCAGAGAAGCAGAGATGGACTGAGTGGACAAGCGAGACACAGAGGAAGAGTGCAACAACAACGTTTGTGCCACCAGCTTTGGCTGAGTCTTGAAAGCTGGTTATAACATGGGACTTGTGCCCTTGGTGTAACTCTCAGCCTTGTCCTTCCCATCTTCACATTCGCCACCCCTTCCCCACCTACCCCCCTTTTCTGTTTAAACAGAATCTGGCTTAGCTTGGTCCTTTTTTTTTTTCCTTTTTTTTTTTTTTTTTATTTATTTTTGTGGTTTTAGTTTTGTGGGGGTTTATTTGTTTGTTTGTTTTGGGGTTTTTTTTTTGTTAGCCCTGTGACCAGAAAGGCAGATAATAGTAATATCTTAAACAGCTTCATTAGTTCAAACTTGCCAGGTCTTGGAGTGTCTGATAAGACTGTGCTGTGCTTGCCTTTCTCCAAGCAGCAAGGTTACAAATCAGGGTCAACAGTATGAACAGAAGCTTTTTTTTCTCTCTTGGCTATTTTCCCCACTCCTTCTGTGCATGTGCTTGTCCTGTTTTATTTTCAAGGGAGCAGGCCCAGATTCCAATAAGACACAATAAATACAGCGCCAGCCCACCTCAGCTACTTTTTGTTTTCTCTATCTCTCCCAAAGGGGCAATTAATATCATCTTAATACTATATAAAAAGGCACTATCAACCAGGGAATTTTCCTCATAAAAATGCTCTGTAGCTTAAAGAAAGGGGAATAATGGATGCTGTTAAAATGAAAGTCTCCTTGAATAGTTTACATAACAAACAGTTTGCTTGTCTTCTGTATCTTTCATAAAGGATTTAAAAGATTTTAATAATGATCATTTGCTGTAAGACTTAGTTGGCCACGTATCCACATACCCAGTCCTATAGAGCATACACCCATTCTGAGCTCTGCAATGAGAATGTCATGACAGCACCTTTGCCTCTGAGCCCCTGTGATCCGAAATGCTAGCAACTCACAGAACACATAAAATCCCATGCCTACCCTCCCTGTCCAAGGTGATTTGGGGATTGCACTGCAGCAAGAACTGTTTCAAAGAATAATTAGTGTATAGTGTATATATGTAATTTTTGCAATCTTGGCACATGTGCATTTCCATCTTCTCAGAGGAGAAGCACATGGCTCCTTCAGTTCCTGATCAGGGGAAGGTATTACAGCTTGACACTGTTCTCTACAGAAATGATTATCTCCTCTCAACAAGGGCTGGTGTGGCTGAGCAGGTCCCATTGTACAGTGGCAGTTCATTGGCTAGAAAGGTTGTCATGCATCACTGGTGTCTATGGTTTTTCAATTCAAAGCTTTGCATTATCTCTAATAGCATAATAGCAAAGGGCTCCTTGGGATGAAGGGAAGTGAAATGTGAGGCTGTATCACTGCTGCTTGTGACAGCATGAGGTTTTCCTACTGTGCAAAAACACAGGTTATCAGCTCAAACCTGAAACAGAAAACGCAGATATTTAAGAAAATGTATAATTTATACACAGAAGCTGCCGGAGAAACAGGAAAAAAACCCCAGCTCTACTTTTCTTTTGTCTAAGAAATGTAGAGTATAATGACATTTCTTTGCTTCATCTTCCATTTTTTGGAAGGGCAATAGAAACCTACAGAACTGTGACTCATCTTTGAAGAAGTCTGCGGTGCTGAAGCCCTTTCTACCACGGTGCCTTTCTCATAGAAGACACTACTTTGTCCTTTTCACAAGGGCCAGCAGCACAAATGGGCAGTACATAAGTAATAACAAGAGCTGAAAAGCAGTAATTTTATATTTTGACATGGTTTTGCCTACAAATGCATAAAAAACTGCTTTCCTGAGTAAAACCAGTCCAATATAGGCCTTTATAGTTTAGTATCCTGTCTCCAGCAAAGGCCAAAACTGAATACTGAAAATAATCTTAGGCAATAATTTACAAATACAGAGACACACACACCCCACTATGTAGCCATGCAACATCTTTGAAATTTCCTACATCTGGCATCCCACCTTGGTGATGAACTGCTGCTCAAGACCTTCCACAGCCAGAGTCATATGTTTTCAGCAAAGTGTTTGATTGTGAAAATATCAATTACTGGGCATTAATTATACAATCAGTAGAGACAAGAGGCAGTGCTGATGTATCATACATGAAAATCAGAAAGCAAATGAAGAGTAATTGTAATAAAATCATAGTACAGTTACAGAAGTGAGGGTATTTCTAGGACATTCTTTCACGGAGCTGGTGGGCAGACAAAACCATCCATCAACTCTTCACTGCAAGAGATAAGAAAACTCCAGCTGGTGGCAAGGAGTGCTGCGAACAAAGTGGGCAAACAGGCCACGGCACATCGGCCAGGGTGTGGCGCGGCAGTCTGCACTGCAGTTCACGCAGAAGGGCATGCATGAAGGGCGCTGCACCCTGCTCGTAGGCCCACAGCCCAGGGAAGAGCTCCAGGTCTCTGACAAAATGGTGGGCACTCGCCTCAGGGCTAAAAGCAGTGTTCCTACAGAGAAAGCCCCAGAGATGTTTGATGTATCCACCCACACAGAACTGGTAAAGAAGGAGGCTTCAGTACTGGCAGTAGTTTGCAGTAAGTGCCCAGACACTTCTCCTCTGAAAAAGTAAGTACCTGCACAGGTGTGCACGGGTTGATGATCTGTCATGTCCGGTGGCTGGGTTGCAGGAAACAGTTAAAAGGCTGCGCCATATTAGCGGAGCCGAGGCCGAAAGAGGTGGTTTCAGAACCACGCTCCTGTAGCAGACACCACTGAGAATGAAGCACCTTGGACCCTGGTCACCCACAAAAACAGGGCTCTGCTTCAGTCTTCACCCTCCAGCATCACTGCCAACAACAGATACAAAGCTGTCCTGGTTTCAGCTGCGATAGAGTTATATTTCTTCATAGTAGCTAGTATGGGGATATGTTTTGGATTTTTGCTGGAAACAGTGGTGATAATGTGGAGATGTTTTGGCTGTTGCTAAGTAGCGCGTACGCTCAAGATCGGTGCATCCCTATGAGGAAGAAGGCAAGAAAAGGAGCTAGGAGACCTGCATGGATGAGTAAAGAGCTTCTAGAAAAATTCAGATGGAAGAAAGAAGTTTACAGTATGTGGGAAAAGGGTCTGGCCACTTGAGAGGAATATAGGAATGTTGTCAGGGTATGCAGAGATGTGACAAGGAAGGCCAAGGCCCGCTTGGAACTCAATCTGGAAAGGGATGTCAAGGATAACAAGAAGGGCTTCTTTAAATACATCAGCAGTAAAAGAAAGACTGGGGAAACTGCGGGCCCGCTGCTGAATGAGGTCGATGCCCTGCTGGCGCAGGATGCAGAGAAGGGAGAATGACTGAATGCCTTCTTCACTTCAGTCTTTACTTCTAAGGCTGGTCCTCAGGCATTTCAGACCCCAGAGGTGAGAGAGAAAATCTGGAGAAAGGAAAACTTTCCCTTGGCTGAGGGGGATTGGGTTAAAGATCATTTAGGCAAACTGGATCCTCACAAATCCATGGGCCCCAATAGGATGCACCTGTGAGTGCTGAGGGAGCTGGCAGATGCTGTTGCTAAGCCACTGTCTGTCATCTTTGAGAGGTCATAGAGGACAGAAGAGATGCCCAAGAACTGGAGGGTAGGCAGTGTCACTCCAACCTTCAGAAAGGGCAAGAAGGAGGAGTTGGGAAACTATAAGCCAGTCAGCCTCACCTCCATCCCTGGAAAGGTGATGGAGCAGTTAATTTTGGAGGTCATCTCCAGGCATGTAGAGGACAAGAAAGTTATAAGAAGTAGTCAACATGGATTCAGCAAGGGGAGATCATGCTTGACCAACCTGATAGCCTTCTATGATTCTATGACTGGCTTGGTAAGTGAAGGGGGAACAGTGGCTGTTGTCTATCTTGACTTCAGCAAGGCTTTTGACACTGTCTCCCAGAACATCCTTATAGGTAAGATAAGGAAGTGTGGGTTGGATGAGTGGACAGTGAGGTAGATTGAGAACTGGCTGAATGGTAAAGCTCAGAGGGTTGTGATCAACCACAGTGTCTGGTTAGAGGCCTGTCACTAGTGGCGTCCCCCAGGGGTCTGTGCTGGGTCCAGTCTTTTTCAACATATTCATCAATGACCTGGGTGAAGGGGTAGAGTGCAACTTCAGCAAGTTCGCTGAT
This sequence comes from Phalacrocorax carbo, assembly GCF_963921805.1. Taxonomy (NCBI): domain Eukaryota; kingdom Metazoa; phylum Chordata; class Aves; order Suliformes; family Phalacrocoracidae; genus Phalacrocorax; species Phalacrocorax carbo. Next base: position 119,684,739 of record NC_087515.1, read on the forward strand.
GACACCAAGGTGGGAGGAGTGGCTGATACAGCAGGAGGCTGTGCTGCCATCCAGCGAGACCTGGACAGGCTGGGTCGAGGGGAACCTCATGAAATTCATCAAGGGCAAGTGCAAGGTCCTGCCCCTGGGGAGGAACAACCCCATGCACCAGTACAGGCTGGGGGCTGACATAATGGAAAGCAGCTCTGTTTAGTGCTGGGAGTGTTGGTGGGCAGCAAGGTGACCATGAGCCAGCAACGTGTCCATGTGTGCAAGAAGGCCAATGGTATCCTGGGATGCATTAAAAGGATTGTGGCCAGCAGATCAAGGGAGGTTATCCTCCCTCTCTACTTTGCCCTGGTGAGAACACATCTGGAGTGCTGTGTCCAGTTCTGGGTCCTCCATTTCAAGAAAGACAGGGGACTACTGGAGAGAGTCCAGTGGACAGCTACAAAGATTATCAGGGGACTGGAGCATCTCTCTTATGAGCAAAGGCTGAGAGACCTGTGATTGTTTAACCTGGACAAGAGAAGACTGAGTGGGATTTCTCCAGTACTTATAAATATCTAAAGTGTGGGTGTCAGGACGATAGGACTAGGCTCTTTTCAGTAGTGCCCAGTGACAGGACAAGGGTCAATGGGCACAAGTTGGAACACAGGAAGTTCAACCTGAACATGAGAAAAAACTTCTTTCCTGTGCGGGTGCCAGAGCAGTGGCACAGGCTGCCCAGGGAGGCTGCGGAGTCCCTTCCTTGGAGACATTCAAAACCCACCTGGGTGAATTCCTGTGCCCCCTGCTCTGGGTGTCCCTGCTCAAGCAGGGGGGGTGAACGAGACAATCCCTAGAGGTCACTTCCAACCCCTACCATCCTGTAATTCTGTGATGCCCACAGACTGAAGTGTATATTTCTCTTATTCTGCAATGAAAAGAAAGATGGAGAACATGTGACTAAGCAATATCTTGAATGAGATGCCAGGTAGACACTGCTCCCTTGGCCTTTGTAAACTGGGAAGGGATCCCAGAGGTACCCAGCCATGTAATCTACAGCAGAGAAATTGCTATAAGTCTCAAGAAAATGCTTAAAGCACAAGATGTGAAGATGAACTCATTTCTTTCAATACTCACAGGGCTATTTCTGAGTCAAGCTGCACTTCTATAGGCAGGAGCTGAAACTGATTCAAGGCACATATGAACTGCTGTCTAAACCGCTTATAGCAACATTCAGGAATTTGGAAGCCAGAACCTGTGTCCAAGGATGCTAGTCTTTTCCAGTTTGCCTACCTTTTTGTCATCTCAGTTCCTGAGACAGCAAATTAGCAAGCAGAACACGTGTTTACACTAACAAATTTGACTGATTTTAGCATATTTAAAATACACAGAGAGCAGGTATCCAGCATGTGACCTTTTCATTTGAATTGAATAGGTTACATCCTGGAAAGTCAGAGAATGGAAAATGTGCTTTAAATGAGGTCTTAATGTTTGCTTTTAAGCTGGGAGTGCCCTGTTACTTGCTTTGCATAGGGTTTTTAATTCCCCCTACTTCTCCTGTCCCTGCATATGTGTATCTTAGGACTGTGAGAACTCAGAATTCAAGATGAGTTTTCATAAGTTGTTTAGAGGGAGGCATGGACTGTTTGCTGTGGCATATTCACCTCTTCCAGGCCAGAGTCATTCCTGATGGCAGCATGCACTGCACACAGGTAAATGTGAGCTCTGTACATACATTGGTGGGTAGCAGGGATTGGGCTGTCTGAGCTGTCATGGAAGCAGCAACTTCCTTAGCCTCCTTATAGTGGGTGGACAAGGATTTGGCACAGCAAGCCTAAAATAATGGAACAGAGTCTGTGCACCTTTATGAAAGATAAATTTGGGCAGAGAAAATAATTCATTTCCTTATTTAAATGTCTACAAATTGCATGAATGGCCCTTGCAGGATGCAAATCTCTGCAGGCTGCAGGCTGAATACTAAGACATCCACTTTTCATGGACAATTGACTGTTATCCTTTACTATATATTAAAAAGGGAACCAACCAAATATATCACAATTCTGGTTTTTCCAGGGGTCCCTCTGTCACTTAACAGAAAGTTCCTTTTTCTGGGATCTTCAGATCAGCAAAACAGCAGTTCCACATAAAGACCTCATTTCATGGACCCCCCAACCTAGGGGAACTCAGGGTTCACTGAGCTGATTCAAGAGTCGCTCTGAAAAAAAGATAACCCTTTTCAGGCATTACAAAAGGAGTCATCTTATATTGTTGGGCTGTGATGTGCTGGCCCCTTCAGAAATGCTAATGCTCATTGGGGCCCTTATGTTGAAGCCTTCTTCCTTGAGAACAAGAATGTGAACTAAGCATGTTTTGGCTATTGACAGCACAAGCACTGCCTACTGTGTTAAACACAGGTTACTCATCCAAACTCAAAACAGAAAATGCTGATATTTTGGAAAATATATAATTTATACACAAAAGCTGTGTTAAAAAATTGTGATGTTTCCAGTATCTAACTAGAATCTAATTATCCTAAAAAAAAATTTGGCAGCCTCAAGCTACCCAGCTGTGAGTAGCCTGTGACTCAATTTTGTAACACAGAGGATTCTTGTCTAGTAGGTTTTCCATTCAGAAGGCAATATATTTTAGTATTATAGAATCACAGAATCATTAAGGTTGGAAAAGACCTCTAGGATCATCAAGTCAAACCATCAACCCAACACAGCCATGTCTCATAAACCATGCCCTGAAGTGCCACAGCTACAGGTCTTTCAAATACCTCCAGGAATGGTGACTCTACCACCTCTCTGGGCAGCCTCTTCTGATGCCTGGCCACTTTTCAGTGAAGAATTTTTTCCTAATATCCAATCTAAATCCTGTTTAATCCAGTCTGCGATTACTGTAGGTCAAAGTAGGGTGATAGAATATATGAACTTGATTTTTCTTTTTAATCATATTTTTTCAAAAGTATCTTTCTTTTTTAGCAGAAGCCACATGCAAGATCATTTAAGAATGTAATACAACTAAAATACAGAATTACACTCTGTTTTTTAGAAAATGTGGATTGTCTGTGCTCTGGTTTAACTGCCTTTAGATATGCATTAAATGATAGGTTCCATATGATGAGTTTAGACCAAAAGTAAAGCACTGAAGTTCTGTTTTATTGTGGTCAGCTCTTCTGTCCAACTTCTCTTTAAAAATGTCAGAAACCAGACTGCTCAGATTTTAGCAGACGGCTCCAATCTGTATTTTTATATATACACAGAGAAATCTTCATCCATGCAGACTCCCATTTTGAAGTCTGTCAAAATTGTCAGGATTGTCTGTCTCCATGGCTCTGATCTTTTCTCTTGAATCAAGCCAACAGGAGAACATGGAGATGATAATCTTCCCTCCATTAATTATTTCATTGCAAACTAGTGATGACAATAGGAAAGATATAGGTATAATGGTGGAACTAAGTTTACTAAGTTTATTATTTAGTCACATGTGATACATTAGCAATGATAATTCAAATCTCCAAATGTATAAATGCTTGTAAACCTGACCATCAAGTGCCTTCTGTGTGGATGGGCCTTGTAGGCACATTGGCGGTGTTCTTGTATCAGTTGAGTACTAGGTATTAGGGTGGTTGATGTGATATATGTCTTGTCTGTTACCAAGTAGGCAGAGACAAAGAATTTGATTTATTTATTTAGGTTATAATGTAGCAAAGACTTTCAGTCAGTGGTTACGGATTCAGAACATTGAATGAAAATTTTAAAAAAATCTCTGTCATTAGTTATATTTTGGCCCAGTTCTTGTCTTTTTCTTTTTAATTTTAACATAGTAGATAAGCAGACTGCTTGAACGATGTACTTTCTAAGAGCATCTGAGGCAAAAGTGGGAATGGAAGAAATGGAAAATATTATATATATTATAATATACAAAGTATGCACATTTTCCTTTTAATAATTGTTATCCAGTTTTTTGTTACTTCAATTGTTGTCCTTTTCCTTTTATTTTTTTCTCCATTTACAAGGTGAAAAGGAGAAGGAAAACAGCGGAGCTGAGGAAAAATCATGAACTGAAAAATCACTACTTTTTGTTTAATACTTCCATTAAAAATAGGGAAAATGAAACTGAAAGAGTTTTTTGACCTCAGAAGATGGTAATTTTTCAGAAAAAGAATACACCCAACAGTCCAATAATTCAAGAAATACCTCTAGCTCTGAATCAGCATTGTCACTGGATTTTATTCAGATGTTGCCATGCTCCTCCAACTAAAACTGCTGTCGGGTTCTACAGTTTTAGGAAATCAGGGTATGAAAGAGGGAAAGGAGGGCAAAACCTACCCCTGAACAGAAAAAATACATCATGACATATACATATTTTAAAAAAGCAGTCAAAGAGAAAAATGGGGAAAGTCGAAAAATTTGCTCAAATATCTTTTAAAACTTACAATGCCATGATTTCATCAAAAGTTGAAAAACAATAAGCTACTCTTAGCAGCAGAGATAGGTATTCATGCCTGGCTACATATCTAAACATTCACCTCACATTTCATCATTGGCTAAGGACAATATATTTTAGAAGCATCCATCTGCAGTGAAATTTACTTTGCTTTCTTTCAAAATCCAAAATGACTAACATACTTTTTTTCTGATTCAATTCCTAGTCTCTTCTTCGCAATACTTTTCAGCACAGTTTGTGCTCACCTAAAGGAAATAGCTATTAACCAAAATAAATATTTTACAATTGCATTATCATAATGCTTTCATAAAGCTACCACAGGAATTGAGTTCTAGAACAACTTCCAAAGTCAGAATAAAAGCTCCATGAATTAAGTATTTTTGGAGGATGCTTGATATTGTATTCCTGATTTGTCCTTTGGCATAGCTGCATAAGCCAGAAAGCAAGCAGTACAATGAACAGTAAGGTGTTCTTTAGTTTTGTGTTATACTCAAATACTCCTATTTCCTTTAAAGCTTTCTGGCATGGAAATCACAATTCAAATATTTACTTATTACCTCGCAATTTTGAAGACTTTAGATTCTGAAATTCTAAACTACCTGGACTGATTAAGGAACAAATGTGCGCTGGTGATACTTGTTCCCATATTCATGAAACTCTCACTTGTCCCGTGTGCCTATCTCATTTGTGTTTAATAGCCAAATCCTGCCTCTTTAATTAAGTTTATAATCTTTGGGGGTATGTTTTTGTTGTACAAGGTACTTGCACAATACCTATAACAATACAGTTTTGATCTTCCACATGTTACTGGAGTGCAAATAAATGATAATACTCCTTATTACACATATTTGAAGAAAAGAATAAAAAAAGAGTGTTTGTATGATACAACAGAAAGTTTACATTTCTCTCTCAGAACAATAATCTCAGAATAAAAACAACTCCAGGCTCAGTGACCCAGGGAACCAGTCTGTAGCATGTTTTAACTGTGATTCAAGCTGCAGATAAAAGAACATAAATTATGTAGGCATGCACTGCCCATTGATTTAGACATTTTTAACAACATGGTTTTCTGAAAAGAAAGAAAGAAAGAAACAAACAAAAACAAACAAAAAGAATAACTTGGGGAAAAACAATTCCGTACAGGAAATGTTTCCTTAAAAATTCATTGATGGTGATTTCACCAGGTAAAAACTCATGTGGAATTTTCAAATAGATCTTGCTATGGATGGGAAAACTGTACAAGTCTCAGAGACTGGATACTTTCTATGTTCCTCAAAATCTTATGTTATGCTCAAAATCTTGTGTGTGGGCAAGGAAGAAACACTCCTTATTCATAAAGCCAAGAAGTCATTGATTGTATTAAAGAACTCTTGATGGCTTCATCCAAGAATCAGTCTTAATTCTGATCTAATTATTATATAAAAAGAACACTTCTATGCTGAAAAAGTCTCAATAATAATAATGAAGTTAATATTGTTATAGATGCACTTCTCAGTTTCTACCCCTTTTCCTTGAATTATGCTCACCCTTCCCCTCCCTGCTGGGTCCTCAGCTCTGTGACTATGATCCATTTAGGGTTATTTTTATAGGTTTCCTAGCACTCTTGTACACCTTTTTTCTTCATTGGTCTGCAACTCCATGTTACAACAGAATTTATTATATATGGTGGCTTTTATGTATGCTAGATAGTATTTTTATTTTTTCTCTTTTTTATTCCTAAAATCAATCTGGTCCTGCTCCAGGTCTGCATTTCTTTAATTGACCATTAGTGAGTTGTTTATAGAAGCAGGATTTCTAGTGCCAAATTTGTACCAACCCTTAACACCCAATGCTGTTATTCTTCTACACCATATACCGTGTTTCCACTACGCAAAGCCTCTGATGTTATACCAGGCCCATATTTCTCTACACTACCTTTTTAGAGTCAGAATTACCTCATTCTGTATAGAACAACTACTTGTTACTCATATCTGTATGAAAATATGAGAAAAGCAAAACAAAACAAATTAGCCATAACACTTGGTCAGGAGAAAAAATGCTGTTACAGTGATAAGTTAACACAACATTATCCTGACAAACCCCGAGACCTTGCAAATTCAGTAGAAAGCCTGTGGCTGTTATCAGCAAAAGCAATACTGAATTTCTGGGCTATAGGTTTCCAGGTCTTTCAACATTCAGTCTGTGCACCTCACTGCTCTTGGTCTGTTTTGCCTTTATCATACCCCCATGAAACAGGAATGCATTATTGTTCCATTATCTCCCCTACTGAAATGCTTTGTATGTTACGTTATTTTCTAAAGGTTAAATACAAAGTTTTGTGAATTAAAATTGAGCGTGATACACTCTAGTTAAGTGTCTTGCCATTAAAATACATTCCTACTACACAAAATGAACTGAGAATTTCTCTGCCACCATATATCCTGATTCTGAAACTTAACAATTAGCTATTCATTTTTAAGCTATGCTGTTCCTCTTTATTTTAACATTGCCTTAAATTTGACATGAAAGGTTTTAATGAAGGTGTGAAATACTTGGCAGTTAAATCTAGCATATGCTATAACACCTGTTAATTTCAACTGTTCATTTTAAGCTGTTACTTTATTCTTGGCATTTAGTCCAATTCACACTATGATTCTTAATCTGAAAGAAAAAAAAATACAAGCTGCTTACATATTCCCTTCTACAGCAACTTTTACTTAATATTTTGTATTTCTGCCATTTTTTTAACATTGTGCATTTGTAAGGAAAGGCTGTTAAAACCAGGATTGAAACCTAATGCCACAAAAGATGAAACTGCAAGATGAGAAAACATGGAAGTTAATGATTGAAGATTTATCTTAAATTTTCCTAGGAAAGCTTGGATAAGCTCAAATCCTTGGAGCCTCCTGGCAGTCTCCATCCATTTAAATTTTATTTAAACATAGGTCTGATTTTTAATGTTTAGATATTGCTATTTAGAAATGTGAATTTTTGCACTACAATTATAATTTTAGCAATAGGTATGTGATTAAACTAAAGTATATAAAGCTTTATTTTTATCTTAAGATGATGGTGAGCATTGTGCTTATAGCAGTGTTAATCCTGGTGGTAGCCAGCAGCAGCTGGATTAGTTATATCAGGAATTCCGGCAGTGTTCCTGTCAAAATCAGTGAACATTTCAAATAAGGTAGTGATCCAATATTCAAAGCTGATTCATAAGGATGCTTCAACTGCACTTTACAGAGTTTTTTCAGCTTAAATATGTATGTCTTTTTTCCCTGTGTATCAAGTACTTCCACTATTAGATGAGTATAATGCCAAAAGATGTACCACTGTTAAAATAAACTGTATAATTAAGCGTGAATATGGCTGAAAGGTGACAGTTTGTCATACAAGGCTAGTAGACCCTAAATACATAAATAGCACCATAAAAGAGTCCTCCTTGAGGTCACTATCACTATCATTCCACATATACAATATCTAGGGCATTAATGATCTGAAGTTCCAGGTGTTTTGGGACATAAGAGATGATATTTTCAACTGCTTGATTAGAGGAATGGTACATACTAGTTGTTGAGAGTAGACCCTAGAATCTTAGTAGAATAGGGTTGAAGAAGACCTTGTGTCAATCCCCTCACTCCAAGGCAAAAGAAGCAACACCTTTAATTTTACAATGTGTTGAAGACTGAGACATTGTATACAGCCAAGGAAAGTAACCCAGTGAATATCTATGTTTAATGGACAAGAGCCACTGCTTCCTCAAGAAAAAAATGTATTTCCTTGATGGATTTATTATCTCTTCTTCTTAATAAGTGGCATATTGCATGTCAGGAACATTTTCTCCTTTTGATTTAGTTGGTTATTTTTTTCCTTTGTAGATGGTTAATTTATACATGAGTATGCACATATGCGTGTGTCTTAAATTTTCAGCTCTAGAAATATTTACTGCACTAGCAGTACTCTGAGGATAACTAGCTCTGGCCTAGTATTTTTCAAAGAACTCTGTAGGAAATCAGGAGCTGCAAAAGCTTCAATTACATTTTGGAAACAAAAGAAGTGTCTAAATGTTGAACGCTAGCTTTGTTTGAAACTACGGTCTGCACTGAGAGATAAGCTCTTTGAAAATTGTGACCCTGGATGTTGGTTTACCCCGAAAACAAGAAACACTAGAAAATTAAGCCCACCATGCAACTTAAATTCCTCAAATGTCCCAAACCACCATAACGACTCTCCTTTTAAAATAACCACAGTTCCAGTCTGATGATAGGTTTCACAAATCATAGTTCTCAGATTTCATTACTAATGAAATTTGTCTCTAGGTTTGGCAGCTGTGATTGCCACGCAAATGTGAGCCACTAATTAGATTGATTGTCTATTTGATGCCTGTTGATTAGCTTATGAAAACCCCCCGTATTCCTGACTTCATGATAAAATGTTCCTGACTTCATGATTGCTGATTGATGCTCAGAAAATCTGATTACTGTCTTGAATAGCCAAGTAATGGCTCTGTCAACTTTCCAAGGATATAGATATTCACCTGACAAGGATGATAGGGTAGAATCTTACATTTAGCATTGACTATTGCATGTTTAAAGCTTTTTTTTTTAAATTATAATGCTCATGGTACTTTTCTTAGCTATGAATGGTAGATGTTTAGATGTGGGTCCAAGACCTGCAGGGTAACCATCAGACATCTACTTTCTGACCTTGAACCTGGTGCAAGTCCAAGAGATTCAGGAATTATCACAAGCAAATTCTCTGATTTGCAATTACAGTGAGAGAGACATCTAGTGACATACCGTTCAGCAATCAGGTTATTTGCGGCAGAGAACAGCACATTACTTGAGTTTTTTAGAACCATTTTCTGCAGCAAGTTCAAAGAGAAGACATAATGCCATATAAGCTTCAGAGACCTTAAAATAATTGGCTTGGGCTGTTAAACGCTCCACAGATGTACTGCTGAGGGATATTTAGATCTTACACTAGTCTGTGAAAGTGAATATGTTACCCTTGGACATACATTTTGTATATGTGTCTTATGAGTTCATAAGTTAGTTTTCCACTGGTTTCTGTAACTGTGAGGTGTTGTTTGATGGTTAAATTAACAGAGGAAATAGTGATTTGATCCAATGGAGGTATCCTAATAGTCAAGAAAACTGCAATCTGAAATTAGGCACACAGCACTCACCTAGGTGTACCAAAACTGATGTTTCTTTCACTGTTGGTGTACATTTGGGTAGAGGTAAAATTGTGTTAGACTGATATCTATCCTGACAACAGATACAATCTGATAATGATGATCTGACTGTTTAAAGTGTACAAACCTCATTATTACTCTTCATAACATGACTAATGATGTTGTGCTTAATACAAGTCTGATCTTGATATATTTAGCAGAAGTAATTCTACCCACCAGCAGGTCCTATCCCAGGCAACTTCCAGTCTGTAGAACAGGTGTCCTAAAAGTATCATTCACAGAGGGTGGAAAGACTGAAGGGATGAGAATGCAGAGAGAAGCAACTGAGCTTCTCCCTCTGGTAATGGCTCAGCCATTGATTCACTATGTAAACCCAGGCAAGTTGTTTAACCTTTAGTGTCTTTGTTTCCCATGTGTCAAATTAGATATCCTTGGGGAAGTGCTACAAATGAAAGCTGCCATGTAATTATTAACCACCTTTACTGCTCTGATACTTGCCACCAACATAATTTTGGATGGCTTCAGTACATTGCTGAAAAGCAGTATCTTGTTAAAAGATAGCTGCATGGTGCTTTTATGGCTTACAGAGTGTCAGTGACTATTATATTATATTGAAAGGCATGCTTGGTTGATATTAGTGACATTTTCTTTGACTTTATTGGATTTATTTTAAAAGCCATTAACTTCAAGAAAATGGATAAAGTAGCAAGACTACCTTATGCCTTACAATAATGTATAAACAATTATAAGCAAATTAATTAACATACCAAAGGCCATGGAGTTGAAATGGTGCAACCTTTGGAATGAATCCATTGCAATAACCTTGTTAATAGAAAAACAAATTTCAAGTCCTCATTGGCCTTTTAACACTTTGTTGTGTATGTGATAGGACTATTGAATGAAAAAGATGTTGATATTTAGATTTTATTATGACAGGGAGCCAGTTATGTGTAAAGCCCAAGGTACTTTAAAAAGGCTGATTACATACATTGACTGATGATTGGCTTCAGAATAGTTTTCCTTCCCTAGATGAGAAAAGTGATGGTTTTGACCCTGCTCATTCAATCAAAATGTTAATGCAACAGAAAGCATGGCTGCCTGCAGATTCAACAAGCCAGGAGAGAATCTAAATTATGCACCATATATCTCTAATGTACGTTTATGAATGAAATTGATTGTCATCCACCCCCATTCCCTCTGCCAGTGCTGAAACCCAAATAAATTTTCGTCATATTACAGTGAAACAAGAGATTTTGAAGGAATAAGGAACTGGTTTTAGTTTTTCACTTGAACTGGAATTATTTCTATCCTTTAGTATACTATTATCTTTAAGAGATTCAGGTAGAATAAATGCATATGATTGGAATGCCTTCTGCACACAATTTAAAAAAAGCATATCTACATATTTTCATATGTAGTAGATATACCTACATATATCTACTGGATGTTCCACATGATGCAGAACACCACAGAAGTTACTTAAGAGTTTTTTTCAGGTCCTTTTTTCTATAATCCCTTTATTTGCTTTTTTCACTGCTGCTCCTACTTACAGACAAATAAAAGTAACTGTAAATCCTATCTTTCCAGGAACAGAAGTTTTAACTTTCCAACTGAAACATTTGTGAAGATGGAAGATAGTCTTTTAATCAAGACAGGAAGCAGAGTGAAGAAGTTAGAATGGAACAGCAGTATAGTAAAAGTGTCTTATATAGTAAATGTTAGCTGGTGACAGATTTCTAGCTTCCTACCAACACTGAGGGATGCATCAGTCATTGCCACTAGTTTTATTTGATGTCACTATTTTCTGTACTTGGCTATGATTTGTATGTTTTTCCCATTTAGCAACTTTTTGTCTTTTATTTCTGGGCCCCACATGAATAAAATGAAATAAAATTAACAGGCTGTTATGAACAAATTCTAATTGCCCAGGCTACAGATTCACTTGTGGGAATTTCAGTTCTGGGTGTTTTGACCACACCTTTTTCATAACCAACAAATGTATCTTTTAAGACACCACTAAATACATCTAAATAACTGATTTGATGATTTCAGCATTTATGTCTTTGCTGTCCTTCAGGGAGATAGAACAGTAAAACAACTTGAAGTGCCTATAGGCCAACAGTGGTCACACTAGGAGATGCACACCAGAGTCTCCATGTGGTCAAGAGCCATAACAGCCAACAGCCATATGCATATGCTCAGAGAGCTCAAGGGAGGGACACATATGAGAGGAGAGATGGCAATGACTGTCTAGCCCATCACAGCGGGGCTGGGCTAGATAGACAGCTGGCTGTGAGATACAGCTCCTACCAACTTCTTTCTATCCAAATCAAGGGGCCCAAAATCACTAAGCAAGACTATGTCACATCGTTGATCATCTGAAACAGCCCAGTTTGGGAGCTACAAGGAAACCACAGGTGGCACAAATCACAGTTCACCTCTCCACACTTGTGGTTTAGAAAAAGTAATTTCAGTTCAGCTAATACAGTGAAGGCAAATCGATCTCACAAAGAGAGCTTGAAACAGAACAAATAGACATATAGATCTACAAGAGAAAAATACCATATTTGGCAGTGTCTGTTGATGAGAACTAGTCAAGATTTTTTCGGCGTAACAGGTTGCCGGAAGAAAATGCCAATTCAACAACACCTAAAGGTTTTTCAAAAATTTATCCATTTCATTTAAAACCTTGATGGGAAAATTACCAAAATGAAACATTTTGATAAGGTCAAAACATTTTATTTTGACATTTATTTTATATTATCATTTAATATATAGTAAAAGTAGAAAAGATGAAGCAACTTCTCCAACTTTATCAGAACAGCAGATTTCTACCTTATCAAAATGTAATGCTTCAGAGCAGTTGAAACAAAATTTTCTGGAACACTGTGCCTTGCAGTAAAAACCTTAGATTTTGACTTTTGTTCCCCTTTAGAAATGAAGACACATTTAAAGTCTGAATTTTGTACGCAAAGAAGATCCATTTAGAAGACAGTTCTAACATAGTGTTCACCTTTTGATCTTGTAATGTATTATTTCTGAATCATATGAACTGTTGAACAGCTTCTGACAGCAGATGATGAGGTTGCATTAGACCTCAAGGGTGGAATTCAGTTTTTGATTAAGATACCTACATATGAGTTGTCTCAAAGTTAATTCCCTCCAAATGTGTTGAATTAAAATGTAAATATTCATAAATAAATAATAAGACTAGAAGATTTCAAGACTCTCAAAAAGACAGAGTCCCATATGATTACTGGGGGCAGTAGTGAGTGGCTGTATCTACCAAAATCATGATGTGGCTTGAAACGTAATTAATAACAGGCAAGCATTTAATTTGGAATTGCCAGAAGATTCTATAGGTAGCAGCTACCTAGGTCAAGTACCTTCTTTGACAATACTAGCTTAATTTTATAATGCACAAGGATTTTATTCACTTGATATAGACCTCTGCAACAACACTAAAATTTTGAAATGTTGGTGACATGCAGGCTATTGCTTTCATATAATGCAATTAATGAACTCTGAAGTTTCAGCCAGACAGCATGCTTCTTCTGAAATAATTTTATAATTACATTTGAATTTTCCCTTATTTTTAAACCTATTCATATGTTTCAGTAGAAATTCAGGGTACAAATCAGAGACCAGAGTCTGTAGTTCAGCATAATGTGTGCTGATAATATCATGGTGATGAGGTTAAACTCTTCTGAAATTCTGGTCCATTATTTTTTCTTGTTTACACAGTGGTGTTCTGTTATATATACTACATAAACCTGCACATCGGCATGTGTTCCTCAAACTTGCATAAGGTATAGCAGTTCTTATTTCAAAAGAAGACATTTATTGTTTTCCTATTGTAAGATACAAGTTTGAAAGTTGTTATCTTCTGGAGGTATGTAAGGAAAGAAAGAGAAGGCAAGAACTATTTTTTTTCTTTTTTTTTTTTTTTCTTTTTTTCTTTTCTGAACTGTGAGATAAAGGAATGCTGCTAGCTATTCCGTGCATCCACAGCACCAAGGATCAAGTAACTCTGTTGAGGCCTATGGGTACAGCAGATATAAGGCTCTGTTTCCTCAGAAGTTTAAGTTTCCAGTGAAAAATCCCAGTGCCTATCATGGCTCTCTGACATTCCCAGGAGACCATGGGAGACTATTTCTTGTAAAACAAACCACTGCATGATTCATCTCATTGTTTCATTTCAAGTAGAGGAAAAGGTACATTTTGATTTCTCAGAAAACTATGCCCTCAAGTTCAGGTAGTGACAAAATAATAAAAACTGTTTTACTTCTGTCAAGTTTTGCCTTTGTGGTTTGTTTTTTGCCACTTAAATATTGTGTGGTTTGTATTTCAGGCAGCAGAACTAGGGTGGTACATCATGTAAAATCATGTGGAGTTACTTATGATGTCCAGTCACACCTCACCGGGTACAGAACACTCTGTTAGGAAGAGGCAGTATTGTATGACAAATTATATGTTTGTATCACTATATGTATGCATGAACAGGTAGAATTGTGGGATTCATCTGATAATTTTTGAAAGAGCAGCTGTTTGCAGAAGCATAATTTTTCCTCTAATGAGAGCAAAATGAATACTGAGAGGGAAAAAAAAACAACAAAACAAACAAAATAAGAAGAATTTCATACTATTCTTGAGTTGGAGAGTTAACCAAGAGATAGGAGTGTGCTACATTACACACCCTCTAAGAACCATGTGGAAAACAGCTCCCCTGAGAAGGACCTGGGACTGCTGGTGGGCAGCAAGGTGACCATGAACCAACAACGTGCCCTTGTGGCCAAGAAGGCCAACGGTGCCCTGGGGTGCATGAAAAGGAGCGTGGCCAGCAGGTCGAGGGATATTATCCTCCCCCTCTACTCTGCCGTAGTGAGGCCACATCTGGAGTACTGTGTCCAGTTCTGCTCCCCCCAGTTCAAGAAGGACAGGGAAATGCTTGAGCAAGTCCAGCAGAGAGCTACCAAGATGATGAGGGGACTGGAGCATCTCCTTTATGAGGAAAGGCTGAGAGACTTGGGTCTGTTCAGCATGGAGAAGAGAAGACTGAGAGTGGAATCTCATCAATACCTATAAATATCTAAAGGGTGGGTGTCAAGAGGATGTCAGAGTCTTTTCAGTGGTGCCCAATGACAGGCCAAGGGGCAATGGGCACAAGTTGGAACACAGGAGGTTCCACTTGAATATGAGGCAAAACCCCTTCCCCGTGAGGGTGCCAGAGCAGGGGCACAGGCTGCCCAGGGAGGCTGTGGAGTCCCTTCCCTGGAGACATTCAAACCTGCCTGGATGCGTTCCTGTGCCCCTGCTCTGGGTGTCCCTGCTCAAGCAGGGGGGTTGGATGAGATGTTCTCTAGAGGTCCCTTCCAACCCTTACCATTCTCTGATTCTGTGAATGGATATAAAATAGACAGCAAAAAGAGGAAGATAAGCTGGTTTAAGTCAGTGATTCTCCTCATGAACCTTCAACTGTGGAGTGTCATTTTGTGCTAGATCTGTTATGGATATATGAGTGAAATGGAAGACCACATAGAGAACAAAAACTGTGTGGTGTATCTCAGGCTTTCACTCTATTTGTGTCTGAACTTTTTTTTTTTTTTTAAATGAGAAGTCTATCTTCCTACTCTTGATGAGTTACTTGTTAAGAGCCAAGATCATGCTAAGACAGGACTCAAAACCTCTGACCTCTGTTGTATAGTAATTGTCTCACCTTGTAAGTTGGGTCTAATACATTTGCAGTCTTTAGCTGCTAGTATTTTATGACTACTTCCCACAAGTACACATGAGTACTGTTGTAATAAGATGGGATCTGAAGACCCTGAAGACTGGGACATTAACAAAACTCACTGGTGGTCTACGGTTTTAGGTCAATTACTGTCATCTGTCATCTGATTACAAAAGAAGAAATAATTTGACAAAAACAGGAAATAAAAATTTCCTTCCTCTTTCCTTTTAATATTCATCTTTTAAGCTCAGAGGTGTCCCTGCCTGACATAGCTGAAGATTATATTCCCATCATTGCATAGCTCTTGTTAAATTTGCTTCTAATATCTTCCCATTTACACACAAACCTGTGTCACATGAGCTTCTTGATGGATCAGTCTGGGATAACTGGCTTGGCTGGGTTCTGCTCTCTCTTGAGCTGACAGCCATCCATGAAGACAGCACATAGGCCTAATAGCTCCCAGAAGGACAGGTGGGATCACAGAATCACAGAATCCCAGGTTGGAACAGACCTCAGGGATCATCTCTGTCCAACCTTTCTAGGAAGAGCACAGTCTAGACAAGATGGCCCAGCACCCTGTCCAGACGACTCTTGAAGGTGTCCAACATGGCCGAGTCAACCCCTTCCCTGGGGAGATTATTCCAATGGTGACTGTCCTCAATGTGAAAAATTTTCCTCTCATGTCCAATCGGAATCTCCCCAAGAGCAACTTGTGTTCATTTCCCCTTGTCCTCTCCATGTGACTCCTTGTAAAAAGGGAGTCTCCATCTTCTTTATTTGTAGCTACCCCTTAAGTACTGGTACATGGTGATGAGATCCCCTCTAAGCCTTCTTTTCTCAAGGCTGAACAAACCCAGTTCTCCCAGTCTATCCTCGTATGGCAGGCTTCCAAGTTCTTCATAATTGGTGAAGTATGGTAGATGACATCTGTATCAGTGAACTTCCAGTGAACTTCAGGCAGTTCAGATCAGCAGGTGCACATTCTTACATCCTAGGTACACTCATACGCTAACATGAGTCTTCTTCATACCAGACATACTATACCAGACCATACCATGTAATCTGATTTCCACAAAAAGGGACCCACATATGTGCTCTAGACATGAACCAAGGTTTGCTGCAGAAGTCAAGAGAAGACTAGGATCCTGGGTTGCATCTCAGCAAGCTGCAACAAAGAAGTATAAATTAATCCACAAAGCATCCTGAGTGTGCAACTGAGACACCGAGTATGTCCCCAGAATACGAAAGGATTGAACACGAATGACCAAGACCACTGAGGGTATTTGAGTATGGTCTTACAGCATATAGACTTACTCACAGAGAAACTACTTTTGCTGTTCAAGCCTGAAAACAAGCAACTTGTATTACCTCTGGAATGAATATATATGGTTAAAAGGATTCAAAGTGCAAGACCCGACACTTGGCCTTGTTGAAGCCCATACAGTTGGCCTCGGCTCATTGGTCCAGCCTGTCCAGGTCCCTCTGCACAGCCTTCCTAATATCAAGCAGATCAACACTCCCACCCAACTTGGTGTTGTTTGCAAACTTATTGAGGGTGCACTCAATCCCCTCATCCAGATCATTGATAAAGATATTAAACAGAACTGGCCCCAACACTGAGCCCTGGGGAACCCCACTTGTGACTGGCCACCAACTGGAGTTAACTCCATTCACCACAACTCTCTGGGCTCGGCCATCCAGACAGTTTCTTACCCAGCAAAGAGTACACCCATCCAAGCCATGAGCAGCCAGTTTTTTCCAGGAGAACGTTGTGGTAACAGTGTCAAAGGCTTTATTAAAGTCCAGGGAGACAACATCAACAGGCTTTCGCTCATCTACAAAGCAGGTCACCTTGTAACAGAAGGAGATCAGTTTAGTTAAGCAGGACCTGCCTTTCCTAAACCCATGCTGGCTGGCCTTGATCCCCTGGTTGTCTTGCACTTGCCTGGTGAGATCACTCAAGATGTATCGCTCCATAATCTTCCCTGGCACCGAGGTCAAGCTGACTGGCCTGTAGTTCCTCGGATCCTCCTTCTGGCCCTTCTTGTAGATGGTTGTTACAAAAGAACAGTAAAGATGTAGAAGGCACATTCTGTCTCTGGGGTTGCTTTTTGCTTCTGACTTTGCTGTGGCAGAGTAGATTCTCCACACCAAGGTCTGATGCACTTGCTGGGCTGCTAGGTTGTACAAGCAGGAGCTTTCTTCTACTTTGGTCACAGGTTAGCAACACTGGAAAAGCTGAATTTGATTTTAAGGAAACAAAGAATACATAGCTGAAGGCACAGGTGAGTAGAAATACATGGCTGAAGGAAAATTGTGAAAAAGGGGGAGTCTTATGTCACATGTGACCTTCAACACACAGCACAGACCATGGAGTTGTTGCAGCACCTATTTCCCTTCCTTTGTCCTTTTCCAGTGAGGATACATTTAATGACCTGCCTGATGAAGTCAGAGCAGTGTAGTGGAAGATCCCAGAAATCTGGGAGACAAGAACAGCAGTGATGATAATAAAAGTTGTTTCTTCCAGCTTGATTCAGTCCCAGTAACTCACAGATATAGTCTAAGCCAGGGTACCAGTCTCACCTTATTACAGTCAAAAGAATTTCAGTAATTCTGGCTGTAAAGGTCTTCTCGCATGTATAGAATTTTTCGGTTCATTATTTTATCAACCCTTGACTATCAGGGGCTTGGATGACCTCTGACGGCAGTTTTCTTGCTCTAAATGACCAGTTTATTTGGACTGCTTTTATAAACAGTTTCTCTCCACACCCACTATAGGCTAATCTAGACTGTCGTGCCTTTAGGTAGCCTCAGGCTTTATCACCAGTGCAAAAAGTTAGCTCAGAAAGGTACATTCAGATGATCTGATCAACAATACAGGGTATCTGCTCAGCAGAGTGGATGAATTAGTAGCAGAGGGCTTGCAGCGACACAAAGGCTGTACCCCTGCTTGCACTGCTTTCTGCATCAGTGTCGTATTTGAGCTTACTGTGGCACTACGCTCCCATAAGGGCTGTTTGGATAAGAAGGAGGATGAGCATTGAGAAAATCCAACTTCCAGTTCCAGTAGTTGGGAAAGCTTTCCATGCCTCAGCCTTTTTACTAGGTGCTAAGGAAAAAGGAGGAGAAGCACAGTTTTAAGAGAGTCAGTAGGGGCCAGATGCACAGCGCAGCAGACACTTGGAGCGAGGAGAGCTCTTTCTCTCCAGGAAAAGCAGGAGGGTTTTGCTGTTAGATCAGGGAAATTACCTCTCACTTTGGAGGTGAGAATTCAAGTCTTCTTCAGGCTTGTCTTGCAGACTGAGAAGCTTTTACTGCTGCAAATTAGGTTATGATCATTTGAGCTAAAGAGGTAGAGTTGAATGGGTGATAACATTATTTGCTTCTCTTTCCTGAGTGCCACTGGCTATTAAGGCTGCTGTGCTTGAAAAACCATGTTAGCCATTTAGGTGGACTGGCTAGTGGCTTACATGTTGGGTTTCTGAGAGCATTGTTACCAAGCAGATTAGTACTAGAATAATGATTAAACACAGCAGGGCTGATCTCTGTTCCAATAGGAAAAAAAGGAACAAGAGATCAAATCAACACATATTTAAAAAAGGGGAAGAAAATGGGCAGAAGAACATATTAAGTCTATATATAACCTGTAAGGGGATTTGTAAATGAGAGATATGAATGTAAGTATAGGAATACATAGTATGTCAGGTGCCAGTAGACGTCGTTTGTGAATGCATAGTTAAGTGCTGTGTTTTGTCAGCCCAAAACCAACTTCTTGTTATGCACTAAAATGGATTTCTGTGCATAGGTGTTTACAAGCATCTTTTAAGAACTAGCTATACTTGTCTTTTGTAAAGTAAGAAGTGAGATGAATTGTGACAGCATTCACAAGGAAAAAAGAGAGGTTAGAATGAAGCTGAATTGTCAGCCCTGATTTTATTTAAGCTATCTTTACAAATGCATGAGTCCTACTAAAACAAGAAGGAAGCTAAGCTGAATTTGAAACTAGCATATGGTTCATTGTTTGCCCATCCAAATGAAGTTGGAGTGGAGCTTCAACTTGTCAGATTATGTTATAGAGGACATCCAAGATTCTATTATATTCTTATTAGCTGTCCAGAACTTAATGAGCTCAATAGAGATAGATTGCTTAATAAGGCCCCTCAAAGTGTATTTTTTCTGTCAGGAGATGGGGAAGTAATTTGACTGATCTTGCTGTCCAGGAGTTCAATTTTTTAATCACCCAGATGTATGAAAAAAACCCTTCTCAAGAACATCTACAGGAGTCAGATTTTTCTCAGTTATATCATTTATATACTTTCAGTAATTACACTCCATTTACTGGGTCATGGGAACTGACATTTAACTTTGAAGTGAAATGAATAACAATGAATTCACCTCTAATAGTTTCCCGGTAACTTTGACCTTGCAAAATTATATTGCGATTTATTTTTTGTTGTATGAATTTACCTATTGTCTTACAAAATACCTAGGCTGGCAGAATACAAAATAAAAACCAGATAGAGATAACTAAAGTGTTACCTCTGTTGTACACAGACCGCTAATATGACCTTTGTAAACGGCTCATACTCTGGTCAGGAGTGCTTCAGTTTATCCACATATGAAACAGAAGACTACGTACCTGAACTCACTCTGTGGGCCCTTCCTGAAACTTGGTGAACAACTCAAGTTTGCATTTGTGGGCAAAGCCATATCGATCATGTTTCAGAGTGAATTATGACATCAGCAAGTTGCATCCAAAGTTCTGTGCATACTCCCTCCATGACAGAAAATAAATAGTCTTTCCTGGAATCAAAGGCACTCTGGTTACTTAGAAACAGTAAAACAAAACAAAACAAAAAACACCACAAACAACAAAAATAACAAATGAACAAACAAACAAACAAACAAAAACCCCAAAAAACCAACCACCAAAACATTGTTCTGTATCACTTTCAGATAATACTCTGTACAATAATAATAATCTACTGGGTGGCTAATTTAGAGCATTTGTAACTATTCTGCTATTGCCAGTGAAAAGCACAATAGTCTGATAAATCCTTGTCCTTGGAACATGTCATTTAGAAAAAATTCATTACTGCATCAATTTTTATATAGCTATCCTTTGTTTTAATGATGACAGAGAAAAGCAACAATTGTGTGTAGATAGAGATTAAATTTAGCGTTAAATTCACTAAGGGGAATGGAAATTTTCCTAGGATTTAGATATAATACAGTGGTACTAATGACATTTAAATCTCCCAAATGACAGTAATATCATAAAGTCAGTTGATTTTCTGAAATGCAAACCTTTCATGGCAAGCTGTTTTGGATACATGCTGCTAACAACCTGGGTAGAGCTACGCTTTCAGATACCTTCTGGACTCTGTTTGAACCTTAAAGTATGAAAACTAAGAACCACACACTTCTAAGATTCTGATCAACACTTTCATCCTCTTTGACTGATTTGTTTCAGAAAACCTGGTATTTGAATATATCACTACGCAAAGAGACTCCTGCAAACCCACTGAAATATTTGGAAATGATGGTCACAGGTAGAATGTTAACAGTTTTACATACAATTGCAGTGTACACCTGGGTGGAACGTTAACTTCAGACTATAACCAAAGCCCACAGTTTTCAGCTTCTCTAAGAATTGTGGTAAATTTCTGCTTTTCACAGGAGCTGCATCATGTTTAGTGTCATCTCAAAAGTCTTTTTTTTTTTTTTTTAAATCTCTATGGTGAATCCTCTTTGTTTCTTTTAAATACTTCATGCTTGACTTGTGACATTGATATAACTTAAAAAAAATGATTGCATGTAGAAGGCAAAACTAATCCAATAGCTATTCTTTCTAATCTGTGTTAGAAAGTTTAAAACTGTCTACCAATCAAGCAGGTCAAGACCTGAAGGTTATTCTGTTTTTCAAACTCTTGTTTTTGTGACTTTTATATTTTTCTACAGCCCAGCAAAGACCACAGTTGCCGTGTTCTACAGCATACAAAATCAGGCCCCGAAAGATACTCCACCACAGCAGTTTTGGGGGTTAACCAACACATCTTTGGAAAAAGGCATAACATTTCACTGTGCATTTATGTTAATTATCCACTAGAACAAAGTCCTTATGTGCCATCTAAGAGGCCCTAACCATAAAAGTGATAAGGTGTCCAACAGATGACTGTCAAAACTCAAGGTTCAATTGCTTCTTGTCAGAGTCTAATTTTCTCTTACATTATCTGTTATACTATCTAATCAAGCACTAATGGCACAGAAAGTGCTCCCCCCACACACTTAAAGAGCTTTGTGTCCTCTCTAGCCTCTCACAGGAGAGCTTTCAAGCCATATTTCACATGCATTCTCTATTTCCCGAAATCATTTATCTTCTATCAGATTAAATCTTTTGATTTTTGACCATTGAGATGAAAGATTGAACATGTTACCAAGCTACTTTTACTTTTTGTTGGATTCTTAGTTAGTTTTCTTTTTTCCTGAAATAGCTGTTACTGACAGTAGCAAGAGAAATATTTTTATTAGAGATTTTAGAGCTAAAATATTTTGCCTGGCAACACATCAACAGGAAAACCCCCAAGTGGGATTAGTACCTCATTCTGCTATGTACTTTATAAACATAGCATGAGACAGTTCTTGAACAAAAGAGTTTCCAATATGAAAAAAAAAAAAAGAGGAGAGAAATGAAGGCAAGATGCTCTAATGTTAACAACAGGGATCTTTGTAGCAGAAAAATCGAAGATTCACTGAGATTTTTGTAAAGATAAAACCTTTGAATAATACAGATTTGGGTGGCAAAATATTAAATTTTGATTGTAAAGATACTAACGTGGAACATTTTAGGACCCAAGGGAACAGCAAGAAGATGTGCCAGGGGAAGTTTAGGTTGGATATTAGGAAAAGGTTCTTCACCCAGAGGGTGGTGGAGCCCTGGAACAGGCTCCCCAGGGAGGCATCATGGCACCAGCCTGGCGATATTCAAGAAGCACTTGGACAATGCCCTCAGAGACATGGTGTGAATTTGGGGTGTCCTGTGCAGGAACAGGAAAGACTGAGAGACTTGGGTTTGTTCAGCCTGGAGAAGAGAAGACTGAGGGGAGATTTCATCAATACCTATAAATATCTAAAGGGTGGGTGTCAGGAGGATGGGACTAGGCTCTTTTCAGTGGTGCCCAACGACAGGCCAAGGGGCAATGGGCACAAGTTGGAACACAGGAGGTTCCACCTGAACATGAGGCAAAACCCCTTCCCTGTGCGGGTGCCAGAGCAGGGGCACAGGCTGCCCAGGGAGGCTGTGGGGTCCCTTCCCTGGAGACATTCAAACCTGCCTGGATGCGTTCCTGTGCCCCTGCTCTGGGTGTGCCTGCTCAAGCAGGGGGTTGGACAAGATGGTCTCCAGAGGTCCCTTCCAACCCCTGCCATTCTCTGATTCTGTGGTTCTGTGACAGGAGTTGGTCTTGATCCTTGTGGGTCCCTTCCAACTCAGGACATTCTATGATACTATGATTTTAATTGTGGTACCTAAAATTTAAGAGTGAGTTTTCCTGGTGGAAATGATAGCTTAAACTAATAATTGTTATTATTATTCTTTTAAATAATTATTTAGATGTATTTGTTGCTTAGAAGAGCAATGAGGACAACTTGACACTCTTCCTCTTTTTTTTTTAAATGTAGTTTGTTTCAGAGATGTGAGATTTAAACTATGGCAGAGGACTCAAGCTTGACTTGGATAGGGATGCAGAAAATAATAAGTCACAGAAGAAGAGATAATGAAGGAGTGATGGTAGTAAATGGAAAAGAAATTACATCAGGTAAGGGAAAAAAGTCATAGAATCATAGAATCATTAAGGCTGGAAAAGACCTTAAGGCTCATCAAGTCCAACCATCAACTCAACACTACCATGTCTCGTAAACCATGCCCTGAAGTGCCACGTCTACACATTTTTTGAACACCCCCAGGGATGGTGACTCCACCACCTCTCTGGGCAGCCTGTTCCAATCCTGGCCACTCTGTCAGTGAAGACGTTTTCCCTAATACCCAATCTAAACCTTCCCTCATGCAGCTTCAAAATCACTTTTGAATCCAGTGCCTTCTTTTTTTTTTTTTTTTTTTACTTGAAAAGGTGCCTGGAGAGTATGGAAAATATCACATGAGATTTAGAAAATGTGATTTGTTTAGTCTGTAAAAGAGAACATTAATAGAATGGCAGTTCAATTAAAAAAATATCATAAAGAGAAAAAGAACTGCTTTTTTCAAAGTTTCAAGAGGAAAAAAGATCTGTTTAATATTCAACAAATACGGTCAAGCATTGGACCAGACTGCATGAGAATGAAAGAGAATCAGTGTTAAGACATCTTTGTAAAGAAAAAGTTAAACAAGCACCTGTCTGGATGTTTAGGGTATTATTGACACTGTCTGAAAAAAGTTATTGACTTGAGTTTTTCACAGGTCTCTGATTCTCTGCTGGTATTTCCTTGCCAGAGGAATGAACTTTTGAGAAGAAAGGAAAAACTGAGGGTAGTGGTAGCAGGAAGGCTAATACGGAGTCTAAATGCTGATGGGATATCCTAGGATAAATTATTAGTTCTACAGATTAAATGAGGTTTCCATGCAGGAAACTTGCTTGTCTGCTTTTTCTATAATAGTTTCCCAAGTGACTGAAAATTAATGGCAAAGGGCTTGCTTGAAACTGCAGTTTGCTCTTACCGCAGTCTCAGATGAATACATACTATGATATGCACACAGTTAAATCTGTTTCACCATCATTTGGTTCCCTTTTCTGTAGGTCTGACCAATGCGGATGTTAGGACTGCCATGATGCACTGGGGTTTTGTGGCAAGGTTTTGGTAGCCACAAGGTTGAGTTCTGAGAGAAGAAGTCAGAAGCTTCCCCTATATCTGACAGAGCCAATGCCAGCCAGCTCCAAGATTGACCTGCTGCTGGCCAAAGCCGAGCCCATCAGTGACAGTGGTAGCACCTCTGGGATCACATATTTAATAAGCAGGGAAAAAAACCTGCACAACTACAGCTGAAGAGTGGATTGAGCATATGTGAAAGAAATCAACTTTGTAGACACCAACGTCAGTAAAGGAGGACAGGAGGTGACCCAGGCACTGGAGCAGAGAATTCCCTGCAGCCCGTGGTGAAGACCATGGTGAGGCAGGCTGTCCCCCTGCAGCTCATGGAAGTTAGCAGTTGAACAGACATCCGCTTGCAGCCCGTGGAGGACACCACACTGGAGCAGGTGAATGCCCAAAGGAGGCTGTGACACCATGGGAAGCCCATGCTGGAGCAGGCTCCTGGCAGGACCTGTGGAACCATGAAATGAGGCACCCACACTGGAGCAGGTTTGCTGGCAGGACTTGTGACCCCGTGGGGGACCCACACTGGAGCAGCCTGTTCCTGAAGGACTGCACCCTGTGGAAGGGACCCACACTGAAGCAGTTTGTGAAGAACTGTAGCCTGTGGGAAGGACTCATGTTGGAGATGTTGATGGAGGGCTGTCTCCTGTGGGAGGGACCCCATGCTGGAGCAGGGGAAGAGTGTGAGGAGGAAGGACTGGCAGAGGCAACATGTGATGAACAGACCAAAATCCCCATTCCCTGTCTCCCTTCACCACTCAGGAAGAGGATGTAGAGAAATTGGGAGTGAAATTGAACCCAGCAAGAAGGGAGGCGTGGGGGAAAGGTATTTTAAGGTTTGTTTCTATTTCTCATTTTCCCTGTGTCAAGTCTGTTTTGCCAGTGACGGTAATTGGTGAAAGATCTCCTTCTCCTTATCTTGACCCACAAGCTTTTCATCACATTTTTCTCCCCCTCTCCAGATGAGGAAGGGGAGTGACAGAGTGGCTCGGTGGGCACCTGGTGTCCAGCCAAGGTCAACTCATCACACATGAACAGAAGTCCCCTCAAGTAGTAAAGAACTCTCCTTCCAACAGGAATGTTAAAGCTGAACTTTTAAACTGACCAACCTTTTGCAGAGCTCAGAAGAGGTGCCTTCAACAGACTTTATGTCACTGATTAGTTAATGTGAGTTATAACTACAGGGACTAAAAGTTTAGTATTTCCAGAGAAGATGATGTAGATGCAGAAGTTTTCAAATGAAAGTCTGCCAGTTTGAAGTCTGCAAGTATATTTTACCAAGCTTTTAAAAAATAAGCTCAATGCTAGACCAACGGTAACAAAATGCTTCTATTATTTCTACAAAGTTGTCTCATCTTGGAAACTTGAGACAGTTTGAGGTTGTGTAGTTATCTGCTTTGAAATTCTGAAAAGATGGGTCTGCATTCATTCCCAAACAGGTTGTCAGAAAGGTCTCAAAGTTTTGCATTGTGCTGAGGTGATGGTGATCTTAGCCTTATTGTATTTCTCTGACTAACATGGCTCCCAAAGAGATCCCAAGGTCCAGAAAAGATGTGGAAATAATCAGTGGGTTGTAAGGAAAAATCATATTCTACCACACTGCACCTCCAGAGAGAGTGTTGACTGCAGAGTATCAGCTGAAGTTATTTATGTTTCATCTGGATTGAGTAGGAAAAGACCAGTTAACATAAGAGAATGTATGTCTGATAATCATGCGGCTGGTTTGAAGACCCTTTTATCTGGGTCTGTGGATTCCCATATCTGTATTCTGTTGAGGAAATAGTTAGAATTTTGATTACAGAATAAAGCACCTACAGAAAGAGCTGTATGCAAATGCTGGAGAGCATGGGTCAAAGTTTTATACTTTCTGGGACTGCCTAGCATATTAACGGGTCTAGGGAAAAAATGACTGTGGTTAAAAATTAATAGCACACTGGCAAGTATGATTTAATCCTATCCAAATCTAAATCAGTCAGTCCTACTGAAATCTTCAAATACATAAGAGGTAACCCATAGCCAGTGGTGTCAAAAAGTGCTGTGAGGATTGAGAAATTAATCTGCATTTCTCTCACATAGCGCTTTTGTCCTTGTGTGAAAAGTGAGGGATTTTGCTGCCCTTGTGTCTTTTATTTAACCTCCATTAGCACTGCATGTAGTAAAATGCTACTGTGTTAAATAAACATTACTTCTTTGAAAAACAAATTAGATAGCAAATAATATGTTAGGAGCTGACTGAATTCTTCCTCCCCATTTAGTTGAAATGCATCTCCTTTTCCCCGTTCAAACATTTGTGATTTGCACTTCCTTAGGTTCATCAGAAAGTTGGATAAATTATTTTCAGACACTGGACTAACTGTAAATTGATTGCTTCCTCTAACTGGCATTTATGGTATAGCTGGATCATCCAAACACAGTTGTACTGCTTCTGCTTACTAAGTAGGTGACAAACTTCCATAACTGGAGAGCAGCAAAGGAGTTCTAGTTATTTACAAAGAAAATATGTGGAAGTTTTGAAAATGTTTCGCCTACTCAGCTGTTGTCCCTATGTTAATCAATCATCTGACCTTATGCAACACAGCGAACCAATCTTGATTCAATTATTAATGTAAGTCCTTTCTGAAACGACTCAGCCACCTCTGTATACGAAAAACCATTGACAGCACTGTGTAATACAGAGACTGCAGTGATAAATCAGGTTCTGTAATGAATGGCAACATCCATATCTGGCTCTAGATCCAAAATGTCATCTATTTTGTTATTTTATTTATGGTAGCACACCATATGTGTTAAGTGCTTTGCTTTCAAGCAGACCAGATGAAGGCTGTATTTAAAGGAATTCAAGTCTAGGACAGGCTAGTAAAAAAAAGATTAAGGAGAAAAGAAGCAAAAGTAGATGATTCATACAAATACCAGCCAGACACTTTACTGCAAAAGTCTTTGGGTTTTGTTTTGTGTGTGTGTTTGTTTGCTTGTTTGTTTGTTTTTTAAACAGAAGTTTAAATGTGGAATGGGGAGACATGCAGATGATCTCCAGAGGTCCCTTCCAACCCCTACCATTCTGTGATTCTGTCATAACCATATGCTTCCTGTGTCCAATATGGCTTCAGCTGGCTTCATTGTTCTTGTTCGCCTAATGCACAAATTAAATAGCAAGTTAAGATGTTTAATGAGGATGTTTAATGAAGATGGAATGATAGCAAAGATGTACAATTTACTGATGTAAAGTGCTTTGAGAACTTTGGACATTAGCCCTGCAAAATGGCGTATCATTACCATATGAAACAAATTCCCTATTCTCCTGAAATAACTTAAATGTTTTAACATTAAGTATTCAAAAGCACTTAGTATTGCTTAATAAAGAAAGCAATAACAAGAGGGAAAGAAGGAGAGCAAGTAAGCAACTGCAGTGCCTACGGCAATTCCAGGGTTAGGCAAAGAAATAGTGTGCAATGAAAGCTCATTATAAAGAGAAATAATATTTGCATTTTTACATTTCATTTGTTGAATGTTATGTTTGAAAGGAAGTGAATCTATCAGTATTAGATATCTAATTTAGAAATTTAATTTAAATTGGTTTCTGTTTCCTTTTTCAGTTCACGCATTTTTAATTGGATTTTATAAGAATATAAGCATATATGAAAAAAAAGAGTAAAACTGGGTAATTATATGCACAATTATTTTAAAAGTACAGTAAAAATAGCAACGATGAGCTGAAAAATACTCATACACTATTATAGTGTCAAGGTATAGGCCACACATTAGGAACAGTCAGAGGATTCATGTTAGCGAACAAAAGGTACCTCTTTAACATTACGGATAAGGATAGATGGACAGACAAACAGGTAGATAGATATGTTGTGCGTATGTGTGTATATATATATGTTAACCAAAGAAACTGAAATGCAGGTTGGCTTCTTCCTTCCTTTACTAATATTTATAGTGAGTACAGCATCAGTGTGTGTTACAGATCTTCCCCTCCACCCACTGCAGACACACATGACAGACACTGAACTGGCAGCCTGCAGGTTCCAGGGCCAAAGGAACTGTTTTAGCTTGTCCTGAAGAGCCAATATATACACTGCTGTCGGAGAAAAGGTGTTGCCAAAGTGTGCCACTTTTACAGCAGAGCATCTCTTCTTACCTGGTCTGGATGATCTCATGAGCGCTCTGAAGCCCCAGAGGAGACTCTGTTTGTAATTTCTGTTTTTATAGCCAATGAAAATTCTTACAATTTTCCACAGACTCATTAAAAAACACTATTAAGTGTACATCCAACCTTTAGATATTCTAGGGAAACAAAGAGGAGGCTGAGAAAGAACCAGCTAAAGCATTAATCTAGAGGAAACCTAAAGATGGGGACTGGCTTTAAGCCAGAGCCTTGCATTCTTCACTTTTATACTGTTATCTGATTTCCAGTACAGGATAATTATTTTCTCTAGACATCAACCTCTATCATGTCCAGAAAAACACTGAGTTTTTAGGGCTGAAAATGCTGTTTTCTTTTTCAGCTTCTACAGCTTGGCCTAAACAAATGCTCTAAAATATGCAAGTCATCATACTTCTCAGTAGTCAGACGGCCAATTGTATTTGTCATCTGAGGCTTAAAATAAAGCAAAAGTTTAAAGAGCACAGTGATTCCTAAAAATATTCAACTTATAAATTGCTTTCATGTAATATTAAAATGAAAAGTTTTTAAATCCTCAAAACTTAATTTCATACCTATGAATTTCACTTTGCTATTAAACTGTATTAAGACTATGGATTTACTGTAAATCTTTTTTTCCCAAAAAAATGGTTTTTTTTTTCCAGAAAGTATAAGCCTTACAAGGCAATAAAAGTGACATCTTCAGAAAGTTATCATTTCCTGAAGGCTACTTAGAAGGGTAAATTCTACATTGGCAAAAAATCTTGCAGAGTTAAAGATCAGAAGTATTTCCTTACAAAGTGTTTTCCCCAGTAGTTATAATGGCAAAAGAATCCCTTTCATTTTGTAAAGGGTTTGCTTAGTTGATCTAAATAACGTACTCACAGTATCCGAAGGGAGAACACTAATTATATAGTGACGTAAATATGTTGTTTCAACAAATAGGAACAGAACAAGACTCCTACCACCCACATAAAACTCTAAATAGAATTCAGCATGTTCTCCCTTTCCCTGTAATCAGATAATATTTAACTATTTTAGTTGCTCAAATTCTTTCCAAATTTTTAGTGTAATTTTCATACAATTGAAAATATTTTATCATTTATTTAAATCTCAGCTTCCCTGAAGCAGAGATATTCTGCATTAAATATTGTGCATTACCAGGTTCATAGCTAATTCACCTGGGGTTCCTATAGCCTAAAGTTTATTTTTATTTTAATTCACTTAAAGACTGAGACTAGGAACAGTTTAGAGAAGGACCATTACAGGCACATACATCAGATAAATATATGTATGTTTATGTGTACACACATATGTGTGTGTGCTCTTACATGTTCAAAATCAATTCAATTTTGTCCTTTAATACTGAAAGACATGTATTAAACTAGAACTACCTAATGTCTTAGTAAATCTTTAACATTTCTTGGTTGAAATGCCTTTAGGACAGAGTTCTCATGGTTTGCCAGATTCCTTGTTAAACTGCGGTTAAGTTTTATAATTTTTTTTTTTCAGATTTTCTGAAGTTAGGAACCAGCTTCTTTCAGATCAATGTTTTCCCACTGCAGTCTTCGCATATACCATTATTTCCATAGAGGTGTTCTTGTCTTCTAACTCCCATTCCTTTCAACCCCGATACTTCAGTCTGTGAAAGGAAAGCAGTTGTCACTCTTGGCATTGTCTCCCAGGATTGAGAAATGAGAAAAGAAGGGGTGCTGACAACTAGTCATCATCTGGAGGTGATAGAAGGGATATGTTATGTAGAGGAGGGAGTGCCTGAAGTGGGTACAGGGAATGTGTCATTGGCAAGCTTAGGGTAGGGATAAATGTGGGCCAGGAGAGAAATGTTGGTGAATTCACTAAAATTTGAGCAGAGGGAAATTCCACAGTGAATGGAGCTGATATGAATCCCTTCTTGCCTTCTCCCTTTGGGATAATTAGCCAGACTTTAATTCACCCATTCAAATTCTGACACACAGTGGGGCCACAGTGAGTTCGTAATGAGGGGAAGATGAAACTTCATAGTATCTTTTAGGAACAAACCCAAAGTCTTCCACCTAAGAAAAAGCAAACTGGAAAAATTGTCATTATTTTGGAGCTTTTGGAGTTGGCAATGTGGTGAGAGAGTACAAGGACCATTAGTAAGCATATCAAGGCAAGAACTGCCTTAATGGCATTTATATCCAAGACATCTGGTTCTGTTAACCAGCCAACTTTTCTACCTTCCTGTAGAAAACAGAAAAAAAAAATCTTACTGACTCCAGAACTGACCCTTTTACTCATTCTGTTCCTACACTTTTACCTTACCAAGATTGTTTATCTTTTGTAAATCTAACCTTTAGGACACCAAATTGTCTTTTCTTCTGTCAAAAGCTGTATCCCATCAAACAGGTTCCCTTCTGCATGCTGCTCTTCTCAAGAAGCTGAGGAACTCCTTATTTTCTGAATGAGATGAGAAAGTGAGAAGAGTAAAAGCAAGAAGGAAAAGACAAAAGAAGTAAGTAAAGGATATTATAATAGATATGAAGTATTTTTCTTTATATAGACACGTTTGCCCTAGAGTTACAGACCTCCTTTTACTGTCCCACTCTCAAAGAACATACCATATGGAAAAGAAATCAGGTGCTATTGACAGGTCATCTCCCAAAGTGCACAACAAAGTCAGATAACAACTTGTAACATATTTATAGTTCTTTTCAAAGAAAATATCTGATTACATAGAAAAGATTATTCCTATGGCCCTCTTGACCTCAGAATACTCAGAGGGCCATGTAGGTGTTGAAATTTTTAAAATATTTGGAGCTGCACTCATTTAATTCACAGCTTTAATATACAGAAGCAGAAAACCAAGCCCAAAATATGACCAGTTCTCTCTCTTTTGCTTATTCCATTGTAAGGCTCATAGTTGCCTAAGCATTCACCTGCAGCCAGGTTTGGACTAAGACCTTCAATGCATTTCTAATTATCTTTTTGGTTAGCTTGAATATCAATGAAATGCACTGAATTTTTCCTTATGATGTGCAATGAGGACATTTTCAATGATAAAAGTTTCTCTGTTTTTTTTATCCTAAGGTTCTTCCTGTTGATTTGAGTTAGTGTGTCACCTTACTTAGCACACTTAAAAATGTGTTACCTTGTTTAATGACCTTTATTCTTAAGTTATTCTTTATTGTTAAGTCTCTTTATTCTTTATTCTTAAGTCTCTTAAGTTATCCTGAAACTTTCTAGCAAGTATATGGCAATAACATATAATACAAATTGGACTGCAAGCATATTTCAACTGCATTCCTTGTTTTGTTTAAATTTGAACTGTCATCTTCTGATGACTGTGATATTTATTTATAATTGTCAAATGAAATTTAATATTACAAAACCTCTGTAGATATCAAATCATAATAGGCATTAAAAGCAAGTTAAATATATTCCACATGAATATTCACATAGTCCATATGTTCTGAAATTTTCTTACATAACAGGAAATACTCAGTGTGGTACAATGGAGAAACAAATTGCATTAGGATTCAGCAAATTTGGACTTCCAAAGTTACAGTCTATCTACTGGGTGATGTGACAAGGGTCACTTTACATTTCTGTGTCAACTTCCTCTCCCATTCTTCTTCTGTCTCATATGCTTAAACTGTAGATTGCTTGAAAGGGATATTGTGTATCACTGAGTGGATAGAAAACACCCCCTACAATGAGGCCTGATTTTGACTGTGAATTCAAGATTATACAATGGCAAAAAAATAACAACAACCATAATAGGACTCCAAGTATTTGCAAGATCTTAACTCTTTCAAAAATACTAGACAAAAATGAATCTACACTAAGGACTTCTTTGCCTAATTTTCTAATCTTTCTTCTTCATGAACCTGAACATATTTCCTTGTGTTATTTAGAGGGTAAGTGATATGATTTAAAAACCGTGTAGAAGTGTGTATATAACTATATATATATGTAAGTACATATACAGGAAAATTCACTTTGAAAACTCTCTTGCTTGGAAATCCACAGTCAAATGTGTATTAAACCTTTTGTATCTCTATTTCAGTTTTCAGATTTTGTTGTTGTTGTTGTTAGGCCCAATATTCCTGGCTTTCTCTCTTTATTTCTTGTTGAACTAGTTTAAGAGTTTCTTCAATCCATTTAATAAAACATCCAGTGCTACCATCCTCTGGATCTTCATACCCTATTATGTCAAAATAACAGGAGCCATTAGTCCTCTGAGTGTCCTTGTAATTTAAAAATTGCAAAATGTACGTATAACTTGTGTAAGTGATACACTTGAAATGTTCTTCAATGTATAACCTAAAAGTCTGAATTTGATGAAAAGCTTTTTTCCTCTTTCTTTTCTCTAGATGAACGTAATGCTCTGGATTCATAGTGTGCATCTGTATAAAGTTCGATTTGACTTACATGAGCTTACTATTTGTTTACTTTCCTGAGATGACAATGCCATGTCAGATGAAGAAGAGGGTGATGAAATTTCAGAGCTCTGATCTGTTATTCTGGAAAGGCCATGGAGTTCTGCTAGGTACTAGGGCTTAAAAAAAGCAAATAGAATGCCTATGTTTAGCAAAGGAGATAAAGAAGATGGAAATTCAGTCAATCAGCTTTATTAATTTATTAGAGAAATATTGTAAAAGGATAATGAGACAATTTGTAGGTACATAAAAGATAACAAAATGGTAAATAACAATCAGTGTGGACTTATCCCATGTGACTTATACCAAACCAATCTAGTTTCTTTTACATAGCAGGGTAGCAGACTTTATGGGAAAAGGAGAAACAGTCATACTGCTCCTGTTTTCATATGATCCCATTGCCATATATATTCACTTTTTTGAGTGGTTTTTGTTTGCTTTGTCTCATGTAGCCTTCTTAAAAGTTTGTTATGGAAACATCATTTGCATAGTATTAGTATAGCATAGGTGCAAAGATGTTTGAAAGCTGAATATATAGAGGAGTCTTCAATAGTGCATTTTCAGAATACAAGTTTCTACCAAGCTAGTCCCTGTCAAGATCTATCTTGTGTGGTACTCGTCAGTATTTTTACGAACAAACGTTAGAATAAAGAATAGATATATTAAATCTGTCAGTAACTGAGGTCAGAGGGATTGTCACTACGTTGGGATATGCAAATAAAGTTCAAAATGAACTTAATACAGTAGAGAGATGACTCTCACAAAAGAAATACACCATTTGGTAGGAACAAGTGCAAGATGTCATTCTCAAGTGAGAATAATCGAGTGTACAAATAGAAGATGGGAGAGAACTGACAGAAATAACACTACAAAATGGATTTGGGGACCATAGCGGATCAAAAAAAGAATTTTATTTTAAAAGTTATAAAGAAATCAAATTTTGTACTGGGGATATAAAAATATAAGTAACATCTCCAGAACTCCTGAGTAAATCTCTTCATTTTTCTCAGCAAAGGGGAGAATTCCATCAGAGTTCTCTTAGTGGTACTTTGCTTCTGTGACTTTCATTAATAGCATCCCTTAAGAAGTCTTAAAAGTAATTTTTCTGGTCAAATCAAACATTTCAACAAGTTCTCAATGTTGTTACAAAAGCCTTCATGGTATTATTTCAGTTACCACAGTATTTTATGTACTCCTATTTATTTTCTTTTTATGGCAAGGTGGATCTTCAGTAGATAGATAGGTGTTTTTGTCGCACTGATTTTGTCTGCAGTGACCTAACATTAGTCTTAGCTATAGTTTGGTCTCAGAGTCAGTACTCACATGAACTTGCTTCTCAGTGTCCTGTTCTCTTTTTCACTCTCTTGGCATTTGTATGGTGGGAAATGTATGTAATCAGAAAAGGAGTTCTTCTTACAAGCAGAAGTTCATGCATGGATTTGTCTCAAAAAAGGCTAATTAAAACTTACAAACTGCTTTAGCAGTAAACTTTAAATTCACGTTGTGAGGAAAATCTGCTTGCATACCCACAAGAATAATTTCCCATCATATACAAATGCCAGTGTACTGTTCTTTTCGGCCTCAGGAAATCAAGCCAACTTGATGGCATTTTATTATTGCAGTCAAAGATACATGAGAAGATTTATTATATGTTCCCAGGCCATATAGTGAGGCACACTCTTCTATCGCCTCTTAAGCCTTTGGATCTTCTAATGGCAGAACAGATGGAGTCATTAACTCTCTGAGGAGCCATGTAACACTTTTAAGACTGGCTTTGAGTTTTCCTGGATATATATATGTGTGTATATATATACGCACACTCAACCTCTTGCTACTAGTACAATTGCTTAATTGTCTCTCTTAAGAAAGACTGCTGTTAAATCCTTCTCTGGCTAGATCAGATTCAAGCCCACTATTTGTAATGCATCTATATGCTTCATAACAGATTCCTTTCCTTTGTGAAATAATTGGATGGTTGATGTCAAGAAGAGATGACACATGCCATACCTTTTTACTCATCAGAGTCCCTTGAAAACTTTCAAAACCAATTTCTCTAACAAGGAGCTGTTCTATAATCTAGACCTAATGAGGTAAACAGTCGTTTGATAAAAAAATCATCTCCACAGATGCTGATACTTTTGCTATGGTGAAAACAGTGGGAGTATAAATAGAAAATGTTATGGCTTGTGGCTATGTTTATTTTAATTACCAAACAGTGCCAAGACTTTCTTTCTGGCCTTAAAGCCAATGGCAAAATTGCAAATCTCTCTTAGCTTCTAAAACAGGGTGGCCACATGCAAAGTGTCTAACGAGAATGATTCTTGGCCCAGGCTACTTTCTCAAATACACCTGTTATTTGAAAGTTGGTTGGCCCAGGTTAAAGCAATTTCAGTATTTATCTGTTATAGATTATTGAGTTCCAGTGCAAGGAGCCTGTCCTCTCACACTAATTTGGTCTTCTGAGAGACTGAGGTGGATGGCAATTTGGTTAGCTGGGTGGATATGGGACTAGGAATAATTTGCTTTTGACACAGAAGAAGATGATTGGGGTTTGTTAAATTGTTTAGCTAATAAATTCTTCTGACATGTTGATTTCCTGGTTTGGAATGTGTTTATCTAGAAAAGACATGTGCAGGCTAGGCTGTTTTCACACCACAGGTTTTGCTAAGATACTTTAAGATTCCTAAAATAGAGTAAGATATCCCAACACTTTGTGGATGATATGACCATATATAGATTTATATGAATATGTAAATTGCATAGTTTGAATTGAATTATAGACGGACACTTTTGAACACTGGTTCCTTGTCACTTTGCCCAAGATATATCTTTAGCATCTGCTGCTCATTTGCTCTGCCAGGCAAAGGAATCTGTGGATATGAAATGAGTAATAAATTGCTTCTTTTGTATTACTGTCATTCTGTTTTTCTACTGTTAAGAATTCCTAAATTTTGGTAATAATCTTACTATGGCAATTACAATTAACTAAACAAATGTAAAAGGTGTTACCCATCCTGAACATAATCCCACTGTAATTTGAGACATTCAACACTGCTCTATTCTATCTTCTTTTCCAAAACACATTGAATTACCCACTGTTACCCTACTTCTTGTACTGCTATTATTTGCTGACACTGGATGGCAGACCTAGGAATATTCTCTAACATGGATGCAAAAAATACCTGAGCTACTCTTAAAGTTGTCTTCTTTTACCTTCAAAAGGCAAGTTTTTAAATGACATTTTGGCATAGCTAAAATTTTTTTAGATAAAGGGCAAAAGACTAAGAAAATATTTTTATTAATATTTAATTGAAACATTCTTCCAGGAACTTCTACTGATGAAAGGCCAGCCAAGTTTTGCATTCTGCTTCTGTAGCAAATTCTATAGCTATACAGTTAGGCTTGTACTTGCTGTGCTCTCTAAACACTTTTTTCTCCTCAAGCTTGAAGATACTGCTGTTCTCCCTTCTAATCTCCAGAAGATGAAAAAGCAAAGGGCTTCCTTTCTTCCTTTTTCTTTTCTTTTCTTTCTTTCTTTTTTTTTTTTTGTTTTAATGGAATAATTCTCATAACTTTTAGGGGTATCTCACTTTCTGACTGCTGAAATTTTTTGTAAACTTTCAGTGGCAAGAAAAATAACAAAAGTTATGCCATTGTTCCTTACTTTCCTGTCTACAGCAAACCTATTGGATTTGTATTTTTTTCAATGAAAATCCAGACTTACAGGTGGGTCCAACCTATGACTAAAGTTTTGTAACAGTTTAGGAGCCACAAATGAATGCTGAACATAGTTTGAATAGTCTGTATTTGTTGTGTTGTAGATCACTGGAACTGACACTGTCCTCTGCCACCGAAACAGCAAGCATTGGGACTCACTGGGACTTCTTTGTCAAAGGAATCCTTTTTGTCCTTTGAAAATGCAGTTTGAGTTGCTACATTTCTCTTGATGCATGCAATATTTTCCTAGTAAGTGTATAGGTCTGAGAGGATTTCTGTTTTCTTTTTTGTTGTGTCTTTGTGTTTCATTTTGTTTTGTTATCCTGGCAAAAGTTAATTGATGAATTTTAATTTAATTGATGAATTGATGATTCAATTGATGAATTTTAATTTAAGCCTACCCAACCATTGCCAAATAGTTTGCATTTTGCTGGTGTACTTTACATATATGAAGTAAAGCTGAGTGTGTTGTACACTTGAAGCGACATGTTTCTTTTGTTCCTTTCTGCAGTATGCACATATTGCTATTCAGCTTCATTTCACACCTTCAGAATAGATTTTTTTAATTACTTTTCTCTTTGTTATTAGTGTATAAACATTCCGTCAAACAGAAAGTTTCCCAACAACCCAGTGCAGCACCTTTGCACTCTACCTGCCTGAATAGAAATTTGCTACTTGAAGAAGCTGTTTATTATTTTCACAGACATTTGTACATTCCCTGAGATATTAGCACTGCTCAGCTAAATATAATATTGGAGTGTCTACAGCCTACTTTAAAAATATTTTTTTCTTTTACAAAGAGAACACAAATGCAGAATTCTGACTTCTGTGGCCCATCAACTGGTGAAATCAAGTGGAGAAAGAAACAGGATTCTGGTCCCCACCTCCAACCCTGTGTTACACATTTTTACTTTAGAAAACTTTTTCAGTAAACGATCAGAAATGGCTCATTCTTCTGGGCCCATTAATTCTGTAGGTTTTGACTATGTTTAAAATCTGAGAGGAAGGTTTCTATTATCCATAACAACTGGGGTTTTTTGACACTATCCTGGGAATGGCTGGCTATGCTCAGATTTCCCAGTTCCTGGGCAAGTGTTCCAGCCATCCACATAATGCTTGGAGAGCATATGGCAGCATTGCCAAGAGCAGCAGCTTTCAGGAAAACAGTGCTCTTGCTCTTTCTGCATAATAAAGGCAAGAAAATGCATTATATATTTTCAGGTTTTGAATCTTCTGCAAACACCTGTGGGGTCAAATTCAACTTCTAGCTACCTATAAATTAAGCATCTAGTCTAAAGAGGTCATCAGACTTCTCTTTATAGTGAACAATGAGAGTTAAATGCTGTCAGAATGCAGTCCATTCCATCTTAAAATAGGAGGTTAAAATAGTTGGAATAAATGATCTACTATAAATTTTATCTCTCTCTAAGTTATAGCCTAAGCAATTAACTTCAATTTTAAAACTAGCCTTCAGACACCTAAAGTTAAGAAAGATGAGTCTCACTATTACAGGGATTGTATGGATAACATGAATATGTTCTTTACAGTACTGTTAGGTTGGGGTGATAAAAAATCTTTTTAGAGGTTTGCATAATATATATTTTTTTCCCTAAATTTCCCTTTTCCTTATGATTTCAAGATTTTGTAAATGTATAGTCTAGAGCTGCTGAAATGTGTGGTCACTTGGAGTTTAATGCACACTGCATGAGACTACTACCATGTACTCAATATTTTTCATCTTAATTGGTGATCGAGGAAAATTGGATTTCCTGAATAAGAATGATTTGTTGTCTTCATTGTGGCTAACTGAATAGGTATATAATTGTCAGGAGTAGGTTTGTGTTCTGTCTCTAGAACGAATGAGTCTGCCAGGGTCTCAATTCTCTCTGTTAAGTTTGTGGTTTTTATCATATACTAGTCCTACAATATGTTTTAGTTGTGACTTCACTGCATTGACTAAAGACTCCAGATGTTTCAGCTTTACAAAACCTGTGATTTTAATTTTCAACGTTGCATCATCAGCATTTCTAACAGTTACATGTTAGCTAATAAGGAATCATCCACACGAACACTTTGTCTTCTGTATCATCAGACTATTTTATAGGACCCACGTCACAAGGCAATGCAGTGTGCTTTTCAAACAGTCAGTACTTGCTATGACTGGAAGTGGATTTTGCTATAATCTCTGTTGGAGTCATCAGGCAGCTGAAGCTGTTTTTTGAGCTCCTAATATTCCTTTTAAGTTAATTGCCTAAGTGAAAACTTAGAAAAGGCAATTGCTATTGTAAGCATCTTTTCGACTCATGTAGTATGTTTTTATTGGTATATCTGAGCTGAAATTTTGTACTCTGGATTTAAGTGCAATCAGTTTTTCCTTCGAAATGTCTGCTTTTTCTTTTTTGAATTGAACTCACTACTTAACAGAGAAAACTATTAGCATGCCCACATTGTTGTGAAATCTTTCTTTCCGTTATACTCAAGCAGCAGCTCCACTTCTTCTAGGATTGACTTTCCTTTTCTGATAAAAGATGTACCAAGTGAAGAGAGACACCCGAAGCCACATACTCTGCCAGAGTCTACCTGATAATAATTGTTAATAATTGTGTACTTTTATTTATTTTTTCTATGAACTTTTCATTTCTTTGGTTGTTCAGAAGCATTTTTCCATCATGAAGACATGCAATCATGACCATCAGTGTTCCGTTTTCTTATCAAAATTGAGGAAATGTATTATGCATTTTCTTTGCCAGTTCTCTTTCTCTTTTTTAATAATTCATCTAGAAACTGTGGTAGGAAGGGTTAGTGATTTATGCAGTGAAACTCAGTGTTAGAATAAGATACTTAAGCCTATTTGTTCACAAGGTATATATATGTCTACCTTCATGAGAACTAATATTTAAGCTCTTGTTACAGTTAACAGAGAATTAGTTGAGGTAGTCCTTGGAGTCTAGAAAGCTGATAGCCACCAGCTACATCTATACAAATTCGTAATTTGGATGGTGCTTACTGGTTTTGGACATAGAGAGTAATAATAAAGACATAATTATACCATAATAGTTGAGCTCCGGGTCTGCACAGTTCAGATTTGCTTAAGGGTTTGCTTTGGTTGCCTACAGATGGATGTTTACCACCACCTGAGATGCTCTGTCAAGCCCTGTCTAGGTTCCAGTGGTCTCAAAGGACATGAAACTTGCCTAGGTTTTCTGCTGTATGTAGACATTTCATATAACTTAGTGTACATCAAACAATACTAGATGTTTATGTGAGGGCAACTGAATTGAGACCTACATTTCTTCTTTGGGATGAGCTGTAAAGCTTTCCAGGTTTTATTAACTGTATTGTTGGAAGTGTGTCATATGACACCAGGCTACTGCGTTTGGTCAACTGAATATGTTCTGGGAATCTTAAATCATTTTACCTCAGGCTTTGATACAGTTCAGGTCAGTTTACAAAGGTCTATATTTAAAGCACCCTTTTCAGGAATGAAATATATATTTGCAGGATACTTTGAAGGCCATTTTGAGTTGTCTGTTTTGTGATGAGATGACTTGCATTTGACAAGTACTCTTCCTGTCCATTGAGGATGAAGAGACTCGATGCAACTAATTCAGAAATTTGTACTTTTATACAAATTGTACAGTAGATATTCAACGGTCTTTTTCCTCACTAATACATTGCATTATAATGACTTCTCTTTCCAAGGGTATAAATGGTATTACTAAGCTGTTTGTTTTGCCAGTGTACCATATCACCTTCAGTCATATTTATGTAGCCAGATATTGTTTACATATATGTAGATCTCCCACTTGTTTTGAGAATTCAGCTGACCTACCACAGGTACTCATTACTACCTCTGATGACAAGGTCAATTGTTGTTTGCAAGCCTCCCCATCTCCTTGCAACTTCTTTTTTATATTTGCCCACTGTTTTCCACTTGTGTGACAGCATGTGAGTATTGTGCTTGTGCGTCTTTCAAACCTTGGACATTTTCCAGCTTCTCTACTAACTGCAGTGGCTATGTTGCCAGCTGCTCTAACAGTGGTGTAATCATAAACTGGTTGTTATACTGTCTACTTGGGTTTGTCGCTTTTTGCTAATGTCAGCGTGGGATTGAATTGGAAGTTTTCTGGCAGTTTCTGGCCCTTTTATGCACACAATGTTCCTGTCTCTTCTCATTTCTTCATGTAAGTGAGGAAATGCGTTGGGTTGCACTACGCTCTCTACAGCTGTTAGTAAGTCCTATTTAGTTTAAATTAAGCCTGGGTTCTTTTCCTGTCTTATGGGGAAGTGAATCTCAAAAATATGATGCTTTGGCTTCTTATTTTTTCTGTCTTAAGTTGACAAGTCCACGTATTCATTGTCCACCCTTTCTATCATGTAAACCTTTCTTTACCTTCCAGGATTCCTGCTCAGCCCATACAAAGCTAAAGTGTGATGAAGCTGACAGATGAATGAGGAGAATATTTATTTTAAAGATGTCTTCCTTAAATTTTGGCAATTTGGAGATGTCCCATAAGAACCTTTCTGTCCATGTTTGGTCTCAGGCTCTCACAGGTCTCTAGCGTGTATTTGAATGTCCTGTTTGAATGTCACTGGTATTAGTGATATCCCTTTTCTTTTTGTCTTTGTGTTTTTACCCCATTTGACTTCCTCACAAATGGAGAAGATCAGGAGCCGTCATCCTCCTATTCCCTCATCTCAGTCTTGAGGAGTCAATTAAAATCCTGTGCTCCCTGTAATCCCTTTGCACGTTTGCTTTAAAAAGAAAAGTAGTCCTTCCTTTTGCTGTGTTCCTCTCCCTACCTCCCCATTTCATACTGCATAAAAATAGGCCTTGAATCTCTTATGCCACCTCATGTGTATTGAAATTGTCAGCTCATACGTATTGAAATAATTCCTGATGTTTGGAACATTTTATTTCACTCCTCTCTACATAATATTTTCAAGTTGCTATGACTGGCTGGTTTATTCTCTTGAATGTATTATGCATATACATATGTATAGATAGACACATACAGTGTAAAATTGAACTGATTTGTGACTGGAAACAGGAGTGAATTTTCTAAGGTGGATAGTGTAAATTAATCTGTATCCCAGATTAATAACCCTGAGGACAGCATGCACTTTCCCAGGCCCACTGTGTAATGTTCATTTGCATGTTAACTACCTCAAATTTCCTTCCTTTTCTCCCCCTCCCCCGCCCCCCCCCCCCCCCCCAGTGAGGCAATTTGAGTTTGTATTCTTAACGCTTAATAGCAACTAGAGCTATCCCAAAATCATAGAACTTGGTAAAAGACCTTGGAGGCAGTGGTTGCCGCTGGTTGTATGCTAGGCATGTACCTCCAACATGGAAAACAGCACCCCTGGAGAGCTGTATGATAAGTTGAGCAAGGGAGAGAAATCCTGTTGTGTCTTATATCTGGTTCTCCACATACCACTTTACATGTGAGAGGTGATAGCCAGTGAATGCCCATTGCATTCCTATTTCCTGGTATTTCAAATGTTTTGGTTGTTAAGATTCTATCCCGTAAGCCTTACTTTTAGTTTGACCTTTTTCAGAGTCAAGACCATGCCATCTTCCACCTAATTAGCTATTTCTTCAGAGATATTTTGTGAGTGTATCTCATTTCTCAGTTTTAGATTCTGAGCCTGATTTGATGAGCTAATGATCCTATTAGTAGACTCAGCATGGTAGTGACATTTTCAGAAATAGTATGTAGGAAAATATTGGGAGATAGGTTGTGTTTCTTACACATTACTCCCATTCTTCCTGCTCCATCCTTCCAAAGAATCTGCATGGTGACATTTTGAGGATAAATAGAATAAAAATATTTTATAGCTGGGTGGCAACATTCTGCTGATTCTGAGTTTGCATGGGTAAACTGCTCTTGGGGTCAGAATATCTTGCTTCATTCCTAATTACCTAAGGTTGGTTTTTATTTTTTTACTGTCTGCAACATTTTGCTGTATTTGTTTTCATTTAAACTAAATTGTGGCTGGAAATATCCTTTCCATTTCTTATTATGCCAATTTTCTATCCCACTTTTCATAAAAAAGTCGGACTGACTTTAGCAGCTAAGCTGTGGCTTGAGCAGCTAAGGACTCAATTGGTATTCAGTGGTATGTTTCCAAATTTTAACTATTAGTTCTGCAATTAGAGGGAGACAGTTTCCCTGCAGAAGATAGGAGTGGGAGGCAGCAGCCACAGGGAATGGAAAGATCTGGAGATACGTTTTACTGCTTTGATAAGGGCTGTGATTTTAATCAGCCTTCCACCAAACTGGACAAAATCATTCCACCTCTGAGTAGCCCTGGGTATATAGAGTGGATACAATACTCAGTGGGGTAGTGTATGTGAGGAGAGCTGACAAAGAAAGAATGATGTGACATTCTCATGGCTAGCAGATACAAAAACTGGCAGCTGGATATTTCCAGTTTAAAAATATTAATGTACTATCTATTGGTGTTATCAGTGCTATCAGAAAACCTAGTAAACAACAAATATTAAGTCCTCACATTCACTGTGTCATCTGGGTATGATTTTTCTTAATTACTACTGTGATTAGAAGCAGTGCTGTTAAAGTTAGAATCCCCACCACACAGATTTTCACAAGGAAAAGAATCTTAGTGCGAACTTAACTTAGACCAAAGCAATGGTAAACTTGGAAAATTAATTAATTCTCTAGTATTTTCAGGTGCCCAGCAATGCTGATTGATGAAAGGACACACAGCTTATGACAGATGCAGCTTTCCATGTACCTAATGTAACTGTGATTTGCACATAATGCCAAAGCATCACAAAGAATTAGTATTATGATTATATACTTTGAACTCCAAAGGATTTTTTAAGTTCCTGGCATAACAAACTATATTTACTAGTCTTGGATTTTAAATTCAGTATTCTCATCGAACAAAAAAGATTCAAGTTTAAGATAAAGCACTTTTCCCTTCTTTTTTATAATGACCGTATTTATATATTTCAAAATAATG
The DNA here is from genome assembly GCF_963921805.1 of Phalacrocorax carbo. Classification (NCBI taxonomy): domain Eukaryota; kingdom Metazoa; phylum Chordata; class Aves; order Suliformes; family Phalacrocoracidae; genus Phalacrocorax; species Phalacrocorax carbo. Next base: position 119,728,205 of record NC_087515.1, read on the forward strand.
ATTGAAAAATATCATAATCTTTTAACGGTCTTGTTCTCTTAGAAGACCTCATCTGGTCTAAAATTATATTTTTCTCCTTTCTGTAGTCTTTACATCTTACACAGCACTGCTAAATTTGTTGAGCTGTATTCAGGCTTTTCTCCAGGCAGCTTTTTATATCCACGTTGACTGACCATAGACCCTACCTTTTGGACTTGAACCTTGCCCATCATCTGTGCTGCTTTAATGTCTCATGAGCAAATAAGTGTTCACTTAAAAAGAAGACAAAACAAAACAAAACAAACCGAAACATTCCACACTTCTTGAAGTTATAATTTGTCACATCTTTCTTTTTTCTTTTATTATTTTTTTTTTTTTTAATCTCCATGAAACCCATTTGTTACACTTTCCTTTCTTGACTTTGCTTTTGCTGTTAGTCTAACGACTTGCACTTACTAGAATTTACTCTTTGGGATAATACTCAAGGTCCTCTCAGTTCATCTTCTATTCCCAAATAATTTGCTTCCATTATACATTTCTCTTCCAGAAAATCTAGAGTGCTCTTTAGACCTTTCCTTTCACTCTTCTTTTCAACCTGAAGTCTTTCGTATATGAACTTGCTATTACCTAGCACAATGCAAACATCCTCTTGCTCCTCCAATTTTTAGATTTCTCTTTTAACATTTTGCTGCAGAAGAATTTCATATAGCACAACATTTTTTATTTTTATGGCCTTTTTTTATTACAGAGCTGTGCCTCCAGTATTCCCAAATACTTATTTGTCATGGAGTCATTCAGACTGGAAGAGACCTTCAGAGGTCTCTAGTCCTTGCTCAGAGCAGGGTCAATGCTGAATTCAGACTTGGTTGCTTAGGACAGTGTCCTGCCATGTTTTGAAAACCTCCAAGAACTGAAAATTAACAGCATCTCTTTGTGACCTGTGCCAATGCTTAATTATTCTCACAGTGAAAATTATTTTCTTTATATTCAGCCACTGTCTCTCTTTAACTCACTGTGTAACTAAGTAAAGAGACTGGCTTCATCTTCTTGATAAGCTAACTATAGGTACTGTAAGGTTGCTGTTAGGCCCCACCAAAAATACCACTTCTTCATGCTGAAAAAGCCCAAATCCTCAGCTTTTCTTCAGAGGGTAAATGCTTAAGCCCTGATCATTTTGGGGTCACCAGCTGAATTTGCTTCTCTTTATCAGGATCCTTCTTGTATTAGGAAGTCCAAAATGGGAAGCAATATTCCAGGTATAGGTGAATAAGTGCAAAGAAAAGATGAATAATCACTTCCAAGATTTGGTATGATTTTCTTGGTACAGCCCAGTATCTTGTTAACCTTTGTTGTTGCTGCAGTGCACTACTGACTCATGTAGACTACTGTCAGCTAGGACTCCCCAGCCCTTTCCTGCAGGACTGTCCTCATTCACGAGGTCCCCAGCCTGAATCAACACAAGGGATTACTTCTACCCCAGATTAGGACTTTGCATTTGTCCTTCTTGAATTTCACAAGGTTCTTCTTGAATCATTCCTACAGCCCTTCTTTGTCTCTCTGAATGGCAGTCCTGCCTTTTACTGGTCACCTGAAAATTTCAAGAGGGTTACTTCTGCCTCCTTCTCTAGGTCACTAATAAAGGTATTAAACAAGATGCATCCCAGAATAGACCCCTGAGAAACCCTACTTGTAACCACCCTCCAAGTAGGGTATGAACCATTATTTATTATCCTTTGAACCCAACTATTCAAGCAGTATTTTACCCATCTAGTAGTTCACCTAGTAGTTCATTTAGTAGTTCAGTAGATCATAACATGACAAAGACATACAGAAAACTTTGTCAAAAGCCTTGCTAAAGTCAAGATACACAACAGTTACTGCTTTCCTCTCATCCACAGGTCTATTCATTTTATCACAGGAGGCAATCAGGTAGATCAAACATATTTTGTCCTTGGTGAACCCATGCTGGTTCTTCCTGGTCACATTCTACTTCACATATCCAGAGATGGCTTCCGAGAGGGCAAGTTCCATGATTTTCCACAAGAATGAATTGAGGTTGACTGTAGTTTTTCTGGACTGTTTTTCTTCATCTTTTTGAAAATTCATGTAACATTACTCTTTCTTTATTTGAAGACCTTTCAAATCTGAGAAACAGTAGCCTTGCAATGACATCAGCCAGGTATCTCTGCAACCTTGGATGCATCCTTGTGATTTACACAGACTTGAGAGGGGTTTGGTTTCTCAAGAGATCCCTGGCTTGATCTTCTTGCAGCACTGATAGTTCCCCTCTTCCTTGAAACTTGTTTCTAGGCACAAAGCCTGAGAGACTGTTTGTGAAGACAAAAGAAAAGAAGGTATCAAGTACTCAGCCTTCGCTGCATCCACTGTCAGTGAACCACCTGCCCTACATTTTGTTTGTTTCTTTTCCTGTTAATATAGCAGTAAAAGCTTTCCTACTTGTCCTTGATGTCCCTTGTCAGATTCAACATGAGTTCGGCTTTGGCTTTCCTAACACGATCCCTCACACTCTGGCAATATTTCTGTATTCCTCCTCTTCAGCCTATCGTCACTTCCACCTCCTGATACATAATTTTTTACACTGAGACTCAGTTGTGAATTCCCCCTTTAGTCAAGAGAGTCTCATGATACATCTGCTTGTACTTTGAGCTTATTCATTCTATGCTTCCTTCATTTATTTATTAAAATTATGCTTTTTTGCAAGGAATTCCTAAAGCTTATAATCAATATTCTGGTTAGTATCATAGAATCGTTTAGGTTGGAAAAGGCCTTTGAGATCATTAAGTCCAACCATTAATCTAACACTGGCAAGTCCACCACTAAACCATGTCCCTAAGCACCACATCTACACATCTTAAATACATCCAGGGATGGTGATTCAACCTCTTCCCTGGGCACCCTGTTCCAGGGCTTCACAACCCTTTCAGTGAAGAATTTTTTCCTAATATCCAGTTTAAACCTCCCCTGGTGCAACTTGAGGTAGTTTCTTCTTGTCCTATTGCTTGTTACTTGGGAGAAGAGACCAACACCCACCTCACTACAACCTCAGGTAGCTGTAGAGAGCGATAAGGTCTCCCCTCAGCCTCCTTTTTGCCAGGCTAAACAACCCCAGTTCTCTCAGCCACTTCTCATAAGACTTGCTCTCTAGACACCAGCTTGTGCTCTTCACCAGCTTCGTTGCCCTTCTCTGGACACACTCCAGCACCTCAACATCCTTCTTGTCCCAAGGGGCTCAAAACTGAACACAGTATTCAAGGTGGGGCCTCACCAGTGCCATCACAGGGGCCCCATCCCTGCCCTGCTCCTGCTGGCCACACTATTGCTGACACAAGCCAAGGTGCTGTTGGCCTCCTTGCCACCTGGGAACTGTTGGCTCATGCTCAGCCTGCTGTCAACCAACACCCCCAGGTCCTTCTCCGCCGGGAAGCTTTCCAGTCACTCTGCCACAAGCCTGTAGCGTTGTATGGGGTTGTTGTGGCCCAAGTGCGGGGCCCAGTTATCTGCTATCATCTCATTATCCATCTACATCTTCTGCAATACTTGTGTAATTCTTTTTAATACTTTATGAAATTAAACACAGTAAACAATTTTTAACAAATTAATAAAAGTGTCAGGTGTTTAAAAAAAAGGTGAAGCAAGTGTCCTTTCTTTAGTCATTAAATAGCCTTCCTTCTCTATCTGTGTTTTTCAGCCAAGGTAAATGGGCATTTAAGAAAGAGGAAGGATGACAAAGAGTCATTGAAGTGTTGCTGTTGATAAGCTCTATACCTAGCTTGTCCAGTTTTTAATTCATATTTCAGATGGAGTAGATACTTCTCTGTGCAAGCTTGCATTGATTTTACCAAGACAACAGTCCAAATAATCTTATGATTTACTTGGATAGTACACTGTGCAATAGTCTTTGCACAGCCTACTGAAAATATGCACTGCTGGATATTAATTTTTACTCCCATCTTTTTTGTTCTTGAAGTATTCCAATTATCTTCAACATTCTATAACATAATATACATATAGATGACAATATAAAGGCAAGCAGCTTAATTTTTTAAATGTCTTTTCTTCTTACTTATGCCACACCTGATCACATTTAGCAATCTTTTTATGCAGTGTAACTGAAAAAAGTTAAGGAACATGGTCCTTATTTCTACCATTCTTGTAGCTCTAACTTTACTTCGCATGTTATGTGGATGGAATATGAGCAAATTTGATAATCTCATTAACCAATAGTTGTAAAATCCATCCTTCCCTGGTGTTTTTCAATTATGTATTTTTCTTTTGCATTGTCTGTTCACTTCATTTTCATAAATGATACCTCTTCATGTATTATTATAGATGTATTTGTCTAACCACAGTGCTTCAAAATTTTGATTCTTGACTGGAACCCCGTTGTGCTTGGTGCTAGATATGTACGGATCAATAATGAAGGAAGCCTGTCTCTATTATGAAAAATATAAGAAAATATGAGAGACAACAGATGGATACAGACAGATGGGACAAAAACCACACAAGATTTATTTTCACTGTTCTATAAGTATGTCTTGACTCCACCATATTTTTGTGATCTTGTATTCTCTTTTGAACTGACTCGTGCTGAGAAATAAACATTTTTTAAAAACTACATTGGTTTTTGTTGTTGTTTAACACCAGCTGGCAACTAAGCACCATGCAGCCACTCACTCACTCACTCCCTCTTGGTGGGATGGGAAAGAGAATCAGAAGAGTAAAAGCGAGAAAACTTGTGAGTTGAGGTAAAGACAGTTTAACAGGTAAAGCAAAAGACATGCATGCAAGCGAAGCAAAACAAGGAATTAATTCACCACTTCCCATGGGCAGGCAGGTGCTCAGCCATCTCCAGGAAAGCAGGGCTCCATCATGTGTAACAGTTATTTGGGAAGACAAATGCCATCACTCTGACCATCCCCACTTCCTTCTTCTTCCCCCAACTTTTATATGCTGAGCATGGCATTATATGGTGTGGAATATCTCTTGGGTCAGTTGGGGTCAGCTGTCCCAGCTGTGCCCCCTCCCAGCTTCTTGTGCACCCCCAGCCCACTCGTTGGTGGGGTGGGGTGTGTGGCAGAAAAGGCCTTGACTCTGTGTAAGCCCTGCTCAGTAATAATGACAACATCCCTGTGTTATCAACACTGTTTCCAGCAGAAATCCAAAACACAGCCCCATACAAGCTACTATGAAAAAAATTGTCTCTATCCCAGCCAAAACCAGTGCATTCTCCACCCCTTATTCCATACCATTTACATCATGCTCAGGTCTCACACTATCCAGTAGATTCTCATTAACCACCACCCTTCTTCCCACCCTTTGATACAATACCCAGATATCACTTCCTTAGTCTATGGACCACCCCTGTAAAATGTCTATAGGTGTCCACATATGTCCACTGAGTTAATTTAGTTCATGACTTTGGGCTCCATCTGTTCTGGTGGTCACTCAGGACAGAAGAGGTGGTGTGTTGTATGGAGTTTCTGGGCACCAAAGCCAGCTCAGGTCAGGTCACGGCTGCACTTGAACCACTTCTTGTAAGGCTTGTCCTCCATTGGTTCAGGTGGTTCCTGCTGTAGTAATTCCTGTAACATGCAACTCTAATCATGGGTTACAACAATTTAAAGATATTTCCATTACATTGTCTACCCTCAGTCCCTTTGGACCAGACCATTGGGTTTAAAATTGCAATGAACTCTTCCCCTTGCCCCTGCTCTGGCTTAGATTTCTCCACAGACTGCAGTCCCTTAGAAGTGTACCTGCTCCAAGTGGAGCCTTATCTATAAGCCACAGCCTCTCCAGGGGTACACCTGCTGCAGCATAAGTTTATCTACAGCCACAGTCATTCTGAGGAGCACCTGTTCCAGCGTGGTGTTTTCTGTGGGCTGTAATGCCTTCAGAGATATACCTGCTCCAGCATGGCTTTACCCCCAGCCACAGTCCCTTCAGAAATAAGCTTGTTCCAGCACAGCCTTACCCATAGCTGCATTCCCTCCAGGGGATTACTTGCTCTATCTTGGGGTTAAGCATGGCCATATACTTTGAGGACACTAATGCTTCAAGGTGTACCTGCTGCAGCATGGACTTATCCACAACCACAGATGCTTTGAGGTGTACCCTCTCCAGTGTGGACTTACTTATCCTTAGGCCACAATCCCTTTGGAGGTATATCTGCTGTGGCACAGACATAACCATGGCCACAGATGCTTCAAGATGTACTTGCACTGGCATGGACTTATCCACAGCCACAGACACTTTGGGGTGTCCTGCTCCCACATGGACTCATCCCCAGGTCACAATCCCTTCGGCTCAGGCTCACACTGGAGTTCCAGCCTGTCCAGCACAGCAGCCCAGAAACAGCAGCGATGCCCTGGCCATCTGCCTGCCCAGGCACATCGCCTCTGCTGTTATCAAACTGTTCCCAGGCACAGCGGAGTCAGACGATCAGCAGTACAGCAGTACAGCAAGCAGCAAAAGCAAGAAGCAGCACTAACGAGCACTAGGCTCTAATATGCAGTAGGGCAATCAGGCCCCACGGCAAGCACGGGAGCCTGCCAATTAACAGCTAAACAGCAATAAGAGCTATAAATTCAATCTAGCACATTCCAATCAAATCTGTCATTATCTCAAATCCTTCAAGGCCCACATTGGGTGCCAAAAAGTTTTACTTTAAAAAAAAAATCTACGTAGTTGTTGCTTGTGTTTTTAAATCTACAAGTATGAAGTCTGAAGGACCATATGAATAATGTTAACATTAAGAGGACATTGTCATTGTTAGAACTTCTTTGAAGAGGCTGGACAGCAATGGTGTTGGCTGTATTTTACTCGTGTCTCCAACTAACCACTTTCTGATCTACACCATTCTATTATAGGGACAGGAATAAACTAAATTTTTATCTATAATTGGGCTACTTTGGGATAACTGACATATTTGAAGAGTTACCATCTTTTTAATCTTATTGTATTTCACAGTATTATTTAAGCTGGAGATCCCTTAAACCTGTTTTACCTTAATATTACCTGCATTTGAAATTATATTATATTTCGTACTTCTGGAACACTACCAGTTCTGCACATGTTCTCTAAACTTGTACTCTTGGACCTAATATAGTTAGAGGCTGGATTTTCACACTGCCTTTTGAGAATAGATAGTTCTAACAGTTGGTGAATTTTGAATTTGTGGTCATACTTCTTTAGGTCATGCAGGTGAGCCATCAGCACATTACTACAGTTCAATACTTGTAAAACAGCTACCGTTTTAGAGAGGGAGGATAAGCAGATAAGCAACAATGACTCTGATACTATTCCTGGGGTCATAAAACTTAGCCATAATGTTTTGCTCTCATCTATGATAGAATTCAAAAATGTCATTCTGAATTTTGTACAGACCATACTACGCAAACTGTCATTAGGATGGACTGTGTGATCCTCAGCATGCTTCTTCTCAAAGTGAGGAAGGAGAAGGAAGTGGTGAGTGTAGCTCTATGGAAATACAGTCTATTTTAAAGCACTGGTTATTATAGAAGGCAGCTTAGATAACTTTGGCTCACATGGGCATCCCTGCATGAATATTCTGGATGGCTCCTTTCAGGCATAGTATATGTTAGGGAGAGCTGGGAATGGAACAAGTTCAAGTCTAAGTATAGAACTTGCTAAAAAGTGGGGCTTTTAATTTACAGGAAATTTTAAGCTAATGCTGAGGTTTGTTTCCTGTCCATATTGAATCAAAAGCATTTGCTCTCCCTGTATGTCTAGTGGTAGCTCTTACATACTGTAGCTGCTTAGGGCAACTGGTGTTCCTCTCAACTTCCCAAATAATACCCAAAATTAAACTGATGATACTGTCATTTCCAGTGAGCAATTGCAGAGGACTTGGCTCTTGAGCAGCTGTATGAATCTGATTTGAGTATTTCATAGTTTGTAAGATCGCCATCCCTATGGCAGATCTACCAGGAATTAAACTGGTTCCCTGCAAACCCAGCTCTGCAGCCAGTGAAAGCTTGTTAAAAAACCAAGATGTTTGAAATGAGGCAGTTGGGCTCAATGAACTACGTGTTTGTGTGTAACTTTATTTTGTCAGGGCTTATTTGACTAGCTGTACACGTTGACAGCTGCCAACAGGAAATACCTTATCAGTGGTCTAAACAGTGTGATTGTTCTAACAGAGAAAAATGGATTGTACTTGATGCATTTATCAAGTGTTTCAAACTAAACTCTCAATGCTACAGAAATGGACTGACTCTTTCACAAAACTTATGTGCAGTAATTGCAGATATTCATCACCATTCCACATTTCTTTCCTCATCTCAATTCTGCTTTGGCCTGTGAAGATTTGGATGTTCACAAGGATGTTCTTCACTATGATGTGGTGTTTTGGATACTGCTAATGAAAAAAGAATCATAAGGAAGGTGTTTGCAATTTCACAAAGCCAGGAACAGCACATTATCATGGGAAACATAAATTTGAACCTGGGTCTCCTACAACCCAAGCAAGGTTAAACAGGCTCAAACCAGGATGATGGAGCATGTCCATAAGCATTCCTATAAAATTCTATTTTCAGACAGGTATTTTAATGATTCAGATTTTCTTCCAGTAAGGAATTGAAAAAGATATCAAATAACTAAAGTTACTGGGGTGTACAGATATCCTCTGCTTCATCCACAATCTGTTGGTCTTGTGTCACAATCGGGGAGTAACAGTATTATAGATATCTCAAAACCCACCCAAACCTACTGTATCATCATCTACAAGTGTTTTAATGCCCATGTCAGAACTGCTGCCTCCCCACCAACACCAGCGATTTACTAGCAATGTTGCCATATACCATGTCAAGTTATGAATAGGAGATTCCTCTCACTACAACTTCTCACTAACACCAGAGTCATCAGGACAGACAGATGAACAGTGAAGTATCCAAAACTGTGAAAACAGACTTTAGAAGAGAATTCTGTCAACCAAGAAAAAATTACTGTCTCATCCCTTCAGACCAAACTCTCAGTGACAGTAGGTGTTCCTAAGCTGCAGTCCTGACATCTGTGCTATGAAGTCATCAAACATGGTATGTTACTCTAACAGCCCTTTGCTTTCTGTTATGAAAACAACGAGCTTGAATCATGCCATTTGCTTAAAATTAACCTCAAAGTTTTAATCGTGTGATATACTTTTATTTGGAAATGCTCTCACTATTTCTCAGATATATCCAGCAACCTATTGGTTTTCTGTTTGTTTGCTTTTTAGTTTTGTTTTGGCTTTCCTGGTGAGGTTTCTCAGGGAAATAAAATTTATGTGATCATAATGTATGTCTATCTATCCCACTACTTTGCTTGTCCATAATTTTTTAACCTGTCCACCAAGTTCAACAAACTTTGACGTAGACACTGTCATTTTAAAGATACTCTGTTCCTAGACATATTGTGAAAACAGGTAGTTAAATACTTGAGAGAGAACATACAGGCATCTGTAGTATGACCTCAGCCCTTATTAAACGGTAGGGAATACACATGGAAGAACTGCATTATGAAAACCTCGACTGTCAGATAGATTTTATGTGGAAACCCTATCTTCCTAGATAACACCGGAGACGACTCCATAGGAAATAAAAAATTATTAATTTCTCTGTTCACGAAGCTATTGTTTTTTAGTTTTTAAAAAGTTTATGTCTCTGTTTAAAATATGTTTCAGATGTACATTTCACTATTAGTATTATTTTTTTAACTACCTAACCCTACTTTTCTTTTTTTCACATTCTTACACTGTTTTCTTTTTCCTCTTCCCAAGAAATTTAGAAATACTTATTTCATACTTGACACCTGGATACAAAGCTATATGAGCCAGAATGAAATTTCCTTTAAAATTTCTGGCTTCTACAGTATCTGGACTCTCATATTCACTTTCCTTTCCTACATTAGCACTAAGGGAGCAGTTTTGGAGATTAACTTTACCATCTGATGTCCTGCTTTCTATAAACTACCCTGAATCACCTTTACAAGAGCTGGCCCATGCTGTGAGCTTAAGTATTACAATCTGGACAGATATTTGCCTTCTAAGTCACAACCAAAGCTGTCGAGTTAATAGCACATAATTAATGAACAAGAAATCCTTTCGTCTTGCACTGAGTTCACTTTTTCTAGACCATGAATTCAAAATGGAGAGCAGCAAAACTCAGGAAAAAAAAAGAAAGGAAACAAAGGAAGGTAAGGTCAGGTATTTTGCTCAGTGCAAGTGCTAAACTGAAAGCAGATGGAGTACATCTTCATACACAACATCCTGAGACACTCTACTCAACAGGCCAGCCCATTTGATGAAGTACATTGCAGTCCTGAATTTTAATATGACAGGTGTACTTTTAAGTCTCTAGTTTATGCTTCAGTACTTGAAGGCTACAGAAGGATCACAGTGGACTCCTTCATCTACCTTTATATGTTGATAATTTGTTGGAAAAAGAGAAAGTACAGAGGTCCTCACCCATACATCTTTACTGTCACTGTATGCAGCTACAATGTTGAGTAAAGTACCAAGCCCAATGTGTGTGACAGGATTTTACATAAACTGCAAAATAATAAGAATTAAATATCCATAATAAAAATATTTTTACCTTAGCCAAGCATCAAAACACCTACAGAGTGTTTTGGTGGTCAGAGGGGGGTGGTCTCTTTATATGCACCTAAAGTTGGGATCCAGAAACCATCACGTGGTTTCACTGCAGCCAACACATCTCCATCACTCCTAACCAAACTTGCACAGAAGCAGCTGTTCCCAAACTACCATTGTGACATAATTTAATTTTACTTCTGAATTAATTACCGTAGGTCCATTGCTATGACAACGTAACACTCTCTGTTGCTAATGTATATGTCTCAGAAACAATTAGAGAAGTACCACTATCCCAAAATTGGTTTTGATTAGATTAGTCCAAAAATTAGTCCCTAATACCATACATTGAGGGGAAGTCTGTGATAAATCTTTTCTTTTGTAAATTATTCCAGGCAAAAGTAGTTTGGTTCAGCTATACTCCCCCTACTTTTATAGCTGCCGACCTTTTAGTTGTACATAAGAAAAAAAGGAGGTGAAATAAACAATTCTATTCCTCCTACTTGGGAATATGAAATAATCATATTTAACCAGGAAGTCTTAAAAGGAAAGTGGATATTTCCTTGTTAAACACCTTGCTTCTCTTGAATATTTTCAAATGTTAGGATAGATCTAAGGGTTTTTAGGTTTTTACTGCAAGTATTTTTTTTTTCTCCTTGTATTAGTGCTTACTCACATGGGACTTCACAATAGGATGCATCTGATCATTCAAACCTGTCCTTCCACAAAAATATTTATTATTTGCCACTAAGATAAGTTGTGAAGTCTCATTCTACATGATCTTTATCCCACCTAAATTTTAATTATATGATTTTCAGATTTTTACCTCAACTTTCCTGGAAGTCCTTGGTCCTAATTTACTGTTTGGCAGTGATAATAGAGAAAATACAACAAAATACTTTTAAGGTTGGTGGGACTGATTTCCCTGTTACCCTTCCAGAGGGGTTCTCCCAAGCCAATGGGTCCTTTCAACAGTCAGTTGAACAAGTTCAAGTGGTTCAACAGTCCTGAACTCCTGTACAATGACAATGTTTTTGCCTAACATGGTGTGGGAGCAGAGAAGTTTTGGGATTTTCAGTTTTTTATATGCAACCAGACGTGACATATTCACGAAATAAAAACTTATTCTTCAAACTGAATTTGTTGTCAGATCAACCCTCCTGAAGCTGCAGGTTCCATGTTAGTCCATTACTTTTTTGAACTCCTTATCTGATGTGTGTCATTATAACAACATGCATTGTCATGTCACAAAGCAAGAATTGCAACTCTCCTGAAATTAATTTTGTGTTTATTTAAAAACATGTTCCATGTTAACATTTTTTTTCCATCATTCAGAAATAATTGCTAACAGAAAAGATCTTTACATTATACCTGAAGTACAGTTTTGGAAGTTAAAGAAACCCCAAACAGTATACATACAACTTCCTCTTTCTTAATATTTTACATATAATAACAATGATAAAGGTAACAATAACTATAGCAACTCAATCTTCTGTTCATATTGCATCACTTTCCATGTTCTTTCTCAATGTCTGGAAAAGTCACAACTGTTGGATTGGAACTGTTGAAAAATTGTAACATTAAATACTAATTGCTTCCCTACTCAGTAATTTCTTTAAACTAGGATTAGCTGAAGAAATAAGGTGTTTGTGAAAAAAAAAAGGGTAATTCCTAAACAGCCCTCAGCAAAACTGATTCTCGTGCGCGTGCAATAAAACTCTTTCCTCAGCTGCGAGGCAGCGGCTCTGAGCTCTGGCTCACCTTGTAGCTGTAATGGTCATCACTGAGGTATAGATTCAGCCTACTTAAGTTCAGTGCCCATAATAAAATAGAATAAATCCAGGTGTTCTTGACAGAAGCACGGACGATCTATTTTGTCAGAATTTTGACATTTTTAAGGATAAAGAAACCTCCAAAATAAGGGCTGGTTCAAAAGTCTGGTGACCCCAGAAATTGATCTGACACTTTGAGAGCAGTCAGCTGTGCTGGATCATGAAGAATGTTACCACAGCAATCCCAGCTTCACACCATTCACACATTTTCCATTCTCACATGGAGCCAAGGTCTCTGGGGAGCATGACTTAATTTATGGTGGTCACATAGTGACATGGATATAAGTAGAAGTACCTCACCCATGACAAAATCCCTTCTCCAACTTGAAGAAAAGAGATCCATGCACCATGACCACATCTAATCACCCTCAACTCAGCACTAAAATCACATTCTTCAGGACAGACCCTCTGGTGGGAAATGGCATAGTGTCTTTACATTTTCTGAAAGATATATGTGACTGTGATTGTGCAACCTTTGAAGGAAAGTAATTCTTTAGATACAATTGAACACTTTTTTCAGTTTCTCTGAAATCTGTAAGTCCCTCACTTGAGGGCATTAAGGCCATCTGTAAGTCAGAGTCCTGTAAGAACCTGGGCAGATTTTTAAATCACTCAGGTGCCACTGAGATGTTTGACCATCTTTTCTAAAGGCTTTATCTTGCACGTGATTTCAGAAGGTTTATAGAAGAATATGACTTGTTTACAAGACAACCTGGGACTGCTCGTTCTAGGGCTGGATAAATAGCATGTGTCCCTCATAGGTTTTACAAACACTCTTGATTAAGGGACTCACCTGACTAAAAGAGACTTGTTGTTAAGTCCTGTTCAGCCTGGTTTGGAATTATTTCTGAGACATGAGCAGTCTCTCCGTGTGGTTCCCTCTTACCTGATTTAGACGCCTAACCCCTCAGCTTGATAATTTCCATATATTTTAATATTAGCTGTCCTGCTTTGCTGATGCACTGTACTGGGAGGCTGGGCAGATGTTTGGGATTGTGCGCACCCCTTACTCTCAGAGGAATTGTAATTGAGTGTTGAACATCCAGAGTAGTAAATTTACAGACTTTTGTGATAGGCAATGGAAAATATCTGGAATACAACTACAACAAAACCATCACCAAGGCTGTTTCAGACAGTCCCTTGATGATATGTGAGTAGGCCACTACGTTGGAACTTGTATAGTCCTCATTTTCTTCTTTTGTTAAAGAGACAGTTAATGAGCAATGAGTCCTTTGTATTTGTTGTTAGTGCTTGTGAATGAATAAAGTGGTCCTGTGGCTGCTGTACTTTTCATGATGACTGCTAGGAAGGTAACAAGGAAGATGTGTGTTTCTGCTGAAGTTCTTGCTGGATTGTTAATTCACACAGTTGATGTTCTGTTCCCCTGGAGGTGTGGGAGATTGAAGAGCAGGGCATTTAAAAGTTGTTGACTGTGTCTACTTCAGCAAGTAATATAGTGCAATAGAAGGTCACTAGATCAAAGCAGCTAAGGGTACAAGCCTTACATATGCATCACATGTGGTTCCAGCGCGTATAAGCATTGGGCTAGATTTAGTTTGAACCCTTGGACAAAATGTCCACAAACTTTGGTACAAATCTGTCTGAAGGACCACTGCTTGGTTTGGGCCTTTATGTTCCTATCAGGGATTGAAAACCTTTGTCATGCACCTCAATCACATTTTCCATTTCTCTTTCCTTGGAAAGGACGTTTGTTCATGTACACCAAGTCCTCTCTGAAACAGAAACAATATGCAATAAATGTGGTCCCTGGAGATTTGTTTCAAAACTACATTGTTGTTCCATCTCAAAAGCTAATATAGATGCAGCTTTTGATGAATAGTCTTTATTTACTGATCTAGGAAGAACTTGAGTTGAATAAGCTGGGATTCCCAGGACTGCCACAAAAACATTGCTCCTCTTGACAACTTTTCCAGCACAGGCAGTTCTGGTCAGAGCACAGTTGCCTCTGGCACTTTGTAAGTGATACTCTAACGTAGACTTGCTGTTTACATCAAAGTCACTCTGAGAGGCAGAATAATGTTGGAGGTGAGAATGATAAGATGGCAGGGATGTGCTAGGGTAAACGAGTATTTTTAGTGCCCATTTCTTCCAAGCTGAACATTCTTAGAAGAATTCAACACTTGTCAGTAACTTGTGTGATGATGCATTTTATTTCCTAATTATTCTGATAGTTCATTTTCTGTCTCTTGGAAGGTCTGTTGTAGTTCCTAGAGCAGTCAAGCCAGATAGTGTCCTTTGTCAAAAGAGTTTTACACAAGTTTTTAGTAAGTGTAATCTACAGAGAGAGAATATAAACCTTGGTTAACTTTTCATCTCTTTATTTCTCCATCTAAGTAAACCAAGCAGCATTTTTAAAACGACTAATCATCTTTTAAAAATTATTTCCTATGATGTACGTGATGACTCATTGCATATCTACAAAAACTATTTGAAAACAGCTAGCTTTTAAAGAAAAAAAATATAGTACCTAAGTGTACTAAACAGTACAAGGCTTTTTACCAGTTGAACTTAAATCTGAAGAGAGATGAGAAGTTTGAAAGTAACAGAGACAGACAGGGAATCAGGGTTTCTGGGTCATTCTGATGTGGTAGTAAGCCAGCAGCACTCAGGGATAATTCAGAGCGAGTGTTTTTTATATGCTGTAGTGAGGTGGAATGCATAGTTGTTATAGCTAAATTTTGACACCACTTAGTGATGCAGAGTGAAGTAAAAGAAGAAACACCTCCTATTGTTGAGAGGCCAAGAAGGTTATTCGCAAAGCAGCAGCAACTTAATACACACTGGAATATTTCATTGCTCTCATTGATGAGCTTCATAACATAATTACATCTCTTTTACCTGTATTCATTGTGAACAGTCTTTGCATATCAAATAGCAAAACTCTTTTTTCTTTTCATGATTTTCTACAATTTGATCATTTTGTCCAAATGTCCAATTTATTGTTAGAAATAGATCTGTGGCTTTGGTTTTCCACAAGTCATTTGTATTGAATTGTGCTGTACGGGGGGAATAACGCTGCCAGGACTTCTAGAGAAAAAGTAAAAAGAAGATTTCACTGTTATTCTAGGTATACAGTTACTCTTAGTGTTCTTGCCTAGAACAGGTAAGTTTCTGAAAACAAGGAATATTTTGCACTTGAGGGGAAAGGTGAAGTCAGCGTGGGTCACTAAGCAGCCAACTTAACTCGTGACAGGATTTATTCAAAGTTTGTAGAAGACAGCGTATCTCTTGGTGACCTGGAGCTTTGAATCCAGTAGATGCAGAAAGAATTATGAGTGAGATTTGGCCTGACAGATTGAGCTTTGACTTTGCATCCATCCTTTTTAACCGAAAGTAATCTATTTGACAATTTTAAAAATGCTCCGATTTATAATAATAGTAACAACAACAACAACAACAACATCAACACTTTGCTGAATGAAAATTTGCTTTAAATAAATATAAACTGTTAGAGTTATTTTCCTTATTACTGGGACTCAATTGCCCTCAATGTCCTACTCTTGCTTCACACTGGTATAGGAACCACAACTAAAATCCACAGTGGCAGAATGATACAAAACTTAAATTTGCTGTCTGTCCTCCAATATGTACCCCTACTTCTGATATTCCTTTTCTCTAACATTAAAACTTGGTTTATTCATTAGTCCCCTTTACAAACCTATTTTATTAACTTATCAAAAATATTTAGCTCAATACAATAAAACAAAAATATTTGTCCCCTTGCTCAAACGCCTATTAGTTAAGCGAAGAAAGAAAATAAACTTTTTAAAAATCAGTTTGAGTATGAATCTCTAGAAGGTGTTTTATACTTTTCTAAATCAGTTATTAGTTGTTGTAAATATTATTTTTTGTGAGATATATGGCTTAATGCTACTGAATATATGCACTGAAGACATTTGAGGTTGTCTAATAGAACAATATCTGATATGTGGAAAATAATCTTTTAAGGTTCATATATTGCTGCTTCTAACTTAGTAAGTCACAGTCCAGCCTTGAAGACTTATTTGAGGCAAAAGTGAAAGGACCGCTTAAGACAGAGAAGTCCAAAAACAATAACCAAGAAAGACCTTGTTCCAAAAGGCACCTAAAAATCACTAGTCAGTTTCAAGTTTAGCAGGAACTATTTGTAAATATGCAATTAATTCACATTAGCAAAACAGTCTTTTGGTGAGACCACTTTCCTGCCATGTTGGATAGTACTGAGGATACTGGGGATAGTAAATTAACTATAGAATAGTGATACTAGAGCATTTTGTTGGGGAAGTCACATGTAGTTTCTGCTCAGAGAATACTAAAGATTTCTGAGAACAAGGACTGGAACCCAAGTCTACTCCCTCTTTGCCAAACATTGGTACCAATAAACGCCAGAACAAAAATACCTCTTGCATTTAATATATAGCTAATAAATAGTTATATTAAAGTTGATGGCTTTACCACTCCCTTCCCCACTTTTGACGATGCTTTTAAGAGCTTGAGACCTACCCAACTATGTTTGTTTTTTGTTTGGTTTTTTTTTTTTGAGGAAAACATGAATGTTACAGATGCAGCCTGCAGTCAGCCCTACCCCATAGAAAAGTGGTGTTCAGAAGTGTGGTTATCTATACATGATTTCTGTTCAGGTGTCTTCAGAAACATTAAATGTCCCATTAGCTTATAGGAAGCCTAGGTAATCAACCAGGAGTTCCAGCTGGTGCCAAGTATTCAATTTTCAAGAATTCTGATGTGTAATTCACATACATCAGCAGATGCTGTGAATCTTGCCTTAAATATGTATTCCGTATTGGAAATACATCTTTCAGCTGTTTAAACATAGTATGATGGCTATATTGAAAAACTCCTAGTATCACCCACAGACAGACTGAAGTGCAAGGTTTAGGCATAAATTTATAATCTGCAATTCTTCACAAATTTTTGAGACCAAATTTTGTAAAAGGCAGAGCCATTAGCTTAGATTTTTGTAACGCTGTCATTATGTATGGTGTTTGTACAGGTTACTGCATTGTTTTGCTGTAAATTTTGCAATGAATAATAGAAAAAACAGTAATAAATCCCTGGCCATTATTTTTCTCTTTTGCTTGGAATCATTACTTCTTGCCACATCCATCAGAAATAGCTGGTCACAAAACTCTCAGAATCAATAATCTGGCACCATAAACCCCACAATGACTATGTGGTGGGAAGTCCCCAAAGATATAAGCTATATAAGATTGCTCTTCAGAAGTGGTTGAGGGATGATTTTCTTATTGAGGAATCTAAATTTTTTGTTAACTCCCTTTGAAGTATTCATAGAATGTAATCAGATGAAACATTCAGAAAAGAGGTCTAAAAGATTTTTAAAATGTCTCAAAAATGCATCATGGGACAACTGTAGAAATGGAACCAGTAGAAATTTACATTAGATAAAGATTTGTACCTGTGTCTCCCCACTTCACTATGCCTGCTGGTCACTAAGAAGATCTCAAAAGCAGAGTGAGAATAGTGTCACAGAGTTTGTAATTCTCCCCCTCTTGGGGCAAATTGGTGGTGACAAGAGCAGGAAATTGCATCAAGGTTTTTGTTGTTGTTTTTCTTTTTTTTTTCCTTTCCCTTTTCAGGTTTATTCAGAGCCTAAGCTTTGAAAGTTCATGAAATCTACCAGGTGAATAAAAGAAGAGACAGGGTCCCAGAAGGAAGCGTTGATGAGATGAGAGAACAAAAATGCTAAGTGACTTAGAACAGCAAATTTCCAAGTACCTACACTGCACCCATAGGGGTGGTGAACACAGAAAAGCAATCTCCTTTTAGGCTGGAGGTAAAATATGTTCAGATGATGATAATGATGATGAGAAGGAGCATAGGATTTGTCATACTGGATCAGACAAATCCTATATATCTTCTCATTTGTTGAGCCTTGCATTTTTGCTGTCATCAGAAGCGACCAATGTCTGATGCTTGAGGGGAAGTTGAAGAAAAGCCTTTAATGCACTTAGCCAGTTGTGTGGAAAGGAAGGTAGAGAAGGGGATATCTTCTTGACCCCTGCAGCTATCAATTTACCCTCTGAAGCATAGTAATAGATTACTTTAACATTCATATTGTTGTTATTACTCATGAAATTATTCAGCCCTTTAAAAATCTTTCAACGATATTTGACTTAATAATCTCCTGCTGGAGTTAATTCCAAGGGATGACGGCATGCTGTGAAAAATATTCACTTTCACAATTTCTTACTGTACTTTTGCTATCCATTTATTTCATTGCATATCCCTTATTGATTCATTATGGCATAGGGTTAAAGGTAGGGTCTTATCATTCTCTACTTCATAAAAATAAATAGAAAGAACAGTCCATTCAATTTTCCTACATGAAATGAATTTCAAAGTGTTTCTTTTTGTGTGTATAGTGAAGAGTTCAGTGTCTCTGTTTTAGTGTACTTGCAAACAGAAAAGCTAACGATGGCAAAATGTTCCATGATAAAAGAGAAAATATTTTTGTGTTTTCTCTAGATGCATTCTGGATTTATATGGTATATTCTGTATATACTCTTTTCCTGCGTATACTTTGATTATCAATAGGTTGATTAATTCCTGAAGAAATTTCAGTAACACCTGAAATGTTAACATGGAAAACAATCCCTACCTATAAATCAATTTTTAATTGAGACTGATCATTCCCAAGTTTCAGTTCTGCTCCAGAGTTTCCATAGAAATAAGAATGGGAAATATTACACTTTTAGAGGCAGAAGGGAACATTCTGTTTATCTTGCCATACATACAATTTCATCAAGAGATTCTTATTTTTATATCAAGCTATACATTTTGAAAGATCTGGAACTCTGCTAAACCTATTTCATAGAATTAGAGGCAACTGCATTTATCTGAATGAATGCTGGACTGCGATTCTTTTAGCATATTTTCTGATTACATATGAGACTGTCTTGATTCATAGTTGGGATCACACTGTCTAATATAATGTGACAATAAAAGCTAAGAAATGTGTACCCAAATGTACCAAAGCATTATTTCAGGAACACTTAATAGCAGATGTAATCTTAGAGTTGGTGAAAATTCCCAGAAATGTACATATCCATATTGATGTATTGACAAATACAATCTTAATTAACCTTTAGTGCAAGTTGCTGATGAAGCTACTTTGCTGTGAAATAAAATCCTGAGTATCTGTATTGATTCAGTTAAGCATAGATATTTTTTTTTCCTTCTTTCATTTTAAAACAAAACTAAATTGTATTTACCCACTATCTTTATTCCTTTAGGCAACTCTTTGGTAAGAATGGGAGCTGTGCTGTAGTTTTTAGCCTGCAGGTCTGTGTGGTCAGTCAAATAGACTGCCTCCAGATGAGCTCCAGCTTCAGGAATCCTTCTATCTGTCCTGCTAGCTTTTCCCCAGGGCATGACAATTTGAGCAACAAATGCAGCCTAAGCAACCTTCTGTTTCTCCTTCAACACTGAAGCCTGTCTGTTGCAGCAACAGGACGATGAGAAAGGGGAGACTGGAAGGAGATGGAAAGGGCTTTGACTGAGACTTCCTGTTGCTTCTTGTCTTCTTACCCCTCCTCTGCCTTTGACAGGCACAGCAGTGTGCTAAATGGGGCAGTAGGAGAGAGGCTACTGAGCACCCCTGCTCCTCACTCATGGCTACTACTTCTCCATGTAGGCTCCTAAGCCCCAGACATTTCAGTTTGTGTCCTTCATATTCCTATCATGCCTGAGGTCTGCAAATCTGCAGTAGTACTTCCAGGTAGATACAGCTAAGCAACTTAGTTGTATCAGGACCCGAGGGAATGGCAGGAAGATGTGGCAGGGGAGGTTTAGGTTGGATATTAGGAAAAGGTTCTTCCCCCAGAGGGTGGTGGAGCTCTGGAACAGGCTCCCTGGGGAGGCAGTCATGGTGCCAAGCCTGACAAGAAGCTTTTGGACAAGGCCCTCAGAGACATGGTGTGATTTTTGGGGTTGCCCTATGCAGGGACAGGAGTTGGACTTGATGATCCTTGTGGGTCCCTTCCAACTCAGGACGTTCTATGGTTCTATGATTCTATGAACTTAGTGTATACAAGAAGCTGAACTTTTCTCTGCCTATCTCTTCTGGACGTGTTTATTCATCAGCCTTTTGCAGAACACCTCTAAACACCTTCTGAAAGGATTGTTGTCTGCACAAAATAAAATAGCAAGTGTTACCTTTTTTTATTTTTTAAATAGTACAGAAAGAATTGATGTATGTTTTCAGAGATCTGGGTTTCCTTCAACAAGACCCCCTTGAATAACATGGTTTGGTACATTTGCTCAGTATTTCCAGATGTTCATCCAGGTGTGCATGTTTCTTTTTAAGCAATAGAAGTGTTCTCGCTGCTGGCCAGCCCCTGTAATCAGGTCAGTGTTCCATCCGCTGCTACATAGTAGCCTAGTATTTTTAAAGAATTCTGTCATTAAGTAGGTGACCCAGGTTCAATTCCTTTTTCTGCCTGAAGAAGGGTATTACCTGTGTCCCACTGGAATGCGTTATGTTCATAAAAAAGTGAAGGAGTTCTTGCTCTATTTTCCTTTTTGAAGCTGTGTCACTGTGTACAAAAGATTTCAAGTTTCCCTGGCCTGAAAAGAGAAAGAGCATAGTGGTATAACTCTGCACCTCAGTGCTCAGTGCTGTTGCCTCAGAGAAAGAGGACTGACTGCAAGGAGTCTTTTTATATCCCATCATTGCTTAATTTGATCACAGGAGTAGCCCTGGGAGCAGAAACTGTTATTTTCCGATTGAATAGTCATGAGTATTTTTATGTTGCCTCTGTACAGAGTGTACTGGACATAATTTTGAGGTTGTTGAAGGGCCTTATTCACTGCAGTGGGTATCTGCATGCCCACCTGAAGTGCTGGACATAACAAAGCTATGTCATTAACCCTGGATGTTGCAATACTAAAGCTTTTAGGCATTTAAGTGTTAGATTGGATCCAGTCCATGACGTCTTTCAATATCTGACCTTTTTATTTCTTGCTGCTTCAGTCTCTGCTGAAGATGGTCTAATTTGTGACAATGTTATGCTTTGTTTACTTTCTCCATCTTACAGAAGATTGTTATTTTCAAGTTTGTGGGGTTTTTTTTTTGTTTTTGTTTTTTTTTTTTTTAAATCATCACTTTTCCAGCAATAATTATGGCTCTGACTTGATTAAGGGATTCTGAAGTTGGCCCATGAGTGACTTTTTCTATTCAGCTTCCACAATGTCACGATAATGACACTTTCTTAATCTAAAGTCCTGCCTGTCCTCTCCAGTACCAAAAGCACCTCTGTTCTCCATTCCTATAGTTTCATTTTGTTTGTCTTTTCTTCTTTTCTGTTAAACCACAGTCATATCATCTACATTTTCTTCATGCGCTCTTTCTTTTTCACATCAATGCACATCCAACAGGTTACCTCCTCCTGTGCAAATAGTACCTCTAATTGATAGTGAGAATCCACCCTCTAGTTGCTTTTGTCTGTCTCTAATGTAAATCTCATACATACAAAAATATGTTTTGTTTGCTGCATTACAGATGTGCCAAAAAAAGAAACAATCAGTTTCATCTCTGAAGATTGCAAATCATGTGTTCTCAGCACTTGGGGAATCATAACAGCTGGAGACGGAAGGGAAGCTGATGGATCAGGCTGTTCACTCCTTTCCCATTGCCAGATTGTTCTCACCAATATATTTTTAACTTTGTCCAGCCCATTTTTAAATGTAGCTTCTTTTCATTCTACTTAAATCCAAAAGAGTGAGATGGATTACTGCTTTATGGCAGAATAATTCTCTTTGACTCTAAGACAGTTGTGGCTTTTAGATTTATTTTATTGAGTGTACAGACTGAGATGAAGTGCATTTCATTTTTATAAAGAACTAAAATATGGGTAATATGAAATCTGAGCTGAAGCTGGAACTGATCCAAAAATACTAAAAAATTTGTGAATTTTCAGGTTCTGAAAAATGCATGATGATTTTCTGAAAGACTATTACTTTGGTTAGTTGGATTTCTTTGGTTATCACTTCCATACTTTCAGCCAGATAATGACAAATAGGCTGAATACTCAACAGTTACATATCCAGTATCCCTGCTGACACTGGTGTTTGGCCAATTTGCACCAGCTTAGGATCTGTCCTTTTGACCTGGCCATATGTTTTTGGTGATAAACATCGCAAATTAGGACTGAATCTTTCAGAAAATTCCTTTTTCCTCTTTTACGTCCTGAAGTATGGATAGGTGAGCAAAAGTTTTCATACATTAGCAGCCCTGACCTTGACATTAATGGCTGGTGTTTCAAAATACACTGGACTCTGTTGTAAACTTTCCAGATTCCTGACTACAAGAAATTACACTGCAAGTGACTCTTAATCAGCTATTGCATTGAGAAATTATAAAATCAAAAGTAACCAGAAAATGTTGCGGGAGCTAGAGCATCAAAATAGGTACTGAGCATGTATCATGTCTTCTTAAGTTTAGCCTATACAATATTATGTAATAGGGTTTTTTTGTTTGTTTTTATTTTATTGGATTCAAACCAGAGTAAGGCATAAGCAGAAATGGGGGAACAAATCGAAAGGATGTCAGAGGAGCAATAAAACTGATCAAATGACAAAATGAGAAAATCAACACCAAGGGTAAAGAACCAAGTTCCCCTGCTGTTGTATGGTATGGCAGGAGTGGCCTTGAAAGAACCATATCAACAGAATGAGATATCCTTAACAATTTTTCGTTTTGTCATTATTATCAAGCTTTACATAAAGAAAAGAAATAAAAAAAATCTGCCTCAGCAAAATCCAGGTAGCCACATAAAGGCATACAAGAAGTACAAAAACTTTACACCAAGAAAATAAACAAAAAATTTAGAACAGAAAAAAGTAAATACCCAGGATAAAGGGGAAATAAAAAGAAGAGTGTTACTCTGAATTCAGTTTAATTTTTTTGGTGACTAACTTAGCATATATACCTCAGCTCTGTGGAACAAAATTAATTCAATATTCTCAAATAAGCCACCATTAAGGAGAAAATATCGGAAAAGAGAATGCCACAAATACTTTCTTAACTGAGAGGCAGAGTTCTGAGCAACAACCACGAATGGGCTTACCAACAGGATTGGTTAAGATGTGTCTGGTACAGAGGTAACTGCAGTATCACTGTGCAGTCCTCCTTTCTCTTCATGATTGGATGCATGATATTTTGTAGACAGTCCCTCACATCAGCACTCTGAGGTCTTACATGCTGATCTGGGACCTAGTAAGATAACACTCTTGTTTAGGCAATTTTGTTACAAGTATTCGAGAAACACGTAGTTGGCTAAAGTGTATTATAATTTGATTCTACAGGGCAGTTTTCAAGACAGAATAATTATATCACCTTAGAGCTAAAAACTAACCCAGTGAGCCAAATGCATGAGAAGCTGGACATGTGTCCTGATTTCAGCTGGGACAGAGTTAATTTTCTTCCTAGTAGCCAGTACAGTGCTGTGGTTTGGATTTAAGATGAGAATAATGTTGATAACACACTGATGTTTTAGCTGCTGCTGAGCAACACTTACATTAAGTCAAGGACTTTCCAGTTTCTCGTACTGCCCTGCCACTGAGTAGGCTGGAGGTGCACAAGAAGCTGTGAGGGGGCACAGTCAGGACAGCTGACCCACACTGGCCAAAGGGATATTCCATACCATAAGACATCATGCTGAACAGAAAAACTGGGGTGGAGTTGGCAAGGGGGTGCAGCCACTGCTCAGGAACTGGCTGGGCATTGGTCAGTGGGTGGTGAGTAATTCCACTGTGCATCACTTGTTTTATGTATTCTTTTATCATTATTATTATTTTCCATTTATTTTCTGTCCTATTAAATTATTTTTACCTCAGCCCATGAGTTTTACCTTTTTTACAATTCCCTCCCTGTCCCACTGCAGGGGAGTGAGCGAATGGCTGTGTGGTGTTTACCTGCCTACCGGGTTAAAGGATGACAACACGACATTCATTCATTTGCTAAGAACTGCTGTAAAGATGAGTGGTGAGAGAGTTTCTCAAAAGAGAAGACCACAAGATTCCCTCATAACTGAAATTGCTAGGAAACCTAAATAGATGAACGGGTCCTAATTCCCCATCACATTCTCAGGGCAAAGTTGTATAACACGCATCAGGTAGCAGCACCTGGTAGGAAGATAGTTTGGTTTTAAAGTAAATGTCAAGACTCTCTGTATTAAAAAAAAAATCTATTATTTTATAGCCACATGGGCAAACAGGAGACCAGGGATGAGCAGAGAGGGAGGAGTGAATACTGCACAGTGACAGCAGTGTTCACCCTTTACTGATTCAACCTGTACAACTTGTACTTCCCTGACAATCATTTAACATGCAACAGTGACTATATTAAGTATTTTTACTATTCCCTACAAAGTCACCCTGGAGGAATGGCACAGCAGACCTGTTAAGGTTCTCAGCTTCCATGCTTTAAGCTCCATCTTAATTAGCTGGTGAAGTGAATGAAATTATTTTGCCATTCCCGTGTCCCAACTTGACAAACTGGGACTTGGCACTAGCTCAGTATAAGACACCCTATGCAGCTATATATGGTATGTGTTAATGATGCTATTAGTAACACATTGCTGAATGTTAACATGTTAGAGCTTGTAGTTTCATCTCTCCATGGAAGTGACTTGATTAATGTTAGAGAGTACTTTTTAACATAGGTATAATTTCTGTGACACTATTTTATATTGTCAAAGAAAGAGTGGTAATCTTTACATTGAATATCATTATGCCTAATTAAACAGGTTGTGCCAGGCTTCCTCTCACCTATCCACTCACACACATGTAATATTTTTCTTTTTTTCTCTTTTTTTAAAAAAAGGTGCTAGGTTTTGAGGGGTCATGAGTCACCTTAGTGAGTCTGCTAATACCTGGTCTGCTGAAGGCTGATGGGTAGCTAACAGTATAGTAGTTGCAGGGTACCCAGTCAGTGTGAGATGTCTCCTCAAGAGACTGTTTCTGTAGATCTAGTATTTTTATATGAAAGCTTGTCACTGGAATAACTAAGACAGATCTTCTAACGGGAGTAGTGACACAATGGGGACACATTCATCAAAGAAGTAGAAGACTGTTTTTTGGAAGGGGAGATTGTTAATGATTAAATGGCAGTCCTACTAATTAAAAGTCAAAAGTAGATAAATAAGGGATAACTCCCACGATAATTGCCAAATTTATATATTTAGAGAAACATAGCACATCATAAATATTAAACTGGGCTATTATCTGAAGTGTGTCTGTACCAGGGACCCATAAATAAAGACCTTAGGGACTAATCACTAGAAATTTTCATTATTTATCTCCTTCCACATTTTAACAAACAGGAAAGCTATGTCTTCTTTTCAGTGTAAACCACAAAGATAACATGCTTTTTTTTTTTTTTTTTGATTAATCTTTTGGGGAGGAAAAAGGAAAGTATAATGCATTGGGAAAGTAGAAACAAGAGAAGATCTCAACCATGAGAAAATATTTCAAGAAAAAGCTTGGTTTCTCTTTTCTTCTGAGCATTAACCTCCTATTAAGTACACTAGTTTTATGTCAATGTGTAGCTCCATTGACTTCAATTAAGCTATCTCAGATACCCACCCTGCTGAGAGAGCAACCACAGACTTTTAAAAAATCATCCAACACAGAAATGCAACAAGAGTGGTGGATCAGGTCGTTTGTGTAATTTTAATCATTAGTCTTGTCTTGCATCTTGTGTAATAATTTATGCAAAGAAGGTACCTAAAGGCTTTTTTAGGCCTCTGGTATTGCTACTGATATTAATAGGACTGTTTTATGCCCATTTTTTCAAGACTAAATGTGCATTATGTGCACAATGTTCTGCACAGTTGGCTTCACTGAACCAGGATGTTGAGGCTTTCAGACAGATCTTGCACTGTATAGACTCTGGGAGCATTGTCTTCTTGGCTCACTCAATGTAGCCAAAAGCCACACTGACTGAACAGGTTGAGAAAATGGGTCCTGACTATGTGGGGTTGACTCTCCAGTCTTCTGGGAAATTAGAAGAGAGGATGGTGTGAGCAATATGTCAGTACAGAATCTGTAAAGTTCCATTTATTGGAAGCTGCAAGCTCATTTGGAAATCTCCATGGTGAATCGTGGAATAGACAAAATAGACCATTGCATCTGGATTTTTCTTGGAATTGCTTTGGTTTGGCCAGAGGTTATTCTTGATCTGCCAGTTGTTTGAGCTGCCATAACAAGGAAAAAGTATGGGAGAGATTCAGCAGCTTGACACTGGGGTACTGACAAAGAAATACAGCTACTGACAATTGGCAGTGCTTCCTTTCATATGCCTGCTGTCAGTCCTACGGTAATCCTCTTTGGCCTTTTGACTACTGAGAAAGGATAATATTTTTCGTTATATTGGATATTATATGAAAGTTAGTAGTTCTAAACAGTTAAAATCCAGCTAAGAAGTACCAAGAATTACTTGAGGGGAGTACTACCCAGCTGTTGCTGGTACGCTAAGCCATCAGATCTTTTTGAAGCATACCAAGTAAACATGCTGCAAAATCATTCACACTGTTGCACAGAGTTTTTAAGCAGAAGTGATATTCTGCAAGCTGAGATCCTGACTCCTTTCTGAATTCCAGTAGTTTTGAAAGGATAAAAGCCCAGCAAGTTTGTGAAGTCACCCATCCAATATGTGAAGCCAAGAGTAAAACTAGGACCCCTGACCTCACCCTTCTTTGTCATTTAGACACTTTTCTCTGTAACTGTGGGTAAAGTGCAGTAGTTGACTACTATTGCTATTAAGTGAAAAATGAGCTTTTACAGGAAGCCATGAAAATGAAAGTAATAATTAAATCTTCATATAACTTTAGGTTGTATTGTAAGTGCTTAGCTGAAAAATTCATCTTTAACTCATGGCCCGCAGCAATCACATCTGTTATATTTTAGGAACAGAAAGCTAATGAGGTGGAATCTGGAGTACTGAGCTTAATTGGGCTTGTTTTGATTAAATGTATGTGCTGGGAATATTTTACACACTAGTATAAATTGCAAAACAGTCAACATAAGCCACAAAATTTGCAAAATCCATTGTGGATTGTGTTAGAGAAAGGACTGTTTCCAATAAACAATGAATTGCAAAAGAAAATATCTGAGGTTTTGATGAAAAAAGTATACTTTAATTTGCCTAATTAGTGGCTTTCTATGGTTGTAAATGCATTTCTCTCTCTTGTTCACATATGTGCAAATACACAGGCAGAGGCACACACAAATGTGCTGTACAGTATACAACCGTAACAGCTTGTCTTTGAGCTGGGTAGATTAAGTCTGACTGGCAAAGGCATTTAAAATTGCATAACCTTTATAAAAGCATAAAAATTTGTCATATCCTTCATATATTACATATTTAACAGAAAGAATAATATTTTACAGCAGATTTAAAAATATATGTTTCAAGGAGGGATGCGTATGTGCATTTTTTCTTCTGCCAATCCTTATCATGTTGGGCCATACTCTTAGATAATGCAAACCTGCATAACTTCATTGATTCTAGTACACTTTGCTGATCCACTCAATTTAGATATGATCTCTCAAGTTCCTATGTGTATTCAAAACTTAGGAGGTGGAAAAAATATGTGTACTATATTTTAGCAACATTAAAAATGTTTTAAATGGATTTTCTCTATATTAAAAAATGCTACAAGCTGGATGCCTGATATTTTGGTATCATCCATAACTAGAAACAGATGCTGACTCTTCAAAGTAAATTGCATATGAATGAAAAGTGGTTCTGTTTAGATTGTAGTAAAAAACACATCAACAAAAATTTTTTTCTCCAGTGCTTCCATTAGTAGCTCTCAAAACAACTTTCGAGTAAAAATACCTCCATTTTTGCACATAAGGAAAGACAGAAACCAAACATTGGCTTGCAGAAAGTCAGTGACAGACTTCCCTGAGTGGTGATCTGTCCAGTGGCCACCTGATCTGTCATAGCTATGGAGACTGACGTAAGTCATGTGATAGGGTCATTTGACTTTTGAATCCTTCTCTGGCTATGTGGGTTGAAGATTACGATGCAGACACCTTTACAGTGCTCACATATGTCAAGATATTTTGTACGACTCAGACATGGCTGTCTCATGTTGAGCCTTTTCAGTTGGTAAATATTTTCCCCTGACCCCAAATTCTAATCAAAAATTTAGGCTGATATTTTTAAATTTTTTTTTTTATTTCAGTGGGATTTGGTTATCAGGTTCTTCAAGCCCTTTAATATCCCAGCTTTGGTCAATGAATGTTTCACTATAATTGACCAATACCTGAGAATGCCTTGAGAGCTAATAACTTCATTTTAGCTGCTTTCTGATTTTATACATTTCAAAGCCTTTAGCCTGGGATACAATTATTGCTACGTAAAGGAGACATTCCTTCAGATAAGTCTCTAAACAATTCCTGAACTTCCCAGTATTCATGCTGGCTCTTCTGTTCTACAGCTCACTAGGAGGTAATAAGGCTAAATGCACTGAACATGGGAAACACACTGAGCTTAAGGACAAATCCTCTGCAGCCCTCCAGGAAAATGATGATCATAGTGTTTTAACAGGCTGGATGAAATTCTTCTGTCAAACTGAATATCCCACTGCTGAACTGCAGCTCCTTCCACTGGGGAAGGAGAATGGTATTTAAACACACATAGACCTCCTACATACTGCTAATACAGGCTAAGTTCAGTTTAGACTGAACTAAAAGGAAGGCAAAGTACAATACCTCAGGTTAAATCTTGCTGGAGCAAGACCCTTCACTCTGGAAAAAAAAACCTCTGTCTAACGGACACAGTTATTCAGGGCTTTGGCTTTACATTTCATTCAGAAGAGTGCACTGCTAGTTGCGTTCTGACCCCTAACACTGTATTGTGTGATTGGTTCAATAATGACTCTGAGGAATGAGAGCCACCTACCCCATTATCAACTCCACCTCCTGGGGTTTCTCTTAAAGGGACTTCCATTCAGATCTGATCTAGAGTAACATATGCAATTACACTAGGAAGAATGAAAATGTGAAGGGGGCAGCCACTGCAGCTTCAGGTCATGAGATGATTGCTGGCTATGATTAAGAAGAAATTCCCTCCTCTTAAATGAAGTATAATAGTGTTCATACCTAAGGATTCAGGACTGGCCATTGTTAAAGATAGGATATTCCCTGTGACAGTTCATACAGTCTCTGATTTCCTTCCTCTTCCCCTTTCAAAATGCAGCAAAAGAAAAGAAAACTTTCAGAAACTTTCTACCTTGTCAGTGAAAAAATAAAATGGGGTAAAGGGGAAATAAATTTTACTACTCTGCTGCTCTGCTGCCCGATTCTCTGCTACAGATTTTTCCTTTGAAAGTAATTTTGAATGTTCTTTTTATTTTAATTTTTTTTTGCATAGACAGTGTTTAATGTTTCTAATATTTGATGTAAAAATTCTGAATTAATTTCATAGTATTAAGCCTACTAAATATGATTTCTTTTTTAAGCATGTTGCTCTCGTGAAAGACTATGGTCTCTAAGGATTGTCTGTCAGTCACCTCATAAAATAAAGGTTATTATTACTATTATCAGTGGTGAACAATAGCTGATGACTTCAAGTTGAAGAAAGGTCAAGAGACTAATCACTGATATGCTTTCAGCAGCTATCTTTTCTAGTCAGGACTTCAGCAATTGTTAAAGGCATATTTTTTCAGCTTTAAAATTTATCCTGCTTTTCCTCATTGTCTGTATACGTGCATGCATGTGCACACAAGTCCATCTAAGGTTTTGTCTTTTTGCATCTGCTGAGGTTCACTCAAGCAAGCGAACAAACAACATAACGATTTCAGAATCTGGAATATAAGTAATCACAACATTCATGCATCATGTGTCGGAGGGGAGTAAGTAAGGGGATGGGGACTCCCTTTTTCTGTTAGTAGCTACCATGTCTGTGGCACCTCTGAGCAAATTTCAATTCTCTAGAATGGTTCTTAAGCCAAGACTCTGTTATTTTGCTTCTGCTGGAATTCTTCTTCCAACCACACCACTTAAGAGCATGGGATGCACTGCAGCTTCTCAAGACCTTTGTCTTAGAATACCATACACTATAAAACTAGTCCAAAGTTTTTAGTGACACATCCTTTTTCTTTTGATCTTGCAAACTATGGAGTATCAGTAATGTATGAGGTTGTTCTGATCTGGGAGACTGAACAGAGCTGGTGGGACGTGCTGCCTCTGCTCAAACTTCAGTTAAAGCATGAGAAGTTTATATAGGTCAACAGTGTCTTCCTTCAAAATGAAGAAGCTGGCCATGCTTGGAATATGTAATGTAAGTGGAGACACAGCCTAACGGACACAGAGGACTATTCAACCAAAGGCTGGCATCAGCTAAATCCCTTCATTGTTTCTGAACACATTGTTGAAACTACTGAACAAGACATTGTTGGTAAATGACTGTCTGAAATAGTCTATTTCTTCACTATAGTTTTAAAAGAAAATATTAGAGCAAGTGAAAAAGTAGGTGAAATTGATTTCATTTAACAATAACCTTCCAGCCTTGCCTCATGCCTCACTCAAATAACCTTTGTAACTAATTATAGTAGAGCCTGAAAATAAAGCACTTCTAGGCTGAAGGGTTTTAGAAGTCATCAAAATTATCCAGTGCTCAATATAGCCAAAATCCTATATGCTATTATGTTCTTGTGCCAGCAAGGATGCCTGCAAGTTAACATCTATAGAGCTATGAGAGGAACAAGAGGCAAACATTGGTATCATCAAATGTTATATTGATATCCAAAGACATTATAGTAGGCTGGGAAATCAATCATTCCTAAGTGCTTTCTTCTTTTGACTTTGTATTAAATTCTGAGTGATTGTAATAATTGGTGTTTTTCCTCCTTTTTCAGATCTGGTATCCAGACACTCAGCTTCATACACTGTCCTGCCAGACTACTCTTTTTTCCTCTCTGCCCCTGAAAAGATTAGAAGTATGCTTTCACATTTGTTGGCCCCATTCTTTCTGATGCAGATTTACAATTATGAAAAAGTTATGTGTCCCCCACTCCTTTTGTCTCAATTTAAAGGGCCTTTTGGATCCCCAGGAGACTGTTTACATTAAAGGGACTAGCCTTTCTTAAAAAAAAGGCCTAGATTCCTTCCTTTGTCACTTCCCAGATGATATGTGTCTTGCTCCTGTACACCCAAGTCTAAAAGTAATATCCAAATTATTCCAATATTTTTTTTTTAACTTTCAGAATACCAAATGCTCCATGCACATTGCTGTAGCGCAAATTCTGTTTCTTATGTTTAGTGACCTTCACCATATACTACAAGGTCTATCTGTTTGCTTACTCGGTCTTTCTTCAAGTCAATAGCTCCCCACTGTAGACCACGCACAGTTAGTGATTCATAGAGCACTTCCTGGAGGTCCATAGAGAACTGTCTAGCAAAGCACAGGTTCCTCTGAATTTTCAGATGCTATCTTACATTGAAACCAGATAAAATTCATTATATACTTTCTGAATGCTCCTATTCAAAGAAGACAATTGCTGCTGTTACACCCTGCTGATATCTAGTTGTGAAGTGTTCTGTGTGTTGGCTAGTAGAAGGGGAAAGCAGAAGTCAAGGGGCTGAAATTTGACCCGCATCCTGGAAAAATTTGGGAACACTTGCCCTTTACAACGTCTCTGCCTCAGATATAATCCCCTGATTGGTCTGTACAGAATATCCTTTTGACTCAAATCAGTTTTATGATTTCTAAACTCGGGTGGCTTTAATTTGCTGTAAATCTTTCCAGAGTTTATGATACTTTGTACAGCATGCCTATAAATAAGTTCTATGACAGCCTCATTAATCAGGCTACATTTTAAAAGCATTAGCCTTTTTCCCCTCTGTTGAATCCATGGCTTAACTTTCCACAATTATAATTACTGTTCATTCAAATCAATACTTTGCAAACTAGGGAGTTGCACTAGACCTTGTCTAGATGTTCTTCATCCTCCAGTTGATGTACCCCAATATTTGAGAGGTGTTTGAAAACTTGGCTCCACATTAGCATATTGCTAATGGACTCTATTTTAAGCAGGAATAAGCCTAAAGAAATCCATCACAGTACTGTAAATTTTGCGCTTGATATTTTTAAATTTGAGGTGTCTGGCTTTAGGAAAGGACCATGAATGGGGCACCTTTATTTTCCATTGAGAAGAGTTGGTGAACCAAACAGAAAGACCAAATACCAGCCTATTGGAAAAGAAGCCATTTAAAATTAGTCAGCAGCTAGAAACCTTGTCCTCCCTATTAATGAAAGAACCATTAGGCTATTAAAAAAATATATTATTTTCTTTGTAGTGGAAGAGCTTCAAGAGGAGTTGGTAGAATGTCCTCACTCCAGACAAGCAGGAAATTTTGTCATTTGGGTTTTGATGACTGGGAGGGAAAGATATCAGAAGTAAACTCAATAGATAAAAATATGGTTCCTAGGACTTCCAGACCCCTTGCCAAATCTTCTGATCAATAAGATAGTATGTACATTGGTAAAAGTTATCTCATGCAAACATTTACAAGTTAGCTATCGAAGTCCAAGTCTATGGTCTGACAAGACATTTGATTTATCAGCAACATGGATTTAAAGCATAGACATAAAAAAAAACACATTGAAAAAGCCATCAGTTCTTCTAGTGCATGTGAAGGGAGTAGAGGGTACAGGACAGGAGCTTGAGCAGATTAGCATGCCTTGTGCCAGCATTGTGCCACATGTATTGTTACATAGAACTGCTCCCTGAACTTTCCACTCTAATTTGTCTCTCCAGTCATTAAAGGACAGATGTTCACAGAATCAGAGAATCACAGGTTGGAAGGGACCTCAGGGATCATCTAGTCCAACCTTTCTCAGAAGAGCACAGTCTAGACAAGATGGCCCAGCACCCTGTCCAGATGACTCTTGAAGGTGTCCAACATGGCCAAGTCAACCACTTCCCTGAGGAGATTATTCCAATGGTGACTGTCCTCAGTGTGAAAAATTTTCCTCTCATGTCCAATCGGAATATCCCCAAGAGCAACTTCTGTCCATTCCCCCTTGTCCTTTCCATGTGACTCCTTGTAAAAAGGGAGTCTCCATCTTCTTTATTTGTAGCTACCCCTTAAGTACTGGTACATGGTGATGAGATCCCCTCTAAGCCTTCTTTTCTCAAGGCTGAACAAACCCAGTTCTCCCAGCCTATCCTCATATGGCAGGCTTCCCACTCCTTTGATCATCTTGGCGGCCCTTCTCTGGACCCCTTCCAGCCTGTCCACATCCTTTTTGTAGAGCGGGGACCAGAACTGTACACAGTATTGCAGGTGTGGCCTGACAAGCGCTGAGTAGAGCGGGATAATGACTTCTTTCTCTCTGCTGGTGATGCCCTTTCTGATGCAACCCAGCATCCTGTTGGCCTTCTTGGCTGCAGCAGCCACTGTTCGCTCATGTTGAGCTTTCTGTCCACCAGGATCCCCATGTCCCTTTCCACAGAGCTGCTCTCCAGCCAGGTGGATCCAGTCTGTGCTGCACTCCTGGATTATGTTTTCCCAGGTGCATGACCTTACACTTCTCCTTGCTGAACTTCATAACGTTCTTGCTGGCCCACTCTTCCAGCCTATCCAGATCTCCCGCAGAGCAGCTCTCCCTTCTGGAGTGTCTACTTCCCCACTCAACTTGGTGTCATCTGCAAAATTCATCAGGCTACACTTGATGCCGGTATCCAGATCACTTATAAAGATGTTGAATAACATTGGGCCCAATATTGATCCTTGCGGGTCCCCCCTTCTGACAGGTTGACACTTGGAAAAAGAGCTATTTACCACCACCCTTTGGGTGCGGCCTGTCAGCCAGTTCCCCACCCGCTGCACAGACCACTTGCCTAGGCCATAACGCATTAATTTCTCCAGGAGGAGACTGTGGGGGGACTGTATCAAAGGCCTTGGAGAAGTCCAGGTAGACAATGTCCGCTGCCCGCCCCATGTCAACCAGGCAAGTCACTTTGTCATAGAAGGCCACCAGGTTTGTCAAGCATGATCTGCCTTTAGTGAAGCCATGTTGGCTTTTCCCAATCACGTGCTTCATTTGACTTGTGATGGCCCTCAGGAGGATTCGTTCCATAACTTTCCCAGGGATTGAAGTAAGACTGATGGGCCTATAGTTACCCGGAGCCTCCCTCGAGCCTTTCCTGTAGATAGGGGTAACATTTGCCTTCCTCCAGTCCTCTGGGACATCCCCCGTTCTCCATGACTTCTCGAAGATTGTGGAGAGTGTCCTTGCGATGATGTCAGCCAGCTCTCTCAACACCCTCAGGTGGATGCGTCAGGGTCCATTGATTTGTAGGTGTCAAGCTCCTGTAGTAATTCATGTACTAACTCTTCCTTCGCTGATGGTGGGTCAGTGTTTGGATCAACTGGCAATTTTGTTCCCAAAGCCTGGGACCCAACAGTGTTGGTAAAGACAGAGGTGAAGAAAGTGTTGAGGACCTCTGCCTTTTCAGCATCATTGGTGATTGACTCTTCCGTTTAACAGTGGGCCTATGTTTTCCTTCTTTTTCTGCTTGTGGTTGACATACCTGAAGAAATCTTTCTTGTTATTTTTGACATCTATGGCCAGTTTCAATTTGAGCTGAGCCTTTGCTTTTCTAACTGCATCTCTGCACACTCTGCAATGGCCTGGTAGCTCTCGATGGATAATCCTCCAATTCTCCATCTCTGGTGTGCTTCCCTTTTGGATTTGAGTAGACCCAGGAGATCATCGTTGAGCCAAGGGTGTCTCTTGCTCTGCTTACTTCCCTTTCCTTTGTAGGGGATAAATTAGTTTCAACCTTCCAATAGAGAGTTCTTGAAGAACTCCCAGCACTCACTAGCTCCTTTGTCATCCATGAAAGCTTCCCATCAAATCCCTCCCAACTGAGCCCTAAGTGAACTGAAGTTTGCTCTTCTAAAATCCAGAAACCTTGTCTTAGAGGTGACCTTCAGCACACTCAGCAGGATCCCGAACTTCATGATATTGTGGTCACTGCAGCCAAGGCTATCACTAACCGAGATATTACAAAGCAGGTTTTCTCAGTTTGTGAATAGCAAGTCCTGCAGTGCCTCATTCCTGGTTGGCACTTCTACAGGATGATTCATAAGGATATATTTGGATGAGAAGAACCAGCCTGCAGGGATGCTTGACTTCATTGATAGTAAATAGAGTTAGGGTGAAAAAGAAGATTGTTAATTTCTAGATTCCCAGGTTATGTGAGATGAATCCAATCCTAGATTTGAAAACACTCAGGTACTTAAGTAGAGGAGGATCTGCTTGACTTGCACTTCTGATAGCTGATGAGTTTCTCAGTTCTACCAAGACATCAAGGCATGTGCAGAAGAACTTGCTTAGGGAACCTTCATGTATTTTTAGAGGTCAGCAAGCAGATGAATGGAAGTTTCCAGGATCCTAATTCTGAACTTGAGCAGTTCAAATTTCTTTACACCTTTTTCATATTTTGTATCTTCTGTATCTGCCCAAGGGTGCCAGTGTCACAAAGACAGTCACTTCCTGAATATCTCTGAGTACATCCAGCTCTTAAATCTTTATGTGATAATAATGTGAAAAGGGACTAGCATAAGTTACAAATATGATTAGTTGTGTGGTGAATTTTGGGAAGGAGAAGAAAAAGTAACAGATTCTCAGCTGATGGAGAAGGAACACAGGGTGTGTCATGTAACACTCACTGGCAGTGCATCACACCAGAACTTTTGAAAAACCCATGAAGGATACTGAAATGCATTTCCCACCAGTGCTGTCACTAGAAATCATGTAAAGTCAACCTTCACACCAATCTTCAACACCTTTTATGTCTAAACATATCCACAGCTCTAATGTACTTCCCTTTAGTTGTTAACAAATGATCAATCTTGACAATAAATTCTGATGTCCGGTATGATTCTGTCTTCACCTAACCCCAAAGCTGGAGTCTCTTGTCAGATATGTGCTCCACTGAAGTCTGTTTGATACTTGCCTGGGAAAGCAGACAGTGCTTTTATCCTTCTTCTTTTCCTTGACTGGCAAATCAAGTAATGGGGAAATGCATGGGATGTGCACAGCTTGTGATAATTGAGAATATTTGACCACAGAAAGGGACAGCAAGGGGAGAGGGAAATTTTCAGCATCAACTTCAGAATCTTTAATAATTAAATATTTTGAAACTAGTCCCAGAATTGTAATGAGTATATTCTATACAATTTTATTATGGACTTTGTTTTGTCCAGGGAAGTTTTGCTGAGCCTTGTACTTGTCCATTGCTGTAAATCATGGCAATATGCACAAAGGGGTTAACGATGACTTTACACTGTGCTCACTCTAGCTAGAAACACCCTTTCTTGCCCTTCAGCCAAGATGTGGGCAAAGTGAATTATAAGGAGATGTTATACTTAGCACCTAGCCAAGTATATGTTGTTTTGTGCTGTGCCATGTGTGGATACTATGCATCCACAGGGAAAAACTGAGCTGTCATTGTAACACATGAAAGTTAATAGTCCCTTTTTCCCATTACAGCTCTTCAACTAGGAAGCAATACTGATTCGAAGAGGGTTATACTGAGACTGACTTCCAGTCTATTGTTGTCTCCATTACTTTGTATGACCTTCCTTTACACAGCTTTGACATGCCCTACCTGAACAACCAGGAGCTAACCTTTCTTCAAACACTTTCCTGTGAGTGCCCAGAGGGTGGCAACAGCCTTCTACCATTCACTGAGACAGGCTCATGGAGAAGCTCATCTTACTGCAGCCTCAAGAAGCAGGTGCTGTGCTTCTACAAGCCCTAGTGAAATGTGTGGATGAGAAAATCCTGGAAAGAACAAAGTCAGTTGGTTTTGGTTTTGCAAAGTGGATGCTCGGATGCACACTGAAGTACTGCAGGTGTTGAAATAAAGAACAGAATCTCTCTGACGAAACATGAAAATCTCCTTTTAAAGGAAGGAGGAGTCACCTCATGAGAAATATCAGACAAATTATGTCCCAGAATGACCTCATTTTCTCCAATGACTGTAAGAAAAAATGAAGGATAGCTTGAGTAACCAGTTTCAATGTAGACATCTTCACTGTTGATTTCAGTGGTGGGGGCATTCAATCTGAGATTAAATCACCTACCTTTAGCAGTCTACAGGCACCCTATAAACTCATTACAGTTAATGGAAAGCAAGAGCTTGCGTCAGATAGCCACACAGCTACATCTGAGACAACCCCAAAGAATTAAAAGTATCCACGCTAGACTGGCAGATCTGACAAGGGAATTAGAGGAAACGTCCCTTTCTGGAGCTAGTAACAGCTGGAGCTAGATGGGGTCTCCTAGAGCATCTCTGTAGACAACTCTGTTTACTGAATTCCACCTCCCAGCATACATTTAGAGTGTTCCACATGGACTTGAATTTAGGTGTCATTAATTTAAGCAGGATTCTATCCACGAAGTTAGATGAGTTGAATCCCAGACAAGAGTTCTGAAGACCCGTATCAGTTTTGCAATGGGTTATGTCCTCTTTGCAGGTACCAACAATATTTTTGCCCTGTAAATTTCTCCTTCTCTAATGAGTATGGAGAGACATGGAACCACCTGAGAGAGTCCAACAAAGGGTCATGAAGACAATTAAGGGCCTGGAGCATCTCTCAAATGAGGACAGGCTGAAGGAGCTGGGACTGTTTAGTCTAGAGGAGAGAAATGATAAAGCTACATCCCTTCCCACTAATTAAATTACTTGCATGTATTGTAGTGCAAATGACACATTTTTCACTGGGTGTTTTTATTCCCTACCTATTTTACAATACAAATTAACTTGTGTGTATGTGTGTGTGTGTCTGTCTGTCTGTCTGTTTGCATAGTCTTTCAAGATAAAATCTCCCTGAGGAGGAAAATGTACTGATCATTTGTACATTAATCAAGGCAATTGGCAAATCAGTTATCACACAGGCATCTTTCTTCCCATATTGGACAGTTTATTTCATTTTTATGTCATAAATGACTGATCTAAACCAGCAAAGATAGTTGAACTAAAAGAAAAATATGCTTTTAACCAAAATTCAGGAATGTTCTGAACACCAGGTTGCTTGTGCCACAACAGTGCTCAATGTTATCATCAAATTATATAATCTCAATGCATTGAGATAGTTTGGATCATGTTTTGCTCTGAAGATAGGATAGTATAGCCTAACATTTGGCCAAATTGCCTTGTAACTACAAATTCAGATTTGTTTTTTTCCATTTGCCCATTTGTTCTGGATAAATTGAAGCCAAAGATCCTTCCTTCCTAACATTTTCTGTAACAAATTCAATTTGTAGTGCTGTGTAATAACAGACTGACCATAAATGGTGCAAATCTGCCAGTAATTGGCAAGCAAATTCTGTCTGAATTTGATTATGTTTATTCTTATAGAGCTCAGGTCTCGCAAAGGCACACATTTTGTACGCTTGTTCAGGGCATTCAAATATCTGCAGGAATGTGGACAAGTAAGGCATGCATGTTCCCTGACTGCTGAATTTACAAAGCAAAGGTTGTATTCGGAATCAGTTAAAGGCAGTATAGGTGAAATTTGATTTTGCTGCTCTCAGGACAAATTGCTAGGACTGAGTCATGTTCATGTCATGGCAGCAGTTGAAGCAGAAGTGTTGGAAGGAAAAGCTGGGGAAGAATACTTCAGAATCAGTTTTGCTGGTTTCACTGCTTCCCCATGGAAAGTAGGACTGTGACTTCTTGAGGAGCCATCTATTTAACTTCCTTAAACACAGCTCCAAGCTTCCTTTAGTTGTGGCAATGATAGAAAGTAACCTAGCTTCCTAGGAGTTTGGTAAAACAGGCATTAGGACTATCTGGTGATGTTTTTTCTTTTTCTTCTCCTATTTATTAGTTTAGGGGATTGCTTGCCTTGCTCATGCATAGATTAACTGTTTTCACATGTCCAGGAACAACACACAAATCAACCTGTGCTCCCCATGGCCAGATTACTTCAAATAGCAAGGATGTCCTACAACCAAAGAAAAAGTCTATGTTTTTACAGTGGAACACTGTGACAGAGAGACAAAGAAAGAAGTTAAGCAGGTTGCTAACAGCATCCCAGGAATTAGCCCTGGGTAATGAAATAGCTAATTCAATATGCATAAGCAAGTGCTTGCCTAACTAAATTACCTGATCATTCTGATATTGGCTGTTGGGTTTGTATAAAAATACATATTCATACATTTTAACATGGAACTCCCAGCTGATTTTAGTAGGGAACTCTGTAGAGAGAACATTGGCAAGCTACTTCTCTGACCGAGCAGGGCTGTGGGAGGCTTAAGTGTGTTCTGGGTAATGTAGTCTGATTTCTGTTTTAATGGACTGAATAACTAGAACAGGCACTTATGTTAAATGGCCCAACTGAGAACTCAGCAGCCAGTTGAGGTAAGAGAGAGGAGAGAGTTTAAGATAAAAGTAATAATCTATAAGAGTTTAAATCCATTTTTCTAAATGAGAATAATATTTAGTACCAAAGCCCAAGAAAGCAGGTGGGACTTTCGGTTCTGTATCTGACCCAGCTGGTGATTTGCTGTGAGATCTTGCACAAATTTGGGGAATATTCCTGGGTGTTGATTTAAATGCCCATAAACCAGTTGTATTATAATTTATTTTCCACTTGGGAAACCATGGGAGGAGAGATTCTGGAGCTTAGTTAATGTTCCTGAAGTGCTTTAAGATTGCTTGATGAGTGATATTCAGTAAAAATAACATTTAGAGACTTAAGTTTAATCCATCTGAAGTAATTCAGGAGGATCTCAATTGAAATGCACTGAGTTGTAATGGTGCAATGTTATGCCAATATGAGTACGATTGTTTTGCATTCCATTGTTAGGAAGATAAAACCTATCTCTCCCCAGCTTTACATGTTGGGTTGCTGTAAATGCCATTGTGCTAGGTACAGAGATAATTTCAGGTGAGCACAGTTTCATAGCCACATTACAGGGGCAAATATCTGCACAAGAGGCTGTTGTTTGCAAAGCTGTGAAGAAAGTTTGACCAATGACGACATCTCTGAATGTGGCTATGGATTAAAACTATTCAGGATGTCATAAGAAAAAGAAAAGCCCAGTAATTTGTAAACTTGATGTTCTATGTCAATAATACATCAAGGTAATACTATTTTTAAAGATGAACACTTTAGTCTTCTGACACTTAAAGGACTAAGGATTGAGAAAAAGTCACCAAAACAGACTCTGGACTTGCAGTAAATGGGATGAACATTTTCTTTGATATTATTTCAGACATTTTTCTCCAAAGCTTTCAGATTTCAGTCACTAGACCACTGAGTCTGGGGAGAAACTGATTTTAAAAAATAGTAATATAACATAGCAGTCAAAAGTGAATGGAATTCAAGACCATTCAGGGTAGTATGAATCTTTTAAAAGATCAACACTTTAGAAAAATGCTGAAAGGAGTTTCTAGTTTTCCTCCTTCTTGGTACCTGAAGTTTATGTGCTTCAGACAGACAGAAACTAAAACAGACTGAAGGTATTTAGTGAAAAGGTGACCTGGTGAAGTATTTTGCTTGGGTGGTTGTTTTTTTTTTCTGTTCTATTGGGAGTAAAAAGGGAGGGTTAGCTTTCAAGTTTCAATCATAACATCAGCAGGGTTAAGAGGAAAGCTAGTTCAAAGAAACACAGTTCCAAAGAAATTGAGTTTTGCCATATGTTCTGCAGTGAGTGGAGAGCCTTCATGTATATGTAACCTGGGAACCTAGATAAGGTGGAGCTTCATCTTCAGTGAGTCAGTGGGAATCTACATGCCAATAAAGTCAGTGAGGAAAGCTACAGGGCGATCCAGTCTGCTTAAATTAAGCACAAATTTTCTTCTCACACTGCAGGGAAATAACAAGAAATGTGAGCTACCTTCTACTGATAGCCACTCACAGGAATGTTCCCTTAAAACCGGAAAGTATGTCAGCATCGCCCATTCATCACCCCTCCTTGTTGCCTTTTGCCTAAGGAGTACGAGGGTCTCCAGTCCCCTCAGCTCATCTGTATCTCCCATGTCTGGCAGAGCAGATGCAGCATCAGCTAAGAGCTGAGAGAAAGAACATTACTTTCAACAGAAAGCAGCAGAGTGATGCGCCATAGTCTGCTCTCTGAAGTGTTATCATGAATGTGGATCAAAACTGCCCAATTCCTCCTGATTTC
Source organism: Phalacrocorax carbo (assembly GCF_963921805.1). Taxonomy (NCBI): domain Eukaryota; kingdom Metazoa; phylum Chordata; class Aves; order Suliformes; family Phalacrocoracidae; genus Phalacrocorax; species Phalacrocorax carbo. The sequence continues at coordinate 119,769,828 of NC_087515.1, forward strand.
AGTGTGGATGAACACATGTGAGTGCTCATCCCTGTACTTTGACCCTGCTTAACTTTCCAGCGCAGGGGCAGCCTCAGGTCCACCCTAAGAATTAAGTGGGTTTATTTCCAAATTTGGTATTTCTGCACATGCATGTATGCAAGCAAATTTCAGAGCTCGGCTAATGCGTGGTGGAATTTCAGTACTTACCGGGGCAGATGGTATTGGAGAGTAAGTGGGCAGATTCACTGTTAGAGAATTAGTGAGAGTCTATGTTCCTAAGACCAACTTGCGCAAGTTTAAATGAGCTGAGTTTCTTCCTTTTTTTATTTTTTTTTTGTCTTCCCTAAATGTCAAAAGTAAAAATAAAAATAAAAATATGCTCTTGTTTTAAATCTTTACATCACTTTTGGACTTTTATGGACTGAGAAATCAACTTTGTCAGAGCTACTACAACTCTGATTCAGCAAAATACTGTTTGAACCTAAGTTTAAATCCAAGCCCTACAGACTCTTCTTTCCTGAAGAGAACACAACCACTTTGCAAACTGGGAACTTGAAACCTGAATCATTCACATTTGTTTTTAAACTCCAGAAAATCTCAACCCCAAAACTGATAAATTAATTATGTGAGAGCATTTCTGCCTATTGGTACATAAAGCATGAAAACTTGAATGGTTTCAGATAGGATCTGAACCAGGATATTTCTGGAATAAATGCTTTTGTCATTGGGTAAAAAGAGCAATGACAGCCTTTTTTTGGTGGCGGAGGTTGGTTAGGTGCTTGAGAATGGAGAATATTCCTAGCAGCCCCCACCCCCTCCTGCCCACAAAGTTAAGTACCTACTCTTCTTTTAAGGTGTGGGATTTATGTATTAACTTTCTATTGAACGTTTCTTCCTCAGCCTCATGTTTTGTGATGAATATATTTTTCAAATCTTTCTCACTCTCCTTCTATTAATTGAAGAGCCTTGTAGCTGTATTAAGACGTCTTAAAGTATGTCTAGTATTAGCAACAGTATTAATCGTCTTATCTTTTGTGGTGCCTACACAGAAGGTTGCCATACCCTTGCTCTCAGTACAAGTGGATGTAGAAAGATACAGCATTAAGGTGTGGTGAAAGCACAAGCATCTCATGCCTGTACCGCAACATGGAGTGCATAGCCCTGTGGATGGAGACTAGATAGAAGGAAATCAAACACTTGTTTTTTTATTGTTCAAAACATGACAGTTCTGTCTGCAGTGGCTCAGAGGACTGTCTGCAAGGGGTAGACAAGCCACCATGTCACTAGTTTCAATAGTTCTTTATTTGCAGTGCAATTTCTGCTTTGAACCAGCTGTTCAAGTGATGGAGCCTGGACAATACCTTCTGTTGTTTTCCTGTTTGTTTACATCCTGCCAATTTCACATATAACACAAATGTCACCAACAGCAGTGTTGTGTCCTTATGATAGGGAAAAGACAAGCCTGTACAGACTTTATTTCTGTCTCTGGAAATAGGCAGGAGCCTGAGCCACCATCTATACACATAAATTGAATAATGGGGGCAACACTTTCTTGACCCTGAGGCCAACTGGCACTCTCTAGTCACATGCATCTTGCTAAACACTCATCTTCCAAAACCAGATTCTTGTGCCTCAGCTGCCTAATGGGAATTGCCCTTCCCTGGTTCTGACCTCCTGAGCACCCCTGGGAACTCACTGGGAGGGTGCTAGCTTGGCACCAGACAAAAGTGTGCCCAGAGCTGTTTAACAGCTTAACAGTATGGATGACTGAGCTGTCTGGTGTCTGAGCCCTGACACTGTTTACTTTGCTTGTATAAACTTGCCTTGATGATCTTTTGTGGATTTCAGATGTTATTATATATTGTCTTTGTAACTCACTATCAAGTTCAAGTTCTGTAGTCAAGGGTTTGGAGTTGGGGAGGGCAGGAAATGCAAGGCAGAGAACAACTATTTCAGTAAATTCTTGGGATAACACAAAGCACACAAAAGAATATGCAAATAAAACACATTCTGCCATAAAAATATAATATACCAGTGTTCAGGCTGGGACTTGTATTACAGAATTTAATTTTCAACATGGAGGAAAGAAAAATGAAGGCAAAGAACACCCCAAAACTCTTAAAATGTACTGTATGTTTCTATAAAAATGTGCAAATTAATTTTCAGTTTATATTTGCTTTTCTTGAATGAACTATTACTTTTTCATATATAGGAAGAGCTTTTATGTTATAGCTTGCTTTCTGTTTGCTTGAACTGGCAATGAATACTACAGCATTACTTTGGAAGGAGAGATGCTTTATTTTTCTTAAACAGACTGTATAGAAGTCCATTGTGACCATGAAATCATTTGGAAAAGCAGCTAAAATGGAGGAAAACACTTCAGTGTAGTATAATGCTCTATTCACTGGTAATAGGTGGCTTGTACTTGATCATAGCCTTGGATTTCTATTCGCAGTATGGTTACACAGAATGAAAACCACTGGAAAGTTGTAGACAATTTTGGTTCAATTATATGGTACAAATTTTAATTTCTGAAGTTAAATTGAAAATAAAAGATAAGAGTATAGTTGTCTATATTTCTTCTATTGAAAAACTTAAAAAAAATGCATCTGTCCAAATTCTAAAAAGGAAATTAGACCTTTTAGCTATTAGAATTTAATATCTCACTGAGACATTGAGAGAGAGAGTAGGAATGTGCAGTGGGCAGAGTTAACAGCCTTCACATGTAGATTGTTCAAACAAGCAATGTTTCCACTTAACTGGCTTAAAAGGACAGGAAAAGCAACCAGTAATTAGCTTTTAAAGAATGAAGAACTGGCTTCTTTCATGTTTGACTTCCTTTTGTTTCATGCTGTTAATTGTATGTAGTCAAGTAAAAGGTCTCTTGAATGGACCCATAGTACTGGATCATATAAACAGGTTAAGATAGAAATGCCATCTCTGGTAGTACACAATTTAAAGGTATGTCTATGCTGCATAGTTAATGTTTGTGAGATACCCTAAAATTTGTTCATGCAGAGAGAACTCCAAAGCCAGAAACAGGATCTGCTTGAACCAAAGAGTGCTGATGATGAGCAGGGCTTGTTCCCTCAAGCACAACATCATGCCAGCACCACTTTAATTCCTCAGGCTGTTCTGCTGCAGAAAGCTGCACTGTATACTGTATGCACACTGGTACATGCAGGGCTTTGAGCACCAGGTTCCACAGCAGCTTCCTGAAGCACCAAAGTTGTGCTGTGAGCTCAAGAGTTAGGCTGTTCCTCTAGGGCATCAGTGGAGCTGGATCTGAAGGGGAAGGTATGAGACAGCAGATGGTTTCAAAACAAACAAACAAACAAACAAACAAACAAACAAACAAACAAACAAACAAACAAACAAACAAACAAACAAACAAACAAACACACTCCAGAAAACAGATGGTAGAAACCCAAATGGAATGAGCATGACTAGGATGACGTGAAGCAGTCTAGAGCAGCAGCTTTGCTAGGAGTGTTCATGGGTTGGGTAACTAAGGCACTACAGAAAGGAAAGGGTGGAGGAAGTTATTGCCTTTTGGGGGACTTGGGAAGAACTACTGTACTAAGTCTGCCAAGCTGGAAAGCAGTAGAAGGGCTTTTTATCAGTCACCTTTGAAATTGACCTCCTGGCGAATGGCAATTAATTTCCACCATTCCAAAGCTGAACTGAACAGAAAAGGACTGTGGTCTGCTCTTTCTGGTTTTGTCATTCAGCTCTACCACCCTGTAGCTGAGTAACTACATAACCTTATAACTTTATGACAAGAGACAGAGTTTGGCTTACAAAGAGCAAAATGAATTCCTGGGTTCAAAATCCGGTCAGATTTAGTACTGCAAATCTTCATCTCCATTTTTTTTCTCATTCTGTAAAAGGAAGTATAGAGACTCACTACTTGTACACTGAATGATAGTGCTGTGGAATAAAAAACACCATGCAGGTCTGGATTGCCTGCTTTCCTTTGGGTAAATTTTTTTTTTTTAGCCCATCTCCATGAATTAACAAATGCAAATGTGATTTAATAAAGGACAGTGGGTGTCTGTACCACGTAGTTGCATGAAGCAGAGAGAAGTGGGAGTGGGGGGTGGATAGTTCTAATCAAACTACTCACACCTTGCCCTTCTTGACATGCAATACCACTTTAAACAGCAGTGCTCTAATAGAGAAAAGAGCTACTGTACTTACCCACTCAATAATTTGCATAATTTTGAAGGGCTGAAAATGTCACTGCTGTTTTATGATAATTGTTGGGAAATGATTAGCTATAGCATTTATACATTCCAGGAAAAAAAAGTATTTTACTATTCTCTCTTTAATATTAATAAGGATTAATAAAATGAAGAATAAAATCACCTTGGAGGACAAACATTATGTGTAAAATAATAGGTGCCATATGAAGGCACATGAGTTATCCGTCCATTTGCTGTAGCTTGTCATATCTGGGAAAGACTTTAAAAGGCAAACTCTTGACTGCCCCTCATGCAATTTCAAATGCAAATTTTAACAATAGGAATAGCTAAAAATAATCCATTATTTTCTTCCTTCTCTGCCTCATAGCTATGATTAGAATAGTCCAAATTTATGTCTCCTGTAATTCAAATACTTTTTAATTGTGACAGATGTACACAAGCTGCTCATCTCTGCTAAACCCTTTGATAAGATATTTGAGGCATCAGTTCCAGTGAACAGAATGTAGTCCTCACAGCTCCCTGAACTTAACAAAATCTGTTGTTGTAGAGATGCACTAAGTACAGAGTAGCTCCAATACAAATGCTTGAGGGAGCGTAGTTTCATAGAAGTCCCTGTCTAGCATCCATTCACTTTCTATGTCTTTCTCAGACACCTCTTTTTCTTATAGTGTAATAATAGTACAGCTGAGATTTAGAAAGGTCATTTTTACAATACTCATAGAAGGCTAGACTGCAGCTTCTTTGCCCAGCTCCATCTGGGAACCTGACCATGAATTCCAGTCTCTCTTCGGGTTTTCAGTCTGTGTGTGATGTGAATGATGTGTTTCTTCTGATGGGCAACAAGCTTTGTTTTGACAGTCTGTGCAGAATGGAGAACTTATTAATCAGTTTCTTCCCAGTTTAGCGTAGCTGCTCAGTTACACTTACAGTCTAGAAAGGAGAGAAGTAAATTTACTGTTACACAGATGAAGAAGAAATTTTTAGGAATATCTTCTTTAATCAGCACAATTTTACAGACTATGAAATATCACATATTTTTATGATATAAACTCTCATTCAAAGAAACGTCTTCTATTCAGACCCAATAAGTGTTCCAAAATGCAACATAAATTCTCTAGAAAGCTCTTGAGATGTATTTATTTTTGTTTAATCAGGAAAATATTGTCAGAAATAACTAAACATCTCTATTTAAAAGGAGTGCTTAATTTTATTCTTTATTAGAGAATAAGCCTAAATAATTACTGCTTTTTTTTCGAAAAGTAGGTAAGAAAATAAAGAGTAGCCTGGACTGGCATAAAAGAACAAACAGACAGCCTCACAAAGAGTGGTCACTTCATCAGGTGTACTAAAATGTGACTTTTTGCAACACTGGCCTGTATAAAAGGGCCAGAATTTCAATAACTGCTCTGCAAGTCATAGCGGCAGGACTTTCTAGAAGTAAAGCTGATGATGCCATCAACAGATCTCAGAGTGGAAGACACATTCTCCACCTTCACTGGAAAAGTTTGCAAAAGCTTTTTATGATACAGAAATCCATATGGTTGCAACACAGTCTGTAGAACTGTCTATATTTATCTGGACTATTTCTATGGTAGTGTAGCCATCCTAGTGTGGCTCTCCACCCACATGAATCAACCCTATGTCTCATAATTTATGTCTACTATATTTGCTATCACTAAAAGACATTGGATACTGTAGCATATATAGACCTCTCACTCACAAACTGTGGTCCTAAGTTTGATTTTCTGTATTTTTCAGGTCATTTGTCTTTCTATGAAACCATATGAGAGCATCCCTTTTTAGACAGACATCTAATCTTCTTTTAGGGATTCAAAACTCCGGTGAGTTGTCCAATATTTAGTTACCCTTACTGCTAGGGAAATTCAGTTATTGTGCTGTTTCAAGGTTGAATTTGTCTAGCTTCAATTTCCAGGCATTTGATCATGTTAGGTCTTTGTCTCCAAGACTGAAAGACCTCCAGTAGCAAGCATTTGTTCCTTGTGTCAGTACCTATTCACAGCGATCAAGACACCTCTCAACCTTTCTATTCAATAAATTGAGGTCTTCAGGCTTCACATCATAAGACTTGTTTTCCAGCCTCTGAATAGGTTTTTTTTTGTTTAGTTGGCTGTTTTTATTTTTTCCACTAATCTTATAAGGGGGAAGGGTTAATCTCTAAGATTTAGAAGATATAGCCACTACCACCCCCACCTTTGCTTCTACTGCCATTTCTTGACTGTTAAAAGGGACACTCCAGAATGAACCATCTAAAATTTTATCTAGTGGAAAGGTACTCACATAAATGAGTACATTCATTTGACATTGAATAGTGAAGTGCATACAAAAGCAGCAGGTGCAAACTCTCACATCACTCAGATACCTTCAGACCATCAATTCCACCAAATATCCGTTTTGCCCTCCAGTGGTTGTGAGAGAGTCTAATTTCAAAGCTAGATTTTATGCATATTTTCCATATGACTCATAAACACTTTCTTTTTCTGATGTTAACATTTTTGAGACAATGTTTTTGCCCGTCTTTCTGCTTCAGGATTTTTTACTTAGTAGTTCATGTTACATCTTATTTGTCAAGAATACTGGACACCATGGATGTTTCAAAGTATATGTCCATTTTATTTTAAGCTGTTTCCTTTTCTAAAATACCCAGAGCAGATCTTTTATATCTCATCTGAATGAGTAGTTCAGAATGAAAAAACAATGTATATTGATAACAGTTATATGCTAATTCATTAAGGTCTGCCATTACCTGAGTGCTAATTAAAAGGAAAAATAGTTGAAGGATAAAGTAGGGCTTGCAAGCATATCACACAGAGGTTCTTTCCTAATATATTTCCCGTCGATCACACTTATTACTGCAGGGTGGGCTGACAGGTTAATTATGTACTTGCAGGAGAACTGATACAGAGGATATTACAATCTCAAAAGCAAACACTTATAATCATTTTATCTAAACAGAAGAAAGCCTCACCTTGATGAAGGTCTACATTTAGTGAACATTTTAAGGCAACAGTCACTGCATTCTCAAGGAAGATACCTGATAAACTATCCAACAGTATATACCAAGACAGTAGTATATCGTATGCACTGCAATAATTTAACCAATTCATATGCTAGTCCATGGAAAAAATGATTTTGCAATGAAGCCATAGGACTGGGATTCACAAAGTTGTGTTTTAATTTCCAGGTTAATTCAGTTCCAGATTTTGTTTGTGCAGGCCTTTTACTGTCATAGAGACCCAATGTGTGAGACTGTACATGGTGTCATTTGAAATGGGGAGATCCTAACAGGCATCTGATGCGTCAAACTACATGATTGTCATATGTATATATGTCCTGTTGTCTGGGAGGCATGCTCCCAATTGTGTCAGATCCTCACAGCTGGGAATGTGTTTCCAGTGAGGTTACACTGTGAGAAGGATCCTATTAAAAAGCACACGTGCTCCTGCTGTTGTGTAGCACACAATTTCTTGCCTGTTCTGGGACAGGCAAATGCAGAGCCAGTCATGGATCAGGCTGTTCATCTATATCTAGTAAATATTTGGCCAGATCTGGAGAATTCTGCTGTACTGAGAACATATGAGTTATTGACTCCTGGAAGGGGCTCTCTGGGGAGAGGCAAGAAATCCTAGCCTCACACCGAGTACTTCTACTTGATAGATGAAGGTGTAGCTGCAGTCATAGAATCATTAAGGTTGGAAAAGACCTCTAAGATCATCAAGTCCAACTGTCAAGCCAACACTACCATGTCTCCCAAACCATGCCCTGAATTGCCATGTCTACATGTTTTTTGAACAGGTGATGCTACCATCTCTCTGGGCAGCCTGTTCCAGTACCTGACCACTCTTTCAGTCAAGATATTTTTCCTAATATCTAATCTAAACCTCTCCTGATGTAACTTGATGCCATTTACTCTTGTCCTATCACCTGTTACTTGAGAGTAGAGACTAACACCCACCACCCTACAACCTCCTTTCAGGTAGCTGTAGAGAGCAATAAGGTTTCCCCTTAGCCTCCTCTTCTCCAGATTAAACAACCCCAGCTCCCTCAACCTCTCCTCATAAGACTTGCTCTCCAGACCCTTCACCAGCTTCGTTGGGCTTGTCTGGGCACATTCCAGCAAATCAGTGTCCTTCTTGTACTGAGGGACCCAAAACTGAACACAGTTTAGCCTCACCAGTGCAAAGTACAGGGCAAGATCACTTCCTTACTCCTGTGGGCCACCCTATTGCTGATACAAGCCAGGATGCTGTTGGCCTTCTTGGCCACCTGGGCACACTGCTGGCTCATATTCAGCCAGCTGTCAGCCAAAACTTCCCAGGCCTTTCTCCGCTGGGCAGCTCTCCAGCCACTCTGCCCCAGGCCTGTAGCATTGCATGGGGTTGTGACCCAAGTGCAGCACTTGGCACTCGGCGTTGTTAAACCTCGTACAATTGGCCTCAGCCGATCAATCCAGCCTGTCCAGATTCCTCTCCACAGCCTCCCTAACATCAAGCAGATCAACACTCCCACCCAGCTTGGTATGATCTTCAAACTTACTGAGGGTGTACTCAATCTCCTCATCCAGATCATTGATAAAGAAATTAAACAAGACTGGCCCCAACACTAAGCCCTGCGGAACCCCACTTGTGACTGGCTGCCAGATGGATTAAGCTCCATTCACCACAACTCTCTGGGTTTGGCCATTCAACCAGTTTCTTACCCAGTGAAGAGTACACCCATCCAAGCCATGAGCAGCCAGTTTTTCCAGGAGAATGCTGTGGTAAACAGTGTCAAAGGGTTTATTAAAGTCCAGGGAGACAACATCCACAGCCTTTCCCTCATCCACTAGGTGGGTCACCTGGTCATAGGAGATGAGGCTGGTCAGGCAGGACCTGCCTTTCATGAAGCCCTGCTGGCTAGGCCTGATCCCCTGGTAGTCCCTCACATGTCTGGTGAGCTCACTCAAGATGTATCGCTCCATAATCTTCCCTGGTACCAAGGTTAGGCTGACAGGCCTGTAGTTCCCCGGATACTCCTTCCAGACCTTCCTGTAGATGGGCATCACATCGGCAAGCCTCCAGTCATCTGGGACCTCCCCTGCTAACCAGGACTGCTGGTAAATGTTGGAGAGTGGCTTGGCGAGCTCCTCTGCCAGCTCCCTCAGTACTCTCAGGTGGATCCCATCTGGCCCCAGTGACTTGTGTGTCCCCAGGTGGATCAGCAGGTTGTAAACTACTTCCTCCTGGATTAGGGGGATTTATTCTGCGATCTGTCCCTGCCTTCCAGCTCAGGGGCTGAATACCCTGGGGATAATTGGTCTGACAGTTAAAGACTGAAGCAAGGAAGACATTAAGTAACACAGCCTTTTCCTCATCATCAATTGCAATGTTCCCCTTTGCATCCAAGAGAGATGGAGATTCTATTTGGTTCTCTCTTTGTTGTTAATGTATTTGTAAATTTTTGTTATCCCTTACAATAGTGGCCAGGTTGAGTTCTATCTGGGATTTTGCTTGTTTAATTTTCTCTTTGCAAGACCTAAAAAGGTCTCTGTACTCGTCTTGAGTTGCCTGCCCCTTCTTCCAAAAGTGGTAACTCTCCTTTTTTTTCCTGAGTATCAGCAGAAGCTCCCTGTTCAGCCAGGCCAGCCGTCTTTCCCACTGGTTCATCTGGTGGCACTTGGGGACAACCTGCTCTTGCGTCTGCAAGACTTCCTCCTTGAAGAAATCTCAGCCTTCCTGGACTCCTGTGCCCTTCAGGACTTCCTCCCAAGGGACTCTCCCAACCAGTGCCTGAACAGGCCAAAGTCTGCCCTCCAGATGTCCATGGTCAAACCGTAGAGTACTTTATGTGTTTTATTTGTAAAAACTCCCCAAACTTAAGTCCATTAAGTCTTGACATTTTGAGGTTTCTTGAATTCTTGTTGCATGGTTTTTTCCCTCAGATGATCTGCTTTTCTTTTTCAAATGGACTGCATTATTATTCATCCTCCAGTTACCTTCCATACTAACACTCACCCGTTTGTTAGTCATTCCATACTTTGTGTTTGTTCTTTACTTACTACAATCAAACCTAGGCAGTAATTAAATAATAATACCTAGATATCCAATCACTTTTTTTCTACAAGATTCAGAATGCATCATAATGCATTTTACCTACCTCTGCACCCCAAAGCTACAAAAGAAGTTCTGTACCAGCTGTTGGCTTAACATCAACTTTTCATAAAGGTCCAGAAGAAAAAAGGCTGTGCAAAAGTATTATTTCCCACACATGCGGCTGGTCTTAACATAAGAATAAAATATTCATCAACTAAATTATTCAAGGAGTAATTGTTGGTATTTGTTGAATAATATATTCTGTTCATGGTGTCTGAATTCTACAAGAATGAGGTGAATAAATTATATGACAAAGCAGCAAAATCAATGACGTGCATTTGTTGAATAGCATTTGACCTAAGCTAAATGTATTTTAATAAAAACATAACATACGAGAACAAAAAATTTTACCTTGTTTTCTTTTCTGACAGAGTATGGCTTTATATATGTATTGTGATTATCCTTTAGCTGTACAACAGATGTTGAGAACTGACAACTAGAACAATAATACGCTACACAGTGGTTTTCAGACAACACAAAACATGGTATTTCTTCACTTCAGAAAACATATTATTGCTACTAGAAAGCATCCTATTAAGTGGGCCATAGTGATTGTAAAAGTAACTAAAGTTCTGCTTATCCAGTATTAGAGTTTATGTGTCCTAGACATTCAGCTATTTTACTCCCCTTGCATTCTTGCTGGAATCACATTCTTCTCTATATGAACAAATATTGCACTACTGAAAAAATATACATGCTTTTATTTAAGGGTATCACTGAACAATTCCACATGAATAGAAAAGACTGTTTTTCAGCAATGAGCTGTTTTGTCTAATAAACTTATGAACCAGGAATCCTGGTCTGAATAAATAATCTGGACATACAATATGTGCTTGTTGAACAGAAGTAAGAGTTGGCAGCCCTTCAATTCAATACTGACTTGCATAATAACAAACATGATCCCAACAGAAAAGGTCTAGCAGTTCAGTTCAAGCTGCTTCTATGAGGACGGAAGGTACATTGAAAAAGAACAACTACACTTGAAAAAGTTAACATTGTCATTTAGTCGTGACTAATATTCATTGAGGCAACGTCTTAACTGCAAAGGGTTGCTAACACTTCAAGTTATGCATATGAATTTCTGACTGTTCTGATACGCTGGCCTACTCTCTCTTTTTTGGTTAAACTATAAGCAAACATCCACATGTACAGAACATTGGACCAATCAAGTCTAGTCAATAAAATTGCCAGATAACCCACCATTAACACTTACCCGGAAACTAGAACAAAGAGAGGGTGGTATGGATTCTATGTGTCCTGGATGCACGTTTCACAACTTGTTGATACCTAAGACAATTTTAAACAACCTTTTTATAGTCAAAAAATAGGTGACATCACAATGACTGTTTCCAACCATGGTAATCACAGGTTACCTTAAAACATGGAGTCTAGACTGTGCAATGTATTACAATGTGCTCAGTAGGTGCATGTCTGTGTGGACAAGCAGCAAAAAAATTTGTTCCATTTGCTTATTTCTTTATCTAGGAGTACAGCTACTCCCAATGTAAGTTTCTATCAGTGTCAGTCAAAGGAGCTTGACAACTCATTTACAGTGCTCAGAAATTACTAAAACGAACATAAATAAGCTTAAATTAAGCACATGCTTGCAACAAGTATGAACTCAAGAAATGGGTTTTATTTAAGCACTCACTTAACTGTTTTGCTACCTTGGTCCTAAAAAAGCAACTGTCTTTTTATAGGAAATCATATTCTGATTTGTGAATCTAATTTTGCATACTTTGGGAGTATCTATCTTCCCTGTAAATATTATTACCTGTACTGACTGTGTGAATAGAAATGTTGGTTTCTTCAGATACCTCTTCCCCGGCCTCACACCACTGTGAACAGGTTACTAATTACTAGGAATGTTATTCCTGTCGGTGACTTCAGCCTTGATTGCTATGAGATTCCAATGCTGTCACAAACTCAAGGTGAAGACTTCACCTGGGGAAAGAAGCATGCAAATATTGCATGCAATAAAAAGGAGAAGAGGAATACTGACTAAAATAAGGCAGGCTTGTCTCAGAAAAGATTATGTTTCAAAGCTTCTCATGCAGTCCAGCAGGTTATTTAACTCTTAGTTTTGAGAGGGAGAGAAAAGCTATATTTGGACCTTTCAACTTTTTTTTTTAAAGACAGCTTCTCTGTTGCTTCTTGCAACACAGACAAATTACTGTAAAAGCATACTACTATCTCCATTATTTGGCATCTACATAGACTTATACCATCAGAACTGACTTTTGCATCATGTATTCTTTTGCCAAAATAACAGTATCCACCTGTAACTTGCTACCAGGTTAGTGTAAAATGGGCTTCCTGATTTATGAAGACCATTTTTACTTTCTTGGACCATTGTGCTGAAAAGGAAGATTCTGTATCATCTTCTTATACATCTAATAAACCCAAATCTTAAAATACTTCTCTTTTAGACTTAAATTGGGCTTTAATTGTCTTTTTCTGGAACAAATTCACCTGTAAAAGAGTTTTCTGTGAATGTAGCCAGGAATTTACCCTATAACTTTTGAAACAGCTGACTTTCTAATCTGTTTGAGAGGAGAGCACAGTAAAGACTCTTTTGCCCTTGATTCCAGTTGTTGAAATCCAACAGATTGGCTTGTATTTTGTGGTTATAAATGAATACTAAATATGTTCTCAGAAGGAGAATGTAAGTTAGTCATATTAGAAAGGAAAACATAATAAAAACTTATGACTCTGATGAGATTATGATGAGTTGAGGGAAGAACCAAAGGAGAAAGATAACAGTAAATAAAATGAAATTATGAGAATGGTATTGGGAAAATATTAGTAATTAAGAAAGAAATTTATTCTTAGTCACATATTAATTTGTAGCCATACACTTGGAATAAGAAAGCTTATAAAGTTTAGCTTCCACCTTGTCTTTTAAAATCACCATACAGAGATGTATATATGCTAGGTCACATAATATGAAAGCAGTCATTTAACAATGTATTCCTTCTCTTTACTTTGCAACTGCATCTGGTTCTTCAGAAATCTGCATAGTATTTACATAATGAGACTCAGACCCTAATATGCCAAGCAATACTTCAGCAAGCTTTTCTTCTAAGCAGCTATTATAGAAAAAGAGTGGGAGGAAAAAAAGATAACAGGGAATTCACTGGTTTATGCTTTGTCTGTACATCTAAATGGCCAAAACTATCTCCTGGCTTTTAGCTTGTGCCTTTTCTGCACCATTTACTGTTGTCCTAATATCAATATTTGTTCTTAAAATCTCTAGCTTGTTAATTTTAATAAAATTGTAATTAATTTCTGAAGATATGCCAGACTATGCTAGCACAAGTATGATGCTGATTAGCTTCTATTTCCCACAAAAGTTGTGCTCATATCTGTTACCTGACTCCTAGAAGTGGAGAAGTGGAGAAGTATGACAAACAAAAATTGCAGGGATTCACACTGTGACTCTGTCTGAAGTTTGTACAGGGCTATGGAACCCTACAGAGCAATTCACCAAAAACTCTGCTGGATCTTACACACTTGTAGAGAAGAAATGAAAGTATTTTTAACATTTTTTTCCTGTCTGCCTCCTGTTGATCTACATTTTTTCTTGGTTATTTTCAGTAAGACACTACCATTGAAATGGATGTCTTGTATGCCATAAGCATCATCTTCTGCTATATTCTTTCCCTGTGACCTCATGAAAACAAGGAAAAGGGTAGAGGGATCAATTTTTTAACAGGAGTTTGATTTATGGCATTTTGTTGCAGATTTGGTTCTCAGTAAAAAAGAAACTGAAGTACTACAGGCTTGAAATATCTGAGCTGCTATACAGGCAAATTATACTCCTCTTGAGGTTAGTCTGACCACAGTATGTGCTCAGTAATGTCTGCTAAGAATGTCTGGTTGGTCCATTTGTTGGTATAGCTTCATGGATTTAATTTGCTCACTGACTTAAGTTTTCATCACATGACAAATTCATTTATACTGATGGTTGCCCAGCAAAATGCTATCATACCTGCAAGTATTTCCCCCCAAATGCAAGAAAAGTATTTTCACGATAGTTATGACCCTATTTATTTGCTTTAAAGCACTCATATGAGAGAAATTCTGTTTGTTGAAACATTTGTCAAATGTGAAAGTGCCATGAATATGCATACAAGCATGTATTCACACAAACATTGATATTACATGTGCTCGCCTGACCTTTATGAAAGCTTTCTGTGGGCTGAGAATTGGAAGAAGAAGGAAGGAGGGTTTTGGCAGAGAAATAGCAAGTATCAGGAAAATGAGCAGCTGTTGTGGAGGAAGCAAAGGACAATATGCAAAACAACCATCAGCATGAACATGGATGCTCTCCATGTGGTACATCTTCAAAACTGAGGATCAACCTGCTTATTCATCTGTGTACCCGAACTCAGCCAGGAAAGAGAAAGAACATTTAAGCCACGTTCCCTCTTCTTATGTCACCAAATGAAAGGGCAAAAGAGGTTGTAGCTCTTCAGTATTTTACTAACAACATCAACAGAAGCTCAGCAAAATCCATAGCTCTATACACTCTGCATACACTCAAGAAGCTCATGGTTTTTTCCTATTTTTCTTACATCAGAAGTGCCTTTGACTGACTGTTGTGGTTTAACCCAGCAGGGAGCTAAACACCACACAGCCGTTTGCTCGCTCCCCTCAGTGGGATGGGGGAGACAACTGGAAAAAAAAAAAAAAAAAAAAAAAAAGATTAAATTAATGGGTTGAGTAAAGACAATTGAATAGGGCAGAAAAGGAATGGAAAATAATAATGATAAAAGACTAAGCTAAACAAGTGAGGCACAATGCAATTATTCACCACTCACTGACCGATGCCCAGTCAGTTCCCAAGCAGAGAATCCCCAGCCAGCTTTCCCCCCCACTTTTATATGCTGAGCATGACATCATATGGTGTGGGATATCCCTTGGGCCAGCTGGGGTCAGCTGTCCCGGCTGTGTCCCCTCCCAGCTCCTTGTGCACCCTCAGCCGGCTCACTGATGGAGCTTTGACTCTGTGTAAGCACTGCTCAGCAGTAACTAAACATCAGTGTGTTATCAACATCATGCTCATCCTAAATCCAAACCACAGCACTCTACCAGCTACTAGAAAGAAAATTAACTCTATCCCAGCCAAAACTAGGACGCTGACCAGTACCAATATTAGAATATCACAGTAGTTCGTAACATTGATTGGACTGGCTGCATACAGAGAACTGATGAGGTACTTGGCAATAATATTGTGTGGAGAAATCTTATAATACAGAGGAAGCAGTTGGATAGTGGAGAGAGATAGAGGGAGAAGACAGAATACAGTAGTGGAAAACTGTAAGCCTTATATACCACTTTGATGACAGAAGTGTCTTCAGGACAATGTATATCCTGAAAGACATTATCTGGAAAGTAATTGTCATGTTAGAACCATGGTAGAGAAACTGGGATTCAAGCAGAAGCAGGAAGAGAAGAGAACATCTGTAGGCAAAGGAAAAAAGATTTTCCTGGGGATATAAAGAAGTCATGTTTTATCATGATCCATTTGGGCAATGAACAAGACAATATACTCCATAAATTAAACTTTATTTTATGAGCTCATTAGGAAACAAACAAACACAACAAATGGGCTCAATCCACTTTGTACAGACTAGTCTGACATGAATTTACTAATTCATCACTTAATGAGGAATCTAACTCTCACAAATTCTCTAAATCATAACTTACAACTCATAATTCGTGCACCTATGAGCAAAATAGTTACCTAGCTGATGGTGAGAGTGCTCATCCTTCCTCCTCTGTCACTGTGTGTGTCCCCTGTATCACACTGGGAATCACAAAAGCCTCACCTATGCAGCTGCTGCTGGATCCTTTTTAAAAACTTTTTGGGTAAGCTGATGTATTCATACCTTCCAGCTTGGAAGTTTTGTCTATACCATTATAAGGTTAGCAGATTCTATAGAAATTGCCTGACAATCAATATACAAGGATTACGGCTGCAGGAGGCAGCAAACTGCAGTGATAATGGCTGCATAATGACCATTAACCTTTTCTGGCCACTGTGTCCTGCTTACATGTTGCCCTGACTTTGACCTAACGGTGCTGCTCTCAGTACACATCAGGCCTTAGAATGAGCTGTGTCTTAGCCAAAATCTGAGCAGGAGGTGAGTGAACAGTCATGTCTGCAGCACGTGTCTGTGCCTTTAACCCTATCTCCCTGTGACTGTCTGCAAATTACAGGTAAGAGGTAAAAATCTGTTCAAACAGTATTGTTTGACAGCTACAGTGGACAACTGTAGGAGCACTCCTTGTCCTTCCAGGAACCGCTGCTCTATTTTCTCAAGAAAGAGCATTCAATGAAGGGAAATGTTCGTCTCCAACATTTATTCATGGAGCTACATATATTTACATACATTCAATCGCTATAGATGTACAGTTTTGAAAGGGGACTTGAGGGGAAAAAAAATGTTCTTGAAGATACAGGAAATGCTAGAGTACATATACAATACACAAAGAAGGACTTGAAGTCCCTCAACCTTCTAGTAAACAACAGTTTTCAATCCTTCCCCAGGGCTGACATAAGTGATGAATGAGAGGTTTGGAGACCTTGCCTGCTGCTTTCATCAGATGAAGTCTGACATTCCACTGATACTGTAAAGCAGTATCAGTGGAAAGATGCAGTATCTACAATTTTTCTCTCCACCACAATACATAAATATACTTCAATAATATCCATTCTTATTTTTTTTTAATAAATGTTAGTATAAGAGAAACTTGGTGAACAATAATGTTTTTAAAAAATTAGTGCATTTTAATGCAACTACTTTGAGTAAATGCATCAAGAAAAATATAAAATTTAAAAGGAGCTAAATGCTTTCTCATTCACTTACGGAAGGAATCACACATTTTCATAATGCTCTTGTATATATCATTAAAAAAACAGATTAAAAAAACAAAATAAGAGAGAGAAAAGGAAAAAAGACGAAAATGAAGGGAAAGGAAAAGGGGAAAGATTTAAAGTCCTTTCCTGTTCCATAGTTCTGATTATCATCATGTTATAATCTCCATCTCCCCATGCTCCTTAGACCCCACAGCATTAGTTAAGATCTCTGCCTTCTTGTAAAAATTATATCAGCCAAGGAGTAAGAGAATGAAATGAGCTTTGGCTGGAACTTCCAGTAAATTTCCACTGAATGACTCTTTTAAGGCCACAGTTTCAACATACTCATGGTCTGCTAAGGTACCTAAATGAAGCACCAGTTATTAGTATGGTATGAACAGAGCAGAGGCTGCAATCTTCTTTTTAGAAATGGATCATAGTATTAGCAAGTTCATGCTGAAAACTGTGGAAAAAATGACCTTTAACTGGTCCCTAAGTGGGCCCAGATATTAAAAATCCTGAATTACTTTCAGAGAGATGAAAGGGTGTAGAAAGCCTTTTATTCACCATTCCTTTCCTATGATCACCTTGTTTATTTTCAAAGTTTATTCCATTTCTGGTTGTGGAGCATTAAGTCACTAGAACTAAGAACATTAAGAAACTGATTGTTTCTGAAAATCCTGGAGTAGTTAATCAATCACACAAACCAAGTGTTGACTGGTTGCCACAAACAGCTCTCACAAAATCCTTATTCTATGTGTTCATCTGACATTTGTTTGTAACAAGTAAATGAAGACTACTATCTGTATGGACAATAGCTTTAAAGGAAAAAGAGAAAAATGAAGGCAATGAATGATTTCTAGATTTTTTCTGTCATTGAGAATCAAGTAAAATCTACATATTGTCAATCATGTTTACTGAGGGTTACTTTGCCTGCAATCCTTCAACAGATGACAGGAAACATGAAAGGCATGTAGGTAAAACCTCAGCACATCAGATGCACAAGACTCCATTGTATATGCAGGCAAGCACAAATTACCTCTGACCTCAAAGGGATGTGGAAGCAGAGCATCTTTCGTTTGATATTTTCAATGTATCTCATTGTATCTCATCCCCGTAGCAGTGAAATCACGACGTTTCAACATCAGGTGCAGCCTTTCCAAACTCTGGCTATCACAAGGAGGTGCTGTTGGGGCTCTGAGTGCACCAGCAGCTCTGCGACCTCTTCCCCTACTCCTCAGGGTTTGGCTGCTGGCATTCAGGGTGGGCTCTAAGACGGTGCAGCTGTGTAATCTTGCAAAGCACATAGTTTAAGTTGCGACTCTGAACCATTCTCTGGAAGAGTCTGTCACTCTCTGGGTACTACAGGGAGCAATTAGGAGCCAGATAACCTGCTGGGCTATAATAACTTCTTAAAACTGGATGCATGAAAACATCATTAAAAGTCAGAGAATTACTCCTTAGAAATATTTCCTCTTTAACACACCTGAAACTGATTGAAAATAACTTCAGAAACCAACTTCTTTGATTTTAATAACTGTAGAAAAAAAGGAGCTAGCTGCCCCAAAAGTCCAAGTAATTCTCTTAATAGACCTTGAAAGATATATTACTTTTTTTGGAATATAGGAAGGAAGCACTGTGTTCAGCAGAAAAATCAGAAATTTTTTGGAAAGATGAATATCACTACCCGTCCAGTCCTATTCTATGGTTTAATTTGTTTCAGTTTTAAACTCAAATGCAAATTATGATGTCTCCTGAAAATCAAATCAGTCAATGTTTTTCATACATCTACCATAACTTTAATGAATTTAGAACAGACATAAGAAATAAGGGGTATAAATCTTGCTGTATCAAGGTTTTTATGCTGGTCTTCAACTATTCAGTATTAGCAGAAAACATATGTAGGGACATAATCTCCGTCAGATGA
This sequence comes from Phalacrocorax carbo, assembly GCF_963921805.1. Lineage (NCBI taxonomy): Eukaryota > Metazoa > Chordata > Aves > Suliformes > Phalacrocoracidae > Phalacrocorax > Phalacrocorax carbo. The sequence goes on from NC_087515.1 coordinate 119,788,956, forward strand.
CTATTGCAGTACTTCTTAGACCTTTCAGTGAGATGTGTATTATCAGACTACTATTTGGCCTAGACACAATGCTGAACACCTTACTCAGATGAGCAGATCCTTACTTAATATCAAGGTTTGTCTCTGGTTTAGTGCAAGCAGAAGTGCTTTCAGTCATGTTCCCTCTGCCACATAGACTGTTGTAGGTTTTAAAGTCTTCATGCTGTAAAAACTGGTTATGGTATGGTTCCTCAATCTTCTATACACCTAAATACCAGTGTTGTTAAACATGCCATACTGATAAGTATAAAAGAAGGTTGTAAATCAATCATGAATAAATAACATTGCAGACAAAGAACTGTTCTCTGCAATCAGGAAATATACAAAAACTTTCGTGAATATGAATATCACACTGTGTCCAAGACTAAGAGGAGGGAAAAAAGATATCACATTTAATAATTAGTATTTGCTCAAAATTAATCCTTAGAACACATAGTATATAAGGCATCGTGGACATATATTCATTTCTAAGCTCAGTGGCAACAGTGAATTTCAGATATCAGTGCATCAAAACCACTAGAATTTCAGGTTGATTTTAAAGCAAATACTGAATATGTAATTGTAAAGCTTTTGTATGGTTTTCTCATTCCTGTGATAATTGAACCTGCTGCAATATACTATGAGAGGTAACAAAAGAGAATTTAATGGTTATGGCTATCTTGAATACATCTGCAGACAGAGGGTTTATCAGAAATATGTAGACAAATATTGCACTCTGAAATAAATATCTGATATTTTTAGAGCAACGGGGACCATTTCCATGGGAATATTTCTGACTGCCACCTAGAATTCCGTGATACTTGGAGGAACTCCTGGGAGACATCCCTTGCCACATGGTTCAGAGAAATCCTAGTATGTAGGGACAGATTGGGGCTCGGTATCATGACATGTCACTTATCCTGCCAAAGACGATTATCACCAGCCTTTACTGAGGTGGACAGGCCACTTACATTTAACCTGGAAAAGGAACATGTATAATTTATTTATGCTCAATAAATAGCCATGAAGCAATAGATAAGAGCTTCTTGTAAAAGCAAGGTCTTCAACATGCTGTGACAATATTTATAGTGCTTCAGAAGATAATGAACTTTTCAGAGTATCAGGAAGAAAATGATGTATTTAGGGAAAATGAGGGGGGAAGAAAGAAAAAAGGAAAGTTAATCCTACTGTAGTCTACTAAGAGAATTAGAATTAGTGCCTGGATCCCTTACATAAGCAAAATAGTTAACTGTTCTGGTATGTGAGTAACAAAGGTCATCAGATTTATATCTTTTGAATTAGATTCTGTGTATATATGAATTAATTCAATATCCACATTTTAAAAAATATCTCTTAAATGTGAGATATAAGAGGAAAAAGTATTCTGAATGTATAACATATCTACCTGATACTTCTAGAAACATACTGGAGAATATCCCAGAACTCAGTGAAAGACATTTTTATTTGAATTCTAGAAAAATATCTGGGTGCTTAGTTTAAGTGTCTGTATTGATAAATAACTTTTAATGGAGAACTGATGCAGAGACAGTTCCAAATCTAATACTGAACTAAGACGAATGCAGAAGATGCATGCAGAAATTCTGCAAGTAGTGGGAATGAGACAAACAATGAGATAAGACCAGTTTTTCTGCAAATGCTGATGTCAACTATGATTACTAATGTATGTCAACAGTGGAGATGTGAGACTGCAGAAGTGAAATCTTGACACAGGTTTTTTAATACTCTGTTGCTGTTCTTGAAATGATTCCTGACTAGAAAATTATGGATAATCTATTATAGAAGTTAGGTTGTTTGCATGGACATGTCAGGAGTAAATTGACTCCAATTTTTACTAATGGAAAGCTAACAGCTAATGGGATAGTAATTTCTGTGCGCCATATGGGCACATGAATATTTTCTAATTTTGTTCCATGAATATTATCTGTTCTTTTTTGTATGAGCACATTGTGTTATAATTATTAGTACTGCTTCTGGCTGAAATAAACAAAATATTATTATTGAAAGTTTAAATGAGAAAAAAAGACAATGGTACCCTCTGTGTAATGGAAATTATGGCAATGAATTAGAAAGGACTGTGACACTCACATTTTTTAAAAAGCATTATCTGTGAAGCATTGCAAATCAGGAGGCAGATATTTTGGTGTGCATTCAGGTGGAAGGTTCTGGAGAAGGAGTTAAAACTGGACTCCATTTCAGGAAAACATGGAGAACCTATTTGTGTGCACTTTTCCGTACAACCCACATCTTAACTAGAAACTCCTTGCCACAGACCCATATGATTTTCCTTTCTCTGTGGAACGGACCATCCTGAACCATATTGGCTAAAGAAAAACAACACTGAAAAAAGGTTGTGCTTTGAAACCTAAAAAGATGTAATATCAGAAATATTGGCTGTATGGGGTAATAATTTTGGAGAAGGCAGACACTAAGTGTCAGATACTACTTAGGGCAATATAAAATATCATGAATCCCCATACAATATAATGCAGACAAATAGGAAATCAAAGCAGCTGTTATATCAAAGCATTTATGCACTTGTCTAAATCTCCTTGGCCTCAGTAGTAAGTGATAAAATCTTGCTTAAGGAAGATGGTATTACTAATATATTTGAAGTTTAGCTCATTCTTAAAGGCTTTGCTGAGTCTAGGGAAGCCTTGGGAAGTCCTCAGAGCCAAGATGTCTGGTCTGTTCAAAGCAGTGCTATTCAGACTCAGCTAAAGACAAAAAAGACCTCATATAGGTAACCTGATCACAAGCGCATCAGGATTACATTTGTAATAACACATCCATCTTAAAAGAAATTTCAAAAGGAATTTAAAAAATGAATTGCATTTAAACTTCATTTTAAAAGAAGAATAAGTTTTGGAGAGTAACAAAAGTTATATTCAGCAAAAAAGTAATTTATATACCCTCTACTTAATAACCTCTTATATGCTTTAATAATTTAAACTACTTATCAATGAGAATGTCTTCTGTGTATACTTCAATTATTGCTTTTAGTATATTTTCCTCTCTTCTTTCATGTAGTATGCCACATGTACTCAATATGTCTCCAGTGCCTATTATCACTGTTCCTCTTGTATAATAAACTTCTTATCTGTGAGAATATGACCTTGACACTGTGAAAAAAAGTCTTTTAAAGAATAGCTCAATTAAAATCTAATACCTCTGTTTAGGATTTGATTTCATTACTATTCATAAGACCAGGCAACACTATTTGAGTCATGAGTTCTCATGCAACTCAAATACTTATTTCAAAAGGAGTCATTACAAAAATAATTTTTATTCTTCTCTGTGCCCTATTGATTTTCAGTCACCATGGAGCTCTCTTTGTTGACTTTGCAAAGGTCTCTGTTGAGTGTTCATGCTATTGTTGTGATGATAATTGTTGATCAGTGTCCATTTCAAATAGGTAAATTTAAATGCAAGATAGGTAGAGGTGGGTAGTAGCAAAGCCGCATGCAAATCTGCCTTCATATCTGCAGTTTACAGATAGGCAACATTATGTGGGCTGGGGAGATAGAATAATCTACAGGACTGTCACTCAGGAGCGTGAAGTTGCACTTACACCACTGATTAACTTTGGACAAGTCACTTAACATGAATGTTTGTTTACCCATCTGTAAATGAGAATAATAATTGTCTACCTTGCAGAGTGTTATGGTCCTCAATCAATTTTGCAAACTGTTCTAAGAGTGACAGACAAAAAGTCTTAACACACATAAAGTGGCAAGCAATGTTTAACCGAGCCCTAAGTTTGTCTTCAGCAGTAATGGGTTTACATTGGCATGGACATTCACCCTTTTGAAATAATCTCTTCTTAATTCTAAATTTGTTTTCTTAATCAGTGGATATGTTTCCTGTCTTCTCCCTTTCTGATTTCAAATCAGTAAGCTTTAAAAAATCAAGAAAACCAGTTAGTAAAACAAGGTCAAAGACTTGAATTTACTGGAAGCTTCAAATATCTTTAACCAAAAGTGAATAAAGTTATCTGCGAATTGCAGGCCATGAACGGGGAGCAAAGCAGAGAAAGAATACACACTGGCTTGGATAAATATCAGCTTCAACAAAGATACTATGAGTAAACTGAGCACCTACAATGAACAGAAGAAAAGAAAATTAACATCAGAAAGTCCTACAAATCTGAAAGTGATTCAGATAAAGTAAGGATAAAATGCAAGCTGTCAAAAATCAGGCTGAGTCCAACCTTGCAAGAAATATGAACGTGATAAAGATTGTTAGATATATGTAGAAAATAAACAAGAAAAGATAAATAATACATCTGGTCCAAACCTTAAAAAAATACCTTATCTTTCCTTTTCAGGAGGATCTGGAACAAAGGAAGGCACACAGAGGTTGTATAATTGAGACAGATATATTAAGAAGAAAATTATAATCTGAATTACTACACCCAAGGTAAACTAAATTTCAAGCACAAATTGTAAAACAAATAAACAACATTGCAGAAGACTGAAATAAGCGCTACAGTGCATTAATTGTAAATTCGTATCAATATCCACCATGCTAAGAATAGAGAAGCTCGATTTGAGAACTGAATATATGATAACTATTTACAAAGGGCAGTTGGGACTAATTGAGGTAGGCATTAACCTGTTAACCTACCCTCAGCCATATGCAAAGCTAGCATGTTTCCTGGGAAAGAATGAGTAGAAACATTGAGATATATAGAAAGGGAAAAAATGCAATGCAGAAGAACATGACAAACTGACATGATAGCTTTGCTTGTTAAAATAATTGATTTTCTAGACATGGAAATTGAAAAATATCTATTATATTTTCAGTGAAGGATAGGAAATTGATGCTGTGTAATAGACTACTTGTTAAACTGGATTAGAGTAGTAGAAATTGAAAGGTGGGCTAGGAACTGGTTAAAGGGGAAATGATAAGAGATTGTTCAGGAAAAGAAAGAGGTGACTTGTGGGGTTTTTTTCTCAAAAAACCAGTCTTGGGATCAAACTTAACTGGTATCTGCTTTCATGACTTTGCCATAAGAACGTGCTAATAAAACAAGCATACAACATATTTCGAAGGCATAAGCAGTGCAGACAATGAGAAATAAAACATGGAGAGCATACAAAGACCCAAAGGACTGAAGTAAGGTATGTCATGAAACAATAATATAAGACAGTATGATAAATTTAGTGACTACTAACAAGAATTACCAGCATGAAAGATATTTGTTGGGTGATGATGATAATTTTAGTTGATAGTCTGGTTGATGTGCATGACCAATCTGATGTAAGATCAGACAGTGAAAATGTAATCTTATAACGTATCAGTCAAGGAAGGGATATTTAGTGATGATAGGCAAGTGTTCAAGCAGAGCACAGCTAAGATTCTTTCTGCGTCTGACTATATGACTTATTATCAAGAAATATGAACTCAGTGAAAGAAACATGAAGAAAAGCTTGAAGAATGATCAGAGCAGAAAAAGTAAAACAGGAGACCATGGCTTGTTTAGCAAACTAGATACTTAGGGCCTTATGATTTTTGAATGTGAACATGAGAGACGCTCACCAGTGACCCAAGCAGCCTAGACTCATCCTCTGTCCTTTATTCCTTTATACTGTACATATGTAACTGTGGTCTGTAGAGCTGTTTCCCACATAATACAAACCAGTTTTCACCTCTGCCTTCAGCTTTGAAATCACTGAGCTGTTTTCCTTTCTTCTTACTACTAAGACGCTATAGAAAAATAAGAAAGAGTCTAGTTATCAGGTTGCCCAGTAGAACTCAGAATTAACTGGCTGATAGGGTGGCTTGGATATCTTCTTCTGTAAGCTTATTCTTCATGGTATTAAAGAGATTGTCTGTTCAGTACATTATTTAGGAACTTCGGTATCTGATGATCTCTGTCAGACTTTAAGTTGCATAGGACATGATGTATGAGGTTGTCATATTTTGATATTTCTCTCTATATAAATTATATTACTGTTATTAATTGCAAAATTAACACAAAGCATTAAATGTCTGTGAAATATTTTTGCGTAATTTGAAGGGCTGTAGCACTGAAATCCTCTTCCTAACTGATCCTTTGAGCTTAGCTAGAATTAATGCTGTCAGGATTAACATCTGATTGATAGTTTGACACTACCCATTTCTGACATTTCACTGGTGTTATTTCATTGCGGGTTCAGTAGCACTTGCACAAAATGAAAAGTTTTAAATTCTTTCTGATGTCTCTACAAAAGGAAGGTCAATTTGCTGAGGAAGAATTTATATGAGCCAAACGCTGCAATATAAATTGAAATATCTAGAAACAAATGGAAAGAATGCACTACTATACATTTTTAGCTGATGACAACAATAGTCTTAGCAGTGGAAAAAAATAATTTTTTTAAGTAACCAGCTGAAAAGCTTCTGCCTCATAAAAAGCGTTCAACACAGCTTGTCTGGAAAAAAAAGAATAGAAAAAAAATATTGTGTATGCTAAGCAATCAACTTTCACGTCTCTACAGAAGAGAAAAGAGTAGTTTTCCAATGATCGCTCACTAGTACCACTGCATAATGTGAGGGTGCTACACTGAACTATTTGCTTGATGATTTCGGTTGGGTCGGTGGTTGGAGCTCTATTTTTGAACCATAGGCAGACCCTACAAGCTGCTACTTAGTATCCACCGACTCATTGGGAAGGTTGTTACAACCTTGAAGAATCTTGGTCTTTAAGAATAATATTGCTGTCAACATAGAGGCGATAAGGGAGGAAATAAAACAAGGCATTGAGAAAGCAGATGTTTTATTAAAAACAGCTCTGTGTTTTCTGGATATCCTCTCCTACTACTATGAAATTCCAAAGAAAAAGAACTATTAGCATATATAAAACTTGCAGAGTTTTAATAAAGATTTTTTTGCCCATAGTAGTGACATAATACTATATTATTTTCTATAGGATGATTTTAAGTCCATATAGTGCATCAATATTTATGCAGTTTTGGGTTAATTAATCTAAACTTCTATTTACATATTACAGAACTTTCTGTATTTCAATTTCCGTATTTGAATTTCTTTCAAATTACAGAGCATTTTTTCAACATGATGGGAGATTATCTGTAATGAAAATGGTGGCAATAGTGGAAGTTGCTGCAGGACAGTTTTAAGTAAGAGTTAGAATGCTTTAAATCCTCTGATGTTTTATGCTCTGAATATCATTAAAAGGTAGAGCTGATGTATCGGTTTCTGATTAATATATCAAGCAGGATAAAAAAACCCATTTTTTAAATTCCAAATTTATATGTTGAATTGGTTTTGTTTTGTTTCTTCAATGATGAGAGAAAAATGTGTATTTTCAAAATCCTCAAAGCATTTTCCTCTTTATTTGGTTTTTTAATCTAACATCTTAAAAATTGTCACACAATTTGTCTGTATGTAAGCATCTGCCTGTCTGTCCCTCCTTTACGAAGTTTAATCCTGTTGATTGAGCTCTACGAGGAAAGTAAACATCTCAGACCTATGAAGTTCCTCCAAGTTTAATAAAATATAGCAGCTACGTAAAGCAGAGAAATGTTTCACATGCTGCCACCTTGAAAAACGCTTCAGGGTACAGTTATTTCTTCTTACACAGAAGGCCATGCTCTCAAAATACAGCCACTAGAAGTGTCCGCACTTGTGGAAAATCTTCATTCAAAGCTTCTACATTCTTAAACATTAAATACAATAACATATGGGATGCAAAACTATATGAAAATTTTCTTTAATTCTCACATTCCTATTTTTACAGTTTTCTTTTGTCTTATTTTGTTATCTCAGTGTAATCTGATGAAGGGGGACTCCTAACATCTGTACAAACTTTTCAGATTTATATTTTCTTCTGAAAACTTCATGTTAAAGTGAATGTGTGTTTCAAGACGTTAGGCAAAGCAAATGTTTTCAGGTTCCTCACCTGCCACACAGTTCTCCTATTTCTACCATTCTGTGCCATCAGCAGGCTGTACTATGGGGACTGGTTATGTGAGCCTGAAGCCAGTCTACAAATATAAACCCACACCATGTAGATCGGTGCTGAGCCTAGAAAGCAGTTTGCCAACCCTGAACAAAGCTGGGGCAGCTGTTGCTTGGTTTAGTAAGAAACACTTATATGGTGGACAGAAAAAAGTTTTTTTTGAAAAGCGGTAAAAACAGCGATGAGCAATTTCAGAACAAAGGAATGACTCTTTGAACACAGTGTGTGAAATTTTGGTCTTGTAAAAATAAATTTTAAAAAGGACAGAATGAACAGTCATTCCATTAGCAGCACAGAAGTGCATGAATTTAAACACAATTGAATATACCTGTCTAGTCGTGTAAATGGAAATAGTCAGAATCTACCTGAAGCTGATGCTACAACCAATAGGATGAAAATAAGAGACACTGAAACAGAGCAGTACTTTAAACCTGGTTTGCTGCTGCCAGAATTCACCCTGTGACACCACCACCCTGCCCAGGCTGGGTTGAGCATCCTCCCCTAGGACGCTGTGGGAAACGGCACTCAGCAGGCGAGGGACAGCCCGGGGCAGCGAGCAGGGACTCCTGAGTGTGTGTCTATGGCCTCACAGGAGGTTTCTGCCCTGTATGGGCACGGGGGGTTGCAGGGAGCAGCACGGGCACATGCACAGCTGGATCACCCACGTGTCCTATGGGAAGGGGATGTAAGTAGGAGCTGTACCCCTCAAAAAGAGGGAGGCTGCCCTCTGAGGTGTGTGGGGGGGAGTGACTGTTTACATAACCGTGTAAATGATTGTGCGCCTATGTGATTATAAATTTTGAAATTAGTTATGAAAGGATGTTTAGAAATTAGTCCATGCATATTAACAATTTGTAGGTGTGTAGCATTATGGTTTATGCGTTGCATTGCTGATATTGATCCGGAATGTATAGTTCACTGATTGCCAATTAACTACATGCCATTAGTAATTCAGTAAAATTCTTCAATCCTGGTCTGATTTAGACAATGTGAGTTTTAACCTGTGACATGGGCAAATGGTGACTAGTCTTGATTAGTTTAACCAGGTGTGCAAAAATGTATATAAGTGATCCTGACTGAAATACACATTCATTCTACTTTTTATTTGTTCAATGCAAATGGAAACTACCTTGCCAGAGTGATTAATTTCTTCCTAATTATATCATTACTTTGCTATGCTGTATAGGTAAAACAATACTTGAAGCCAGAAATATTTTTAAAAATATAATTAATTGACCTAGTACCTAGGATTGAATCAAGTAATTATTTTATTGATTATAAATCCAATACATGCTTTAATGAGCCTTAGCTTTTCACAGCTAGGATCTCATAATACTGCAATATAATGAAGAATCAATTGCATTGCTTTTAAAATCTGTTTCCCTCTTTTCAAAGAGGACAAACAATGAATGCATTTTTAGGACCTGCACTTTCCACTTAAAGTTGGGAAAAAACACCTACCCCCAAACTAGAAAAGTACTTATAGCTGGTTAGAAAAGCCCTTCATAAGTAGTTAATGCAATATTTCTATCATCAAGCTTTACTCACCTGAATCTATTATTTGATGCAGCCCACTCTACAATCAGTGTGGAGAGAGAGGTGTACCCAGAAGACATCTGAAGTGCTGCAGCCACTCTCCCATTAAGGAGTTGTGTGATCTGGACACTGAATTCTGAGGGAGCAAGGAAAGTCTGGCTGGCCACCTCCATGACTGTCCATAGCAGCATCCAAAGTTTCAGAAACACAGCAGCAAACTTTGATGGACATTGCTTGTTACTGAATCACTGTATCATCTTGCACTGTACAGTAGTAAATGCACAATTTCTTCTGTTAAAGGGGATGGAGGACAAGAAGTAGCAAAAAGTTAATACACCATGTTATCAGGGAAGATAAGCAAAGTGGTGGTATGAGATGCAGCAAGTGGAATGATGTTAAGATACACATGAAAAATATGTTGAGATACTCAGAGGACTGAATTCTTGGAGCTGAATGTTTGGAGAACATCTCCAGCTCTGTTTTATCTGACAGGTTCTTCATCTGCAGATCAGTAGCTGAGGAAATTTGTCTTTTTAGAAGGGTAATGAGTTTCAAGAGTGTATATGCTCCTGCTCTGAAAAGTGGCACTGCTCCCAAGAGATGGGGCAGAGGAGAAACTGGAAATGCTTATCTCTCTATTTTTGCTTTGCTTACCTTCCCAATTGTCAGAAAATACCACCTGCATTCTTACTTCCAGTTCTCCAGCATGTGAATAAGAAACTACTATAACTGGGAGAGCACATATAGCTGCTGGTGCTGGGATATTATGGCCTAGAAACTTAAGTTTGGCATTAAGGGATACACCTAGAAAGAAATCTAAAAGCTGATGTGCAGGATCAGCTGCAGTTCAACTGGAGAACTCCTTAAGCCAGACCCAGGACCAAAGGTTCTGAAGAAATAGATGCATTTAACAACCTTTGGTAGGATAACTGATGAATAAGACAGAAGTAGTCAATAACATACTTTGATATTAGTCAGGGTTTTGACATGGGTTTGCTTGATATTAGCTGTAGTAAGGGCATAGCCAAGGGAAATTATTGTTGCCCGCTACCTGGCCCTTGTGACATCACATCTGGAGTAATGTGTCCAGGGGCTTTCAAGAACAAATAACAGGGTGAAAAAAGAGTACATACAAAGAGTATTATAATGCAATGTGACTAGACCTGCCTTGATGTCCAGCATTAATGAATAATGTCATTGGAAGTTTGGCCAGAGGAGCATGGATACCCAGTATATGGATGTTGCACTAGATGCAGTTTCTGACATGTAAGTGCTGTTCCCAAGTCACAGGTACTTCCTGGTGGATGACATTCGGGTTAGATGTGCACCTTATACCCAGATAGGTGGATAACTCAATTCCTTGTCTCTGGAAAAAACCAAGCCATTTGGTATTGCTGTGGTGGGGATGGATGGAAACGATTCCAGGTTACCCAAGACCATGGTACACACACTAAAGTTTCAGGGCTCCTGAGACAAATTGCCATACTCTGTGAAGCACAATTTCCTGTTCAAAAAACTGTACAAGCTGGGATCTATCTATCAGAGGCATATTCTGGAATAGTCATAAGTCAAAAACATTTCATCTAGTGAATTCTGCTGAAGGATATGGAGTGTCTATATACTGTCATGCATGTCCTGCATAGGAACACTTCTTCACCTATGGTTTTGTTCCCATTGCCATTGAAAAGATAGAAATTGAAGCTACTGGAAACATTTGATGTATTTAATGATAATCATAGTAATAATGTGATATTAAAGCGATTACAGACCCTCTTATTCACACTGACTGAAGTTCACCCTCTGGCCTTGCCAAAAGTCCCTTCCCTATAACATCAGTTATCCCCTGAACTTCAAATACATCTGGTACATGTCAAATTAAGTAAAGTAGAACCAGCATATAGACTCAGTGGTTGAGTGCTTTTACTGAGAGCGCAGGTGGAAGGTAAATACTGATAAATAACTGCAGAAAAAATAGATGCACCTCCTCAGTCTGAGTCTATTGGCTCACCCCCAACAGCAGTAAGAAATGAGCCACATCAGTTGTTCCAATAGCTGCTCACTTCCTCTCTCTGAGCTTGGTTATTTTAGATTGCTGAGGAGCTCTGAGTTGTGATTGTCATCCATTATGAAAAATTAGTATGACTGAAATAGGAGCAATACCACACCTTTGTCTGCAGGTGTGGAAAAGACCCGCTGGACAATGCCAGAATTGGTCAACATCAACAGTATTTTAAGCAGTATTTTTAAAACAAATATTTTAAAACTTCATTTTTGCAGCTTCTCCCTTCCACTGAAAAAAATCCATAAAATCCAGAATGGAAAAATTTGATTAATGAGATACCAATACACAGAACAAGAATTGTGGGTTTTTTTTAGTATAAAAATTACTATTTGGGAAATAACATTTCAAATCCTCAAAAATCTTTTCAATTAATAATTTCTGTCTTGCTCTTGTAATTAAATGCTTGGTTATTTTTAGTGCATTAAAATGTATATGAGAGACTTAAATTCCTTGCTTATATCCAATATATATCAGTCTTACTATGCATATCTAGGCTAGCCATGATGTTATATTTTATTTAATTTTGGGGTCTTTTCTTACATATAATTTTTTTTCCCCTTTTTTCTCTTCCCCCCCCCCCCCCCCCCCATTAGAAATAAGGAAGTTGTACCTGAAGATTACCTTGTACAGGAATTAGAAGTGGATGTGGAATTGAGCCCAGTGCAATTCATTATAGGGTCATCTTAACCATTGCTAATGAATTTACTTAATATCTCAGGCTGAAGCTAAACAGCAGGGGTGCATGTTTCTCTCAGTATATTTAGAACACAAATCAGAATTTCTCTTTCCCTATGAAACATTAATTGGGAGGACAGAAATCATATATCCTTTATAACACTGCAAAACTTTTGGTGGTTGTATCCAGACTTTGTGTCACAGATACCTCTACAATCCCCATGAAGCTATCTGGCATGATGTGGTACAGCAGGGCAGTCTGACTGCTATAGAGGATGAAGAAAACAAGCTGGCATTATCTACCAATGGGAAAAGTTGGATCCAGTGGAATAAATCATGAATAACAATAACAAATATAAAAAGCCTTACAAGATTTCCTGTATAAGTGGTATAAACATCATCTGAAATAAGGCATTGTCATTTAGTATGGTCCTACTCTGGCACATAACGAGAATCTTTATGCATGCAATGAATCCAAATATGTCTTCACAAATGAATAAGATAATGTATGCAGAATAGAGCTTGCAGTCCATGGAATCAGTAATTTTCTTAAGTAACTATTATAACAAAGTACCCTTGCATTTAGGCAGCTCAGAGAAATATTATTTGTGTGGACAAGCCATAAGTATTTTTTTTTTTCATCATGAAGCATTCCCGAACAGGAGCAATGTAGAGTCAGTACTGTTGGAAACCTAGTATGTTGCCCTAAGCATAAGATGATTCTTTCTCTCTCTATTTTAAAGGGGAAAAAAATTATTTAAAGCTGTTCAGAATGCCTGAAAGAAGAGGATGAGTTAATATTAACAAGATTCTTCTATTTTGCAGTGAAAATGAAGCTAGACACCATTGATAACCACTTTGTAGAAACCACTGAGGCACTCTAAATTGGGAGGTAATTTAAGGCTTTTCTATTAAGGAAATAATGCAGTAAGTAATTGCTTTAATTTTAAATCAAGAAATAAGCTTCTGACTGTTACATGTGTGAAAGGAAAAGAAATTAGTATTTTATTGGAAGAATTAGCAAAAGCATTAAAAGAAAGAGCTTATTCCTTTTAAATGAATTAAGAAAACAACATTTAAAAAGATTGAAGGTCTGATAAATTGGATGTGGTATTTGTATTCCCCCCCCTTCCTATTTTCTTGCTGAAAGCAGTTAAGTGGATGTGATACTTCTTTACATAAGCCAACATTTTCAGACTTCGAAGTTTAATGTTGGAAATGTAAATCTGCACCTGAACAGAATCTTCAGATACTCAAATAACCCAGTTAGCACCCTTGAAAAAGCAGTCTGCTCCTATTTGATGCCTAAAAACAGATTTAGAAACCTACACTTAAAGAGGAAAAATGTAGCAAATGTTCTAACAAGGACGACAAGAAAACAAGAATCCTCTGTAAGTGCAATATGTTGCCGAGGAAGAGGGAGATCAAGCAAAGAGTTGATCTGGTGCTTAACAAGGAGAGATAGCTATCGACAGGTGATGCAAAGAAAAGCCGAAGCATTTACTGCATTTTTTGCTTCAGCCTTCACTGACAATAACAGTGTTCATCAGACAGCTCATTACATCACCATCAACGACAAGGGGTAAAATCTCAGGCCAGAAGAGCAGTTAGAAGAGCCAATTAGAGAGCAGCAAGATAAGTTTGAACTGTCTGAGCTTGATGAAATTCACTTTATGGTACTGACTCAAACAGTCTCAGGGTCAGCAACTTTGTGAACTCATAAGGACTAGTGAGGCTTCAGAAGCCCGGAAAAGGAAAATGTATTGTCTATTTTTAGTGGGTGTAAGCAGTAACCTAGCAGCTGACCTTTAGTTCCTGTGAAAATACTGGAATAAATAATTGAACTACTTGTATACAGCTGGTACATGCTTATGAGGAGATGAAGAACAGCCAACAACAAATCATGTCATATCTATTCAGCTTCCTTCTCTGAGAAGTCAAGAGCTTTCCTGAAAAAAAGAGAATAGAAACAGACATCATGTGGCTAAACTTCAGTGGGTCTGTCTTAAACAAGCTAAGGAAATATGGCACTGCTGGAAGGGAAGAGTATCATACTGGGGGAGTAGCTATTAAGGTTCACTGCCAAGTTGGAAGGATGCCGTAAGTGGAATTTCACAGGGTCTGTCTTCAGTCTGCCACCACTCAATATTTCCCTTAATTATTTCAAAAGCATGAAGTGTATACTTATTTAATTACTAATCAGCACCAAGCTAGGAGGGGCTGCACTAAGATTTGAGGGAAGGACTAGCATACAAAATGATCTTGACAAATCAGCAAAAAAGATGAAGAAAACCCCAAAATTCAAGACTGTTCCAATAGGAGGGAAACAAAACATTTGTATCAAGGAGTAGCAGGAACAGGACTGCACAACAAGGAAGGCCAAGCTGGGGACCAAGGGTCACAGTAGCATGGGCAGGATGGTGGCCTGGCTGACCTGGATGCAGTCCTGCTATAACTCAAGCAGTGTCATGTCTAAGAAGCAACAGTCTCCACTGACAGTTTGGTGAGCATCAGATGAGTGCAAAATGTCTGAGGTCAATCTGGGAAGTCAAGTGAACAAGTCAGGATGAGCAGGGGACAGGGCACGATGCAGACGTGCCTACACCATGTCAGGCAAGGACTGGGGTCAACACTTATATGGTGCTCCTGGGCTAAGGGTTGGAGACCTGATGAAGCTGCTCAGAGCAATTCAGACCTACTAATGAACGCACTTAGGTTCTGGCCAGGAAACATGACCCACTAAAGGCACTCAGATTCCTTTCTTTTGAAAAAAGGCATTTTAAAGGAGGGATAATAACTTATCTTCACAACATAAACAACAAATGGGCAGAGTAAAAGAGACAAATTAGTTTTCTCTGTGCCCATTGTACAATAAGAAGCAGTTCGACTTAAACTGAGGTAAAGGAGAATTAGTTTAAACATGAGGGAAATATTTTCTAACTATAAAAATAAGCAATACTGAAAAAGATTTTGCAGAGAGTAAAATCTCCCTCAGCCGTCAGGCTGTTCTAAGTATAATTGATCATGGCTTGAGACAAGAAAATGGACTAAATGACCTCTAAGTCCCTTCTAATCCTATTTTCTCTGATTCAGTAACAATGTTGATGACCATATTCAATGGAATCCGTATCTACAAGTAATCAGTGGGATGATTTGTAGAATAAGGTACTAATGTAAGACTATAACCTTTTAGTCCTAAGTGATTCAAGTTAACAGAAATAGAATTTACATTTTATACTATAATTAGAAGTCATCTAGAAGAGCCTCTATTTATGAAATTATAAGATGTAATTATTGATATTGAAATATCTACTTCTAGGTGACACGTTTTGAAAATAAGCATTAATGCTTTTCCGTTTTTTTCTGTAAAAGCCTTTAAGATCACAAGTAGCAGAAGACATCTTGTTTTGTCATGTGTAGCTATATAGTCTACAGACAACAGTTGTGGCTTTAAAGACAACACGGGGTGTGATTCAAACAAAATTTTTGTTAATCATTTGTGGATCATTTTACACTGATTTTCTCTGTCTACTCAGCTTTGTTTACTTAACTGAATTTAATACTGTTAATATTTTGACTCTTAATTTTAAACTCTGCCTTTTTCTCTAACTTGTTCTTACTGTAACTTAATTAAAGAGCATCTAGTAATACCGATAGCTTGATACAGAGACTAGGATGACAGTTGCTTTATAAAATATGAAGCAGTGTACAAAGTGTACATGCTTAGTATATAACAGTGTCAGAGGCTGGAAGACCCTGATCAACCAAACTCCAGTTACCTATTTATTCATTTGTTATCTAGTTCAGCCCATTACTGTGGCCAACATACACTTCCCCATGGAAGCTTATACTGCACATTAGCCATAGTATGTAGCCAAGATCCCCTTTAACACATGTTCATCCTTCTTCTGAAATCATACTGGTGACATCATTCTCAACTTTTCATTTCCAGAACTCAGGCACCAAAGTTGAGCTGGAAGTGTTTCAGCTGATAATCCATGAGTGGATTTTGGGGCTGTCTGAGTAATTCTGCAAACTCCATTAAATATATCACCTAGGGCTTGATTCGATTACCTAAAGATATGTACCGAGTACCATGGAAGATGCTCTGGGCTGTCTCTGCTGGTCTTCAGATCTTGGTCCAGGTGGCTATAGGCCTCTGTAATTCTTGTGCCATATCTACAAGCTTCATGTAGGTCAGAGCCCTCCATAGCAGAAGATGTCTCAAATGACACTAAAGGTATGTGTTTTGGGAGGTGAATCAAGTGTTATACATGTGTTGCCTTAAACACCCAGCTGTCATTTAGTTACTAACATCTTGATAACTTAATCTGAAAGCCGAATCTGGCACTGTCCTGGTTTAACCCCAGCTGGCAACCAAGCACCACACAGCCACTTGCTCATTCCCCTCTGGTGGGATGGGGAGAGAATCAGAAGAGTAAAAATGAGAAAACTCGAGGGTTGAGACAAAGGCAGTTTAACAGGTAAAGCAAAATCCATGCATGCAAGCAAAGCAAAACAAGGAATTAATTCACCGCTTCCCATGGGCAGGCAGGTGCTCAGCCATCTCCAGGAAAGCAGGGCTCCATCATATTAACTGTTATTTGGGAAGACAAATGCCATGACTGTGAACGTCACCCCCTTCCTTCTTCTTCTCCCAAGTTTATATGCTGAGCATGGCATTATATGGTGTGGGATATCCCTTGGGCCAGCTGGGGTCAGCTGTCCCAGCTGTGTCCCCTCCCAGCTTCATGTGCACCCCCAGCCCACTTGCTGGTGGTGGGGGTGTGAGGAGCAGAAAAGGCTTTGACCCTGTGTCAGCACTGCTCAACAATAACAAAACCATCCCTGTGTTATCAACACTGTTCCCAGCACAAATCAAAAACACGGCCCCATACAAGCTACTGTGAAGAAAATTAACTCTATCCCAGCCAAAACATATGCTAGGAGATTGATTTATTTGTTTCAGTATAAACCTCTAGTGCTGTTTGTGACCCTCTGTGGTATCAAAGGCATGCATAGGTTGGTAAGAAGATTGTACCCACCTGGACAGGCAGCTGGAATGGGGATTTACATAGCAAACATCTAAAGATAAAGAAGATTTATTAATCTGGAGAAAATGTTGGAAATATACTGAGAATTCCAGGTTGAGACTATGTCACAGTAAACCCAACTTTATTTTATAAAATCCCACCTATCAGATAATCCCAGTTGAAACAGCCAGGCTCATAACCCTCTTTTTCTTTCCTGTTCTTATTCCTAGTCAAAATATATTCGGGTTTTTTTGCTCATCTGTCTCTCTTTAGGAACCATGGAGGAGCCACAATTTATTAGAAGGAACAACAGTCTAGAGAAGGCAGACTGTTCTTGCAGGCTTGCTTTTTCCTTCCTCAGAATCTGTCTGCAGATGATATGTAATGTATGTATTATATACAACATTATAACTTTGCAGCAGGAGATGTGGTTATAGCCCATCCACGTGTCTATCTATACATCCATGAGCCTTTTAAACACTGATAACAGTGTGCTTATGACAGCAGTTTTCATAAGCAATCTTGTATCACTACTAGTTTACAGTATGCTTGGTTACACTGAAAGGGACTTCAGTCGCTCATGTTAAGAACCTACTCTCATCTTCCTGTTATCGGGATACCATTTGCTGTCACTCCCTCAGCTATGCACAGAGTGAGCCCTAAATTTAGGTCTCTCTAGATGCTTACATGTGTATTAATCACCTTGGTCTCCCTCTGTGTTAATGGGGAGAAAACAGCCTCTCTTGGACAGGTTTCATCTGCCCTGTTTCAGATATCTGCTTTGAGATGAGACAGATCTTTTGCAGAAGTGCCTATTTCTCTCCCTTATTAAGAAAGACCAGAGAACAAACTCAGAAGCAGACACTTGCATTTAGTAACGAATCTATTCCACTGTAACTGCCTCTAACCACTTGGATACAAAGCAGAAGAAATAATTTTAAAGCACCCAAAAAGTGATTAAAGGTTACCTTATTTTCCATGGAACTGGACAGAGGGTATTTATATAATCAAGTATCATGTCTCAGCTTCAGAATGGACAGTAACTGCTTGCAATTCTCAATCTATATTATAAATGAGACTATATTATAAATGCAAACATGACTAAATGATCTGTGTGCCATTTATGTTCACTGTCCTCCATAGGAAGAAAAAAATATTTCAAAGCCTTAGCTGACTCACATATCTAACATGATTAAAGCCAACTCATTTCCATACCTACCAACATGTATCTACTCAGACATAGCTGAACATACATGGCAAGCCTAAAGCATTTCTATGTCCTGATCCAAAAGACAGGTATACATACAAAATACAGATTTCACAGGAGTATTGTTCAGCTCTAAATTGAGGTTTAAAACTACTCCTCTAACTCTATACCTAAATATTCTTCTCATGATGTCACTATGTTCGAAGCACCCTGACGTGTTGGCGACTCCTATTTTCCTGGGCATCCCTACGAATTACTGTGGAAGGATCTGTATCAACCTGCACTCTCTGTATTACTTGTCTGTTTTGAAACAGTCTAGAACTACAGGAGGCAGAACCATATGTCCCTGCATGGCAGAAGATGAGAATTTGCCCCCCAAAATTACTGTACTTTATTCTTCCTAAGGAGCACCAAATTTATCACATAGGACATAAAAGATTTGGTGAGTCAAAAATAATTGTAGAACTTTGTGTCTGGCATTTATTTATATAAGGTTTTTACCAACATATGATAGACTATGCTAAAAAAGCTGAATTTTTCTAAGAAATTAAAGGAGAAAAGACTGAAATGCACTGTACATGAATGTGACATTTTCATTTCTATTTAAAGTTTCTTTACAAAGCAGAGCTCCAGAGGTGCCGTTCCAGTGCTCCCTCATTTATAACCTTTTTTGAGACTCTGGAAAACCTTGTATAAACAATCATTGTGGAAGATAAATGAATGCTATCCTCATCTCCGTTAATCCTGAAATGCCATAACGGTAGTTCACAAATATGGACATAGTCTCCGTGTTATTCATTAAAACATTGGTTAACAAGAAACAAGATAGAGATTAAGACAGAATTGTAGTTTAGAGAAAATATTACTAACTATGCTGCCAGCAAAGATTGACATGGATTCTCTTATACTTGGCATAGGAGGCTACTAATAATACAGGAACTCCCTGGAGATACCCACTGAAGCAGGGCCATGACCCATCTCTGCAGGAGATGATCTGCCATCATCCTTCCTTTGTGGCTCTGCTGCAAGGCAAACAGCTTTAGGTTACAGAGGAGCTCTGCAGGTAGAGCTGAATCCACTTTGGTTTTGGACTACCTTAGCCACAGCAGGGAGCCAATCCTTCCCCTTCCTACTCTATTAAGTAGCTAATTTAAAGTGGCATCCTACAGCATCTCCAGTTAATTGAAAGTGTTAAATGAAAAATGATTGACAGGGCCAGTTCTTGATTTTATATAATTTGCACAGGGTTGTGGGAAATGTTCTAATCATTTTCCTTTCCACTCCACATTTAAAGTATACATCTTGCTTATATGTTGCAAATGCTTTTCATATGCTAGAAAGACTTTATACTTTACTAGGTTTCATGCAGGAACAAAAGTATCTAAGATGTGTGCTGAACTCTTTCAGTTATTTTGGAAATCATAGTGAAACTGTAAGTGTAAGATTTCTGGAATTATTAAATAACTGCAATTCACAAGCAAGATGTCTAGAGCCATCAGCTCTGCTTGAGGCCCTATAGTAAAATGTATAAAGCATCTGAAAAATTGACCTTGATGTTTTGCAGCTAAAATACTTCAAACTGATAAACAAGCACAAAGAGATAAATATGCCACATAAACTATACCAGTGATACTGTGCTATAAGAAGCTACATATTCCTTGGTACAGTCAGATCATCAACTCTTGCTCAAGAGTTATAATTACTCAAAGTTAAATAACTAAAGAAATGTTTTCAGCTTCATCAGGACTTCTGTGGATTTCATCATTGAATTTAGAGCTTAAACATAGAGTGATCATGATTAAAAAGTTCTTTCATTTTGAAATGTAACTTTGGTCTGGGATATGTTCCCTTTACGCAGAATGGGAAGTAGCTGAGAACCAGAATAGTTACCTGTGGGAACACACTTTTTGACTTTTACCACTGAATGAGTTTAAGTGCCAGCCTTTGAGCTACCAAATTTGATGAAGTGAATATTAAAGGATTACAGGTGACTGGATTGTAGCTTAGGTTAGACAGGTATTTGAAGAGGCAAGTTGGTGTAATTAAATGATCTCAAAGCTACTACCTTAGTCTCCATGTAGGTTGATGCGAAAAAGTAAGAAAGAGGCAAAGAAATGGTTCTTTTTTCCTAAAGTAACCCCCATTATGTCAGTCTGCAGAGGTTCTGTAGGGCATGGGAAATACATGCTGCACAGTGATGGATGGGGAAGAATATGCTGCAGAAGCGTCCTCTGAACAGAGTACGTTTTCCATCTATTTCTTGTTTTTGCAGGGAAAAAAAAATATTACATTTCTCTATACACATTTTTGTACAAAGGTATCTTTGGCTGCCTGTAGAGACTGGAATAATTATTAACAGTAATTATTTAATTAGCTTTGGATATTCAGAAACAGAAATGATAGACCCTGCATCTCTACCCATGGGCAAGACGTATAAGATTCTGTGAAAAGGAAAAGGAATACATACTTCCCTGATTATTTAAAGTGTTTCGGAAGCTTTGGGGTCATCACATTACTGATTGAGATTCATCTCTCATTTTATAAAACTTCCTCAGTGCATTTTTGGCACAATCGTAATATTTTAAGGCAATTTTAGACTGAAATCTTTCTAATCAGAATCTCTGATGAGAATCCCGAATGGAAAAAGAAATCTCAGCCAGTATATTTTTAAAGCATACAGCCATTCAGAATCTGATTACCTTTTCACATTTTCATACAAAATGGATTAATGTGTCCCTGTCTTTATTACATTTTCAACACTTGTCATTCGCGATTAAGCCAACACTATGAAGATGTATTACACAGCAGCACAAATGGCCACATTAAAATAAGGTATATATGTGCCTGAGAAGTTAAAGGCAGCTTGATTTGTGTTACTTTTACGTTAGACGTAATGTATCTAAAAATATTTTACACAACTCGAGAGTCAACAATCTGGGGGGAAATATAAATAAATAGATGGAAGCTTACAAAAAGGGGAGAGAGCTGGAGAAAAGTGTTAATTAAATCAATCACAGCGACGTGGTGATGTGATAGAGTGCTATGAAGAAAGCCAGATGCAATTTCTTATAGATAACAGCTCAGATCAGAAATTGCCACACAATTGGAAGTACCTGCTCAAGAGGCCCAGTGCTGGAATGCAGAGGTTGTTATAGGGCAGGACTGATGTGTACTGGGAAGGATTCTGGACAAATCTTATTTTGTGCTTGCCTTAAATTATTCCTAGTTCTCTTGTGAAAATATTCCCCCCATTAATCACAGCATTACCACTATATGCAATTTATCTTGCTTCTACTTACCCTGTTACACAATTCCAGAGCATGCAGTCTTTCAATGTATAAAGAGAACTTATAAGAAAGACAGAGAGAGACATTTTACCAAAGCCTGTAGTGACAGGACAAGGGGCAATGGTTTGAAACTGAAAGAGGGTAGATTTAGACTGGATGTAAGAAATAATTTTTTTATATAAGGGTGGTGAGGCACTGGAAAATGTTGCCCAGAGAAGCTGTGGGTGCCCCATCCCTGGAAGTATTCAGGATCAGGTTGGATGGGGCTTTAGGCAACCTGATCTAGTGAGCCATGTCCCTGCCCACAGCAGGTGGAGTTGGACTAGGTGATCTTTAAAGGTCCCTTCCAACCCAAACCATTCTGTGATTCTGTGCTTCTATGTTGTATCATCTGCATACAGTACCTGACTCCACTGTTGTTATTTCAGCTTCACTCCAGATTCCCACTGGTTTCACTGGGCATTTGGTTTGTTCCTATCTGAGGCCCTTTACATGTGTGTCCAAAACAGGCTTAAACTCAAATATGGTTTGAAACTTGTCATTAGGAATCAGAAACAGATGAGAGCAAGACTATCTTTTGGTTAATTTTTTTTATTAATTTTTTTTTTATTAACTTTTTTTTCCTTATAGCAGTTCACCCATCCAAATTTCTGCATTTGGGATCTAAGAAACTTTAAAAATCAATAAGAAAGCAAATTTTTAAATTTGTTTTCTAACCTGTGACTAACTCCTCTCATACAACCATACAAAAATCTGTCTAAATGCAACCTATTACCTCATAGGCTTTATACCTCTACCAAGAAAGTTGTGAAGAAAGGCAACCTAGGCCCATTAAAGTGTGTACGTCTTGCCGTCTGTTTCTGGAGGTAAGGTTTCTACTCAAATATTAACTATATAATACAGCTGTCAACAAAAGGGTGCAGCTGCCATCTTAAAAGCCAGGGCACTGTCAGATCTTCCAGACCATTATTATGAAATGATTATACACCACCTCTAGCAAAACTTCAGCTTGGAAAGACTCTTAAAACATATTTTGCTGTCTTTCATGTAATCTGCTACAAGTACAGGAAGTATAGTTGTGTGGATTATATTGTGGACCTTGCTCGCTGGCCTCCCTTGATGCTGGTAGAGCACCGTCCCTACGTAAGAGATACTTTGAGACTGCAGTAGAGGGGCCAGGCCAGCCTGAAACAGCAGTTTCAGATTTGTTTGTCCCCAGACTTTTAACATATCTACTGCTCCAGTTTATGGTGCCCATTCATGGGAAAGGCAAGTGAAATGAGCTCCGCGGACAGCTCACCTTCCCTTTGCAGAGCTGCAGCCAGCGTGGCCCCGTCTGAGCAGCACTCTCCTCACAGCAGCCAGCTGACTCGTTGCACTATGCGTATGTGCATCTGAGCCAGCTAAGTGTTTCTTCTTGTACCCCTCTAATTTATCGAACTGGTTCTGAATTATCATCTCTCCTGTGCCTCTCAGCCATATCCCCACTCTTCGTTCATCATCCGCGTGCTTATTGTCTGGCTCCTTGCTTCTGCTGATACCATCGGCTGCCAGCACGCTCAGTGTTATGCACTGTAGAGATTATTCACATCTGAACTGCTTGCTCTGTGTACAGGCAATCTCTCCAAGTAAATAAGAATACCTTTACAGCCTTTTGATAAACACTGATCCCCCTTTGTATACCTCTTATCCATTTTTCTCTGAAGTCATTCTTACTGCCTGCCAGTAACAGTGTTCGTTCGAAGACTTTAGTGGGAGACTTATTTCTCTGCTTTGGGATGATTTGGAGTCATTTTTTTTCCTCCTGGATACATTTCATCTCTGAGGCTGTTTCCAAGGGCAGTTTCATGCTTAGGGAGAATTTGGAAGAGAGTACAGTTTCAGTTTGGGGTTTTTCTCCTGAAGAAGAGAACGCAGGATTAGCTGTCTATGGGGAATTATGAGAACAAGATTCTAAAACTCACTGCTTTAAATTATTCTAAAAGCCATGGCCTGGAAGGTGTAATTGGCAGGGAAGTGTAGAGTTTGTCAGTGCAGCTCAATAATTATCTAGTCAGAACTCCTGAATGAACTCTTCCCAGTAATTTTTTTCAGCCCTAGACAGCTCTGCAGCTATTTTATTTCAGCTTAACCATCGTGAAGTAGTCATGATTTTGTGTAGCATTCTCAGTTTTCCAGATGAATAATACATTTTATTTTACCCACTAATGTTACTGGGGCCCCGGTATTCCTTTTTTATTATTATTATTATTATTTTGAAGAAACAAGAGTGATTGAGTGCTAAATCTGTTTTGTACGTACAGTATATGGCAGCCTGAAGTACTCCACTCCCTCATTTTTTTATTCATATGATACATGAAAAATGGCATAAATGTATTTCATTGTGTCACCTAGAATCTGTGTAGCCAGCAATAATGAATACTGTTTCATTTCTTCCTGACAAGATTATTTGACAAGCAGACCCTGCATTGGCAATGTTGTTTATTTTCATAGGCATGTAAATTATCTTGACAGCCTCATAAACATAAATTGGCAGGCATACTGTCCCACAGCAATGCTTGTTAAAATACACTAATGGAATATAATAAATAAATTATTCTAGTGTATTTATAATATGCTAGCATACCATTACATCTTGCAGAAGTTATAGAGTACAGGATAAACTGCTCTATATTTCTTACAGTTTACAACAACTTGTTGGTCAGATATTTAATGCAACTAACTATGATGAAAAATGCATAGATTCATATTCAGGGGTGTATTCAACTTCAAAATAGGTCAAATATTAACTTATCCTGCCTGCAAGAGTTCGATAGCTTTTACCACTTTGCACACATGAATTTCATTTGGCACAACGATGCAGGAGGTAGGTGGAGGAAAACGCACATCTATCCAATTACGAATTGATTGGCTGACAGCTGGTTGTTGGGCCGGATACAAAAATACCCATAGATGTGTGGAGCTTACCTGGGAAATAACTGTGCTTTGGAAGTCCGCAAAAAATGGATGTTAATTATTTACAGATGATCCAGGTCAATGGCACATTGTTATTGATTCAGCTGTTTTTGCTCATTGTTCAAGGTTCCCCACAGAGGCCACCAGCAATCTGAAGTTGCCCTGGATACAAAAGAAAGAAGTTGCAGACCGGCCATTGATCTCTTTGGAACTGAAGCAAGTTAAGGACACACAGTAGCAGCAAACATCAACTCAGACTGCAAGTCCAGGCCCACATGATAGGTATCAGCCCTTGCTCAGGGTGGCCTTTAATTCTCAGAAATTCAGTCTGCTAAATGCCAGGCGTCTCTCTAGGGTACCTTTATTGCTACTGGAGGAAAAAAATGCTTTTGGGGGACAAACCATTTCACCTAATTTGTAACATGATAAATCATGGTCTCTGGGAGCCTATATCTCTCTGTTAAGAAAGCCTAGATGACTAGCTTAGATTTTGATAATAAATTCTTGGTGACTTAAAGTTAAGGAGAATTAGTTCCACCTAGAGAGTTTGGAAATCGAAGGGATCCTCCCCTCAGGGTTTTCCCTCATTATATAATCGCTGTTTTATGAACCAACTGTAAATAACAAGCAGCATCTAATCTTCTCCCTGGAGTAATTAAGATTATGATAAGGGAAACAACTCCAGAGCACTTGGCTACCTCCTATCTCCTTGACACCTGTCAAGTTGGTGTCACTGCCACTATCTTGTAGAGACTGCATTGCCTGCTTTGACTGACTGGATAAGAGTATCTTTGTATTTTTCTCTGAAATCCCAAATTGTCAGTACTGATATGAGCAGGGGGTCAAAAAGGTCATTACATACCTCCAAATTCTTAACCCACTTTAGAACAGGTCTGGCCCTCGAGTACTGTTTGAAGCTGTCTAATTACTATCAGCTCCCAAAGACTCCTGAGAACGACTCCAGTGGCCAGCAATGAGACAGCCCAAAGGCACACTCCAAAATTGCCTTTTAGTCCCTGACTTGCTCTTTTTCAAGACAGGCTAGGGTGCTGCCAGGTGAAATTTAACCTGCTAACATCTGGTTCTAAAAGCACAATACAGAATGTAAGAACTTTATTGTTGTGGTTTCATATTGGGCTGGCTTCATTCTAAAGTTCTCCTAAATAAAAATGACTGAACAATATGGCTCATAATTTCATTATTTTTCTCACCCCTTCCTTTACTGAAATAAATATTTATTGAGCTCAACAGGGGGAATAAAAAATCCCTGGCATTCTCTGCATGCCACTTTATGTATGAGCTTTCCTATGTCTCATTTCTCCATGACAACCTCATTTGACAGGCAGTCCCTGCTTTGGCAATGTTGTATCATATTTTCTTAGGCATGTAAATTCTGTTGACAGTCTCATAAACATAAATTGGCAGGCATACTGTCCCAAAGCAATGCTTATTAAAATACGCTAATGGAATAGGATAAATACATTATTTTCAATTGCAAGCAGAAAATACACACAGGTTCATATGATATTTCTGCAGCTGATTGATGGGAGTTACAGTCAGGGACAGCTAACAAAATATCCGACTCTGTGATTCAGTTTCTGTAGTAAGCACTGCAGGTCTATCAGCACCCCCAGTTGCTGCCACCGCCTTTTGTTCCAGTCCCAGCACTAACACAGAGACACAGCCAGTCTTTTGCATGATGTTTCATGTGTTTCTAATCTGTGGTTGATACTCTGTTCTCCCCCAGCATCTCCCTAATGCTTTTTCTAATCCTCCAAAAATCACAGATCCTGGTACCTCTGAGCTGCGCAGCGGCTGACTGCCATCCTCCCTTGACACTGCCTCACCGCTGCTGTGCTGTCGCAATAGAAACGAAGTTGGTGGCATACCCTGGGAGTAAGTTACTGCAGTGTAGCAGCAGGAGGGAAAAAAACAGGAGGAGGAAATTTTCAGTTTCCCTGAGCTGTAATTCCTCCTTTACAGCACTTTTGGGATGGTAATACCAGACTACAGAAATTGTTCTCATGACAACAGTAACCTTCAGGCAAAAATAATAAAATTGTTATCAATTATGCAGCCCCACAATATTTTTTTTTAATTTGAAAGGTGTTCTAAGAGCTTTTTTTTGCTTACTGTATATTAGAATTATAATAAGCATAATTAATTTTAATAGTGAATATTTTTATTCAATCCCAGGTAATTCTCTTTGAGAATTGGAAATGTAGCAAAACAGTTTAAAAAGTAAGTCTATTAATAAATTTCCAAAACTTGAATTATTCTAAAATCAGAAAAATAAAAACAGAATACTGTTGTGACCTTTTATTTACCTTATTTTATCCAATCTCAGAAAGTCAACAAAATTTTACACTTTGAGAATACTTCAGAAAACTTTACAATAATATATTTTTATTCCCTTTGACTATCTACATTTTAAATACAGCTGAATGAATGTAACTTCAGTTGTGATAAAGGTTTTGAAGCCTTTCTAAAGGAAAGATCTTTGTGCAAACAAGGCTTTCTTAAGAAAGAGAAGCAGAAATAGTGCTGTTAAGCAGAAGTGAGAACTAATCAGCTTCAAGTTTTTAGATGCCCCCATGTTAGTAGGGGGTGTATGAAGTAATTTTTATGACACAGGTTTTGGAGCACTTAGTAATTTATCTGTAAGAAACTGTTATATAAACATAAGTTACAGGAATCACAGTTTCAGTAGCGACTTAAAACTTTAGAAGCAATTTAGAATTGGGCTTAAATTCTTAAGAACCAAATTTTCAAAGGTGAGGGCAGACACCTGCGAAGATTTTCAGATGTGTGTAAGGAGGTTGGTTAGCTAAAATCAGAATAAACAGACCACTTACAAGCTTAAAATGCTACTTAGGCAGAACTGAAGTGTCACTTTCAGAACATTTAATGAAAATATCCCCTGAACATTTGAGATGTAACAGCCATCCATATTTCTAGGTAAGTGGTTAGGTGGAAGATATCTACCTACGAGCTACTAACCCAGGTGCCCACTGTAGGTGGTTGTGAGAAACAGTCACTTTTAAGTGCATCAGATTCATTTTCAGATCCAAACTTTAGACAGAGACAAATTTCTCCCTTGAAGTGTCCTGTCCCCTTTGCTGATCATAAAGAGTCAAGATAACTACAGCTACAGTTACATGCCTACAGCTGATCAGAGGAGTCCTACCTTTGGTCACTGTATATGGTAGAAGAAAAGACCAGACAGGCACAGAAGCACAACGGCTAACTCTGTGGAGTCTCAGTGCAGCTATGCCATGAAGCAGAGGAGCACGGTCTCTGCTCCCAGTGCAGCTTGGGAGTCATTTACACTGTAATGGACAGTGCATGGTGGGGCGGCAACGCAGCCCAGGGAGAGTCTTGAGGATTGGGCTGCCTCAGTTTATCATCTACTGAGCATGGTTCCCAAAAGGAGAACGTTCTTGTTGCATCTCTTGCAATTTCTATTTAAACACTTTTTAAAACAAAATACATAACTCCTGTGACAGAGATCAGACCACTGAATTTACTCTCTGCTTTTCCCAGCGGTATGTTGAATTGCCTCATTTTTAAATGGTGTAATGTCCACTTTCCAGCTGTCTAGGCTGATGTTTTATTCCCAGACTGGGACTTTGGGTATTTTTACTTTTGGGCTAAAAATTCTGTAACTCCAGAACTGCATATCGTTATTTATATATGTGCACACAGGCATAATCTAAATGTAAAATTAGCATTAATTAAAATTTTCCCACATACTTGACTCATAATTATTCCCCAGCTATAAGAAATAAATATAATTAGGGCAAGTGAGAATCGTGGGACAGGAATAGTACAATGAGTTGGAGAGGAATAGCAGAACATAGGTTAAGAAGAGAGGAAAAGTATTATGGGATTATTTTTACTTCAGAAAGAAATTAAGTTTGTTTGCTCATGACATTTATTCCACTGGTAGTTTTCAGGCATTTTTTGCGTAGCACTTTAAAATAGTTTTAATGGTAGCTTTAAAAAATATGTTTCTGAAGTATGTCTAAATAAAAATCATGGGAATAGGTAAATGCATGTGAAGTGCAACTACTGATATCATGTACAGGAACAAAAATAATTTAATTTGCAGAACTTGTTAAGAAAGATCCCACTGAGTTCACTAGACATACCACTGCTCTTTTTAATCTGGATTGGTAAAATGGAGGGATGATGTAATTAGTACTTCTACTTTGTAAAGGCAGTAGAAGAGAAGGATGAAGGTAGGCATGAGGAGGATAAGGTAGGAATGTGGAGGCTGAAGATATAAAGGAATGTAAAGTCAACATTTTTGTGTGTCTATATCACTAGCTGAAGTTAGAGCATTTTGCTGACTATTGCTTTGAAATAAAAATTTTGTGAAATGCTCATAGCAGGGCAGAACTGACTTGCTTTAATGTGTCTTAAAATCTGAAAGACAAGGTTTGTAGGGAGAAGCAATATCTTTTATTAAACTAGCTGATACAGTTATAAAAAGAGACCAGTTTCCAGGGCAGAAGAAAAAGGTTTGTATGCCTGAAGCATGTCTGGTTTTGAAACTATAAAGTTGAGTTAATAAAAGATCCTTCCTCTCCCTAAACCTTACTTCTCTATATCCTTGAATACCATCCCTAATGATCCTATGACTTGAAAATATGAATAACTTCAGCCAACTCAAGAAATATCCCTCCTATCAGATTTCTGAATTTTGTCATGATCATTGTCCAGGTTGATCAGAAGGACAGAAAGAGGGACAGTCGGTTATAAGCCTGTGTGTAACTCACAGAGAGCCCACAGTTCTGCATTTTTCTAACACTTGTACAAAATTTTCTATGAGTTTTGGGTTGAGGGGATGATTTTCAAAGGCAGAAATAGGAGTGCAAATCTCCAATTTTCAAAAAGAGCTGGAAAACTGCAGCCTTTTAAAAACCTCCTCAAAGTTCACAGTAGGAACACTGCTAATTCCTGTGTAAATATTAAACTTTTATAGATCAGTGGAAGCAACCGAGGGACTTTTTTGGTTATTTTTTGATTAATAGGAAAAACAGCAGATTGAGTGACAAATACTCCTGGCCCACCAGGAAATATTTTTTAAGCATCCTCCATAACAAATAGGCTTAACACACTTAGATCCATTATTTTATCTTTTAGATCACGACTTTCTTCAAAATAATTATTAATATATTATTTCAACCAAATTTAATAACAAAAGGAACTTTGAATCTGTAACTGCTCATTGTTATTTACACTCTATTTAGATTGAAATATACCATCAACAGGGCTTCTGCTGGATAATTCCTGCAGCTAGGAAGAAATATTTTCCTGTTTGATACTTAGCTTAGATCTTGGGAAGAATTGTGGTTTTTGCAACAGTCCTGAACCATTTCAGAGAGGCCACCAAAAAGTTCACATTAGCTGGACTACAGAGATGCTCCTAATGTGTTGGGTGTATGATTGACGTGCTTTGCTCAGATATATAAAGTTAATGTGATTTTAGAACTGGAGTCAGAAGACATTTTTCCATTAGGCTCCATTCGCCAACTGCTAAGTCTTTATTTCCTTCCAAGTAAGTGAGTATTTGGTTTTCCCAAGACTGTCCAGAAATAAGAAATAAGATAACTGCTTTTGAAAAGTGGTGGGACATGTGCAATGCTCTTTGTACATCTCTGTTACTTTCTGGTAGTGGCTTTTGATCTTTTCCAATCCAGACAAATGTGTTAGAAGATGATAAGCAGTATTTTAAGACCTGTTTTTAGCAGATGTGTAGGACAGATGATCTCTAAATAATGCTAGCAATTAATCGCAATTGCAAGGTCTGGATGGATATAAGAACATGCAAGACCTCTTCCAGGCTAGTAATTCTACATTTCTTCAATAATATAAGTGTAAATGTAAATGTAAATATTAATATATTCCCCATTTTTAGATTCAAACCTTTTGCTGAATTTTCTGTGAATAGTTTCAGACACACCAAAGCACAGTTTTAGTGGATAATTGGTTCACCAAAACATTCACTAAGATCTACAAGGAGATTCAAATACTTAATGAAATGGTGTAATAAAGTATCACAGTAAAAAAAAAAATAAAAAGAAAAAAAAGAAGCTAATATGCATTTAGCTAATCCTCCTACATTACAATTAACATGAAAAATGGTAGACTCTTTTCCACTTCTTAGCAAAGATTAAATAGCTGAATGTCAGTATTGAGGAAACATAACACTTGATTTCATTATTTAACAAAATATCCATACAGTGCACTGACTAGAGAAATGTGAACCATTACAAATAATTAAAATTTTAGAAACTGCAATTGTCAAAATAAATTAAAAAAAAAAATAAAGCTCGTTTTTAGGAGTTCTCCTATTTAGTGTTTCTTTCCAAAAATGGTAACTCAAAGTGCAACCCCCTGCATGTAAGTATGACTTGGCAAGAACTTCTCCACTGATACTGCATTGGCTGATGAAGGAGATAAAATGTAACTAGAGACCTCCTTCTTCTTTTGCTTTTGGGTGCCAACTCATAGCAATCAAGGGATTTGTCAGAGCACTGAACTTAACAACTCAAATACACACAGGCAGGGTTTAGCTTAATCCCCCTGATCAGAGACAATAAGCATGTCTCTGCAGACATGTGCAGACTGTCACACATTCAGTTTATCATTGCCTTGAACCAAGAAGACCCGAGGCTGCTCTCATGCAGAAGTACCCAGTCTTGTTAAGGTTGTTGTTGCACTCTCGTGCCACTTCTTGCAGATGGCAGTTACCTTTTAGGTCATATAGTGACTCCAGCAAAATTGGGAAGTTGATGGTAAACTACTACACTGCCTGCAGATATAAACCCTGTTTCTACTATTTGTGATTATATTTTTATGGAAGGTTGACCCTGGCTAGATGCCAGGTGCCGACCAAAGCCACCCTATCACTCCTTCTCAGCTGGACTCATGGGTCGAGATAAGGATGGGAAGAGATCATTCACCAATTACCATCACTGGCAAAACAGACTCAACTTGGGGAAAAATAATTGAATTTATTACCAAATAAAATCAGAGTAGAATAATGAGAGATAAAAACTAAATTTAAAAGAACCCCCGATCCTCCAGGAGTCCCTTCTTCCCAGGCTCAATTTTACTCCCAATTTTCTCTACCTCCTCCCCACCAAGGGGCGCAGGGGGACGGGGAATGGGGGTTGAGGACAGTTCATCACACATTGTCTCTGCCGCTCCTTCCTCCTCAGGAGGAGGACTCCTCACACTCTTTCCCTGCTACAGTGTGGGGACACTCCCACAAGAGACAGTCCTCCATGAACTTCGCCATCATGAGTCCTTCCCATGGGCTGCAGTTCTTCACAAACTGCTCCGGCGTGGGTCCCTTCCACAGGGTGCAGCCCTTCAGGAACAGGCTGTTCCAGCGTGGATCCCCCACGGGGTCACAAGTCCTGCCAGCAAACCTGCTCCAGTGTGGGTTTCCCATTGGGTCACAGCCTCCTTTGGGCACATCCACCTGCTCTGGTGTGGGATCCTCCATGGGCTGCAGGTGGATATCTGCTCCACCATGGTCTCCACCACAGGCTGCAGGGGAATCTTAGCTCTCGCACATGGAGGACCTCCTCCCCCTCCTTCTTTGCTGACATTGGTGTCTGCAGGGTTGTTTCTCTCACATATTCTCACTCCTCTCTCTTGTGACTATTGCTGGTGTTACACAGGGTTTGTTTTTTTTCTTTTTTTCCCCTTCTTAAATACGTTATCCCAGAGGCATGGCCACCATTGCTGATGGGATCGACCTTGGCCAGCGGTGAGTCCATCTTGGAGCCATCTGGCATTGGCTCTGTGGGACATGGACAAAGCTTCTAGCAGCTTCCCACAGAAGCCAGCCCTGTAGCGCCCCTGCTGCCAAACCCTTGCCACACAAAACCAATACAACTTTATAAGTAAGGTCCCTTTGTAATAGTCTGCAGTTAAATCTAGAGTGGACTGCTAAAGGACTATGCCCCACGTGCAGAAGTATAATGGACAGGGAGTCACATGTGACAACACCCTGAGCAAGTAGTTGAAGACCTCCCAGGCTTCATCCCTCCCTCCCACCCGGCTCTGCACCTTTCCTGTTTGCACATTGCCTCTCTAAGCTTTCTTTGCACTGGTCTGTGTCCTGGCTCAGAGTAGGGTCTCTACTGCACATGCCTACATCTATGGTGGTCTGAAGACTAATTTCATTCAAAATAAAAATTCCTGTCTCCCAGACCTCTGACTCTGAACAAGATCCCTGTGGTGTCCCTGCACTGTGCTCCTGGGACAGAGAGTGATGTGCAGCATAGTGCTAAAACTTCTGGTTGTTATTGGCTCAAGGGAATGTGAAATTGGACTCAGGGACACAACTGTTGGATATGGAGCAGAGAGGGCAGTGGCCAGGGAAAAGTCAGAAAAAAGACAAAGTGAGAATGCTCTTAGGCTGGAAAGGACCGAGGCAGAGTCTCTGTGACTGTTAATCTTCCCAGCATCCTAGAAGGATCACCTGAAAGACTGTGTGACACTTATTCCCTGCAGCTAAGTATCCCTGAGCTTCTCTTTCCAGTGTGTTCTGCATTATGTTCTTTTCCCGTTGTTATCCAAGTGCTCCAACCTACTACTAGCATGGTGGAGACGGAATATGATTCTCTGAAACATTAAAAGATCTGCTAATTTTAAAAGAAAGCCGGAGAATACTGACACCATGAAAATGATACAGAAACAGAGAGAGAAGTTTCAATATAACATCTATAAATCTTGTGCTCAGAAATGTGAGATCTAGATAATAGCTTACCCCACCTATTGAATAGCAGTGAAAGAGTATGACTTGCCCCAAGGGAACAATTTAACCTTATTTTCCTAAAACATGGATCAGTTAAGCACTTAGGAACTGTGTTTCCATCTGTAGTCAAACTGCTTGATAAAAAAATCACAGTGCCACAGACTAAGCAAAGTAAAGGGAAAGCAAAGCAGATTTCCTATCAGGAAGTGCAGTCCAGTCAGAAATACATTCTGAGAGATTTCAAGCTTCGTAACATATTGCTGTCTCAGACATTACAGTAAACACTCCATTAACAGTTTTGCAAAACGAATGCTGACCTGCATGTATTTATTTACTT
The DNA here is from genome assembly GCF_963921805.1 of Phalacrocorax carbo. Lineage (NCBI taxonomy): Eukaryota > Metazoa > Chordata > Aves > Suliformes > Phalacrocoracidae > Phalacrocorax > Phalacrocorax carbo. Next base: position 119,822,826 of record NC_087515.1, read on the forward strand.
GTATTTCTCAGTATTTCAGATAGAAAGTCTGGTTCTGGACCTCTCTCATCTCTGAGGCAGCTCAAAGTTCTGAAGCTTGAAATGACTTGTTTTGCTGAGGCTGCTTTTTTTTGCTGAAATATCATCTTATTTTATACAGTATAATATTGACTCATTTTGTATCCTCTTAAGATAAATTCTTGATGAGCTGTGTTCCTAAGTTTCTCTTTTTTAATGCTCCAGTTTACTTTCTCCTTTCTGTTGCAGGGAGAGTCAATGTCATTTTTAATGGATCTATCGAATTAGGATCTTTTTTGAATCATAAGTCTTTTGTAAGATGAAGAAGAGCAAAAATAGGAATCTGTCTGTCTATTTATCTATCTATACTATCTAATCTATCTACCTATTTATCCATCCATACAAAAATAAATTAACATAGGGACATTTCACCAGGACAGAAATGAAAGAATGGAAGATTGATGTACCACTGCTAAACCCATGGCCTGCCTATTGCCAGCTATCATCTCCAGCTGTAGCCAGCTGGCTACAGTCCCTGCTGATATGATTATACCACTCCTCCTGCAGAAATGATGCTATGCAAGATTGTTGTATTTGATGGCTTGATGTGGTAGGTTGATGTACCAACCACAGAATTCTCTGTTCAACTGAGTAGAAAAGTGCTGAGTCCAGACCTTAAAAGGAATATAATATTTTTCTTATTGATAACATGGGTTATGCCTGAACTAATACATTAAATGTGGAATCATGCTTATGCTCTTGTCTGGCCATGTCCACACCATAAAAAAGGGGATTTTGGTGAGCAGTTTGATGGGTATGTTCCTTTGGGCATCTAACAGGTATTCTTGAAAATTTGACTAGATGTTAATCTGTTCCTATATGCACTTTTTTCTTTACATTTAAAAGTTTTTATCTTCATGTCATAACTTAAAAAATCTTATCATAACTTAAAAATCATGTCATAACTTAGAAAAACAAACTCCATGCTCTTTGTGATGAGATTTCCCAGCCAATACAAGAGAAACAGCAGTCGGTTCCTTCACCAGAAGCTTGTGTCAGTACCAGTCACACCTCTGACACAAAAAAGTGACAACCATGAAAGGGACAAGGCCAGGGCATGACCACAGGAGTGCTGGGAGCTGGTGGCTGGCACTGATCCACCCTGTGCACCCCTGACTGAGTGTGCTGAACCAGGTGGTTTTCACAATTCAGTGCTGGAGAAATGCTAGTGCTGCTGCTCTGCCAGTGAAATCTCAAGTTTTGTATTACTCTGTCTCTGGGACTTAAGTCTGATACAAATGTATTTCCCAATTTCATATATTTCAGTTCCGTTTTTGCTTTTTTAATTTCCGAATCTGGGTGAATTAAACTTTCTGGAAAGGCCCTGTCAGTCAATCCAGAAAGCCAAAGTGGTTTATTTGACTTCTCACAGGGAGATGTTGGAGACAGCATAACATTCCTCAAGCCTGAACAACTCAGCCTGACCAGGCATCTATTTATAAATAGGTTAAGTGGGAGAAGTTGTTGGGATAAATCCAAAGGCTGGCTTATGCCTCTGGAATTGCAGCAAAAGTCTTTCACTCATCTATCACTACACCATACACTCAAGTTCCATTGCTGCAGTTTGAGGAGCAAAACAAATAATTTGAAAAGACAGTGTCCCTTCTTTCCCATTTACCAACAAAACAGTATATGTGTCACAAGATAGGAGACTTGGTGCTTAAAAATCAAGGAAGTATTGCCCCTGTAACATTGGTATCAGAAACTTTTTTGCTTTCCTGGTGACCCTATACTCTTGTTTTTTGTGAACTCTTTGGATAGTGCCAGATGTATTACAGCCAATTATGAGTTACATGGGTCACATTTTCACCATAATTTGTATTTGTTTGTTATTTGTCCAAACTGATCAAGTGGTAATTTAAATTAGATATAAAGCAGACCTAGCTATTGTTACACTACTTCACGCTGAAATACAAGTTCAGAAAGCTGTCCTTATTCTGGGAAGAACTTTCTCAAGTGATTAACCATAAACATTATTGCAGATCGCCCTCCATTGGGATGTTCGTAAATGAGGTCATAGTCATAAATAATAGTCTCAAAAATAGGTGTTTGTGTCAGAAAAAAATCCAAGAAAAATCAGAGTCTTAAGTTAAAATGACAACATTTAAGGTATCTATGCAAGGTCACTTACTTTTTAGTATACGGCTGATGAGTCACAGAACTGAAGCAAAAAAAAAGTGAAAAGAGACAGTGGCAAAGTTAAGTGTCCTTCAGTATCTGGTCTGACAAACAGAAATAGTCTCCCCCCAAAACTTAGTGTATCATTCAAAGGAAAAAAACAAGAACAACAAACACAAAAACCCAAACACAAACAAAATAAACCCAAACAAAACAAAACAAAACAAACTGTTCAAAGAAGTACAAACCCCATAAATGAGGAATCCATCCTGGAGATCCAAACCTCTTATTGTACTGCTTGCTAAAGACTAAGTTTTCTTCAAATATAGCCTTAGACAAAGTCTATCCAAAGGCAGAGTGATAAATGTATGGTTTGCCAAGAAAGAGGAATCATCACAGAGTATAAAAGTCTCTAATATTGTCAGTATAATGGAAGGAAAAACCCCAAGCTGGCTGAGAGTGCAGTTTTAGACACATGCTTTTCACAAACTGACTGATGCATCTCTTTCAAAGAAATCAATCTGAGTCGTTACAGATCACTCTGGGCCAGATTCTGCAGTTCAGTCCTTTTCCTATTTGTATCGCAAACAAAAACTGCGTTTCTCTGCAGATAAACTAATTCTCTGTGATAATTATGCCCAAAGATTACAGTGTGTGTCAGCATGAGAAAACCGCCAGAATGCATCCTCCTAAAACTGAGCAATCCAGACTTCAGGGGCTCATAACATGCAAAGTTAAACTACAATTGTGTTGTTTTGGGTTGGGTTTGTTGTTTGTTTTTTGTTTTTTTTTTTCCTTTTAATACTTTCTCCTCAAATGTAACAGTATGGACTCTTTCAAATTCCTGCAGTGATTTGTTGCTGTCATTCATAACATCAAACCACAACCTTAATGGTAATTTACATGATTTGCTGTGTGCTGTGTTTTTATAGTTCCATTTGGCTCAAGGCAAAGTGATGTAAGGCATTCATGGGCATAAAGGAGTGTAAAAGAGAGAAAGTTTGATCAATAGGACACCTTTGTTGTTGGTAAACATTGTCAGAAAATGATCAGTGTCAGTGCTCTAAGCCAGAGAAAACTAATAACGTGAGTGGCAAGCTTCCTGAGAGCGTTTGGAGTATTTATGTGGCATTCCAAAGGAAGATCTGTAAACAAGACTAGAACAAAAATACAATTTTATTGATAGCCACCTGATTTATGTTTACAGCATGTGTTGATAATAACCCTATTTGTCAGAGAGTCCGTCATGAATACTAATTTAGTGTTACTGAGTCAAAACCAAACAAGTGAGCTTTATGTGATGGTGTACTCTATGCATTTTCATGTAATCGTATTTACAGTGACCTGAGTCTCCAGTAAAGAAACCAGAGGACTTTCACCAAGCACAGAATGTTTTCTAATGAGTTTATAAGTGCTTCCTGTCCATAAATGGAGCTCAGGGACTATGAAGAGAGCCTTACCGTGTGTTTCATGAAACATAAATAAGGAGTATTTTTATTCTATCTTATTCCATGCTTTAATTTCACTAACTTACTTTTCAAAGAACAACATCTCAAAGTCCCAGAAGATCAAGTCTGCAGAAAGTTGTTACATTTTGAACTATCTTTCTTCCTAACTTGAAACAGAGAAGATATTGTTTCCTGTGATTAAGTTACAGGAAAATAAATAGTAACTTGGTAAATATTAGAATGGCCTGATCAGAAGAGTTTTCCATAACAGAAAAAAAATTACTTTTCAAGTTTATCACTGAACGTATGACAGTAACATAACGGTGAAATGAAATGTCTCAGCATAAATGAAATGGATCTGTAATTGTTCATGCATAATTTTGATAAAATTGATACGCTCCTCTTACAAAGCATTCAACTTTGATTAATCAGTGCATTTCAGTGAAGAAAAAAATCTACTAGCTTTCTTCCAAGAATGGATGAATGTTATTAAACTGGTTGAGAGAAACTTGAATAAACAAATAAGGTGATATGCTTAAGTACTAAAATCCAAAATCTCAGCTGGCATAAATCTGTTCAGTGGAGTCTGAACAATCTATTCCAGCTCAGATCTAGGAAACCTAGTTCTTTGTTCTGGCTACAGAATAAACTCACTTGAACTTAAAAAAAGCAAAAAAAAAAACAAACCAAAAAACAAACCCCAACACATTAAAAAATCAGTGGATTCATGCAAAATAAACAGTGCCAACAAAAACTGGAGTGCAAAACTCCCCATGACTTTACCCCTAATGAAAGCACTTCGAAACGCACTAGATCCTGACTGTGTTCTGCCCATCTGAAACAGTGACAGCTATGCCCAAGCCTGGTGAAATGTGACTGGTTAGGGGTATCCAAGGAACCCTAAAATGGCATAACAGTGGGAAAGCCACTGCTGCTGCTAGGTACATTGCAGCAGGATTATTAACTCTTGTTCTTTACTACTCCTAACACTTGCAAAAGATGGTGTTGGCCTCTCTTGGTAAGACTGGATGTGAGACCATTCTCCTTAGGCTGTTTCGCACAAAGTTGTGCAAATGGAGCTGTTCAAGAGCTCAATTAACTTTACTGTCAGAAAAATGTTATTCCTGAAATTTGTTTCCCTTGGATTCTGATTTTGGTCTGCTCCTGTGTTAAAGTGGGAAAAGATTTTTCTGGTTTCAGCAAGCTTTTGCAGCCTTATGAGGACTGTTGTCTGGCACCACTTCCAAAGTTTCTATTCATCCTAAAAGACAGAGAGCAGAAAGTTTATTTCTGGTATGTGTGGTTTAATGCCCATTTATCTATCAACCACTGCTAGAACTGCAGCAATTAACCAGCCAGTCACAGGAATCCACAGTTTTCATAAAACACCCAGGATATATAATAAAAAATATATATGTATATTTCTTACTTTTCAGAATGAATTCTTATGAGTTGTCAAAATTCCATAAATAAACTAACAAACAAAACAAAGCAAAATAAAACCAAACCAAAACAAAAATAAAATAACTGAGTACCCACCGTAAGGAGAAATGCAGGAACACAGGTGTAGAGAAGACTGAAGACCACATAGCTGATATTATTCTTAATTTACAGGAAGGCATTTTGTTCTTGATTCTTTTTTTTACTCATTTCTATATCTCCTGCTTTTCTGGAAGTTCTAACCTGCATTGGAATTTATTTCCCTGAAACTGCAAGGTCAGAATTCAAGGCTTTGCAGTTCCCACTGCCGTCATCTGGAGCTTGTAGGACTCAGAGGTTTTTAAAAACAGCCTCCTGGTCTAAACTGGCCAGGGAAACACTGTAAAGTGATAAATCTCCTTCTGGCTGAGCCAAACTCCATGCTGGAGTGGTAGGTCTGGTGAAGAACGAGGAACTAAGCTCCATTCTTTACCATGGGAATACAAAGCTCAAGCCTTCAGGCAAATTGATCAGATGATGGTTGGTAATCAGCAGGGTACTTGTGGAAGAGGCAGGTGCCTAATACATCTGTCGCTAAATTTCAGCATCATTCAAGGTTTTGTTTGCTGGCATAAGTGCAACTAAAAGCAGCAGTTTTGTATGGAAGATTCATAGTCAGATTTCAAAGGGAAAGGCCAAACAGTCTCTTCTAGTGATTGCACTGGGTTTCTAATGTGAACCATGTTACTGCTAGCAAAGACCACTTCTCCAAAGAAAATAAATCTCTTTAATCCAAGTGAAAACCTAAAACTACCGATAGTGACATCTGGTGGCACCTAAAAATGTCACATTTGAATGTAAATCCCTTCTTGGTGTAAAATGAAGATTGGCAGATTGTCAGTCTTATGGCCTGACACTTTTCCAGCTGGAGTTAATAGAAGTTTTATTCAGTGATGTGAAACTGGCATATCAGTGAACACCCCCTTCTTCACCTCAGCCAGAGATGCCTATGAAACCTCAATCCACATGCAGTTATGGCATGGTGTCCACCCCATTTCTAAATTGAGGGAATGAACTGAACACACAAAAGCTTCTCAGGGACTCTTTATATTCCCTGTGGGCACTGCGCAAAATACATCATGTAAATGTGACTTCTACATATGGTGATTCAAATGAGAGATCTATGAAGAAATAAATGTAGACACAAATGGACTTTGGCACTATGATATATGACACCTTGCCAGCCTGGAGAAATATATCAGGTGTCTTCAATTAAAATAATACTAATAATCCTCTCAGCTCTGTTCAATTCAAGCCAACCATTTAATTCCGTTTTCTTTCAGTTGATCCTAATAACTCTGCTATAGTTCCTAGAATTCCTGCTGAGTAACCTCTGCTCTGTCCACTGTTGCAGAAACATTTCACTGGTCTTACATCTTCTGCTCCCTTCTTTTCTTCAGCTGCATATATGGCATCTTGGCTGTTTTTCCTGCAGATCCTAATCCTGGCCTTTTAGAAAAACAAGTTGTTTACTGAACACAAAAGTATAAAAATGAATAAACTTTGGGTTTATATATTGAGTATTAGTATTAACTTGCAAACAAAATAGATATGTAGATAGTCTTCCCCCGTCTTGCTGCTAAACCTGTTCAAGTACAACATTTCGACATTTTTCAGCTTGCTTTACTTTCCTGCACTTACATACTCACTTACTTCCTCACCCTTGATCTTCTTTCAAAGATGGTTTCTCAGTCTCTGAGGGATAACCATGATACGCAGTGCGCACCTCCTGGAGCTGGCAGAGCTTGAGGAGAATGGCAGATTCTCAGTTCTTTTATAAACACTTTACAACCCTGCCAACAAGCAAACAGTGAGGAGCCTTCACAGTGAGCAGCAGACCAGGTTTTGAGTCAATAGCTGACTGATCTTCAGATTTAGGTGCAAGCAGCAACGTGCAAGTTTGTGTCCAAATAGCACTAACACTAGGACAGGAAAAAAATATTTTAGTTTCACTTCAAGAAAGCCACTGAGTCCTACAGGCGATCGTTAATAACCATATTTATAATTTCCTCACTCATCTATGTTCTGGTTGACTCAGATCTTGGAGGATGTGTACCTTCAATCTGCCAGGCAAAGTGCCCAAGGTGAAAATTTCCTTCGGAGGTTCAGAAATATGAACTGTCACAGCTGAATCCTGGATGTCTGTGAGCCCTTGCAGCTGAATTGCTTTTACGTGCTTTCAACATATGTGTGGACAGAAAGCACTCCATCCTAAACCCATTTTTTCTTCTTTATTGCTTCTCTTCTTCTTTCGAGGGGTTTACATGGTAAATACTACAGTATCAAGCATAATGATTACACTAACAAAAGAAATTATTTCTTCCTCAACAAAACCTTCTTGTAGAAGATAGAATACTGTCAGATTAATTAACCGATCTTTAACCGATATATGCAGGCCCTCCAAACTGCCAGGAAAGCTTCAAGATCCTTTCCCAATCAAAAAATTTAAGAATGAAACTGGTTATAAGAGAGTTCCTGTGGAGAATCTGTCTTAGAGAATGCTCCAGAATTATATCACCCCTTTAACTGAGCATCTGTTTGCCAGAATTGCCTCAGATAAGCCTATATTTTGGACTTTACATGTGCATTCATAAATTTAGCAAATACCATGAGTAGGTTACTGAATCAGGGGACACTTACAATACCCTCTCGTGTATTACCTAGCATATAAAAACTTTGCTTTGGAAGTAAAGATATAACACCACTTTTGGCTTTTGATCACAGTTGAAGATTTTTGGCAAGTAAAATGAATCCAGATGGTAATTAGCAAAAAAAAGGCCTTTTTTTTTCCCTACTGACAAGAAAACCAAAGTTCATTTTTATATTAAATGGATTACAATAACAATTCCTGAGTTTCTTCTTGGAACAGACAACAAGGGGAGCTGTCTCAGCAAAAAGTAGTTCTTGGATAAGCTGTTCAGTGATTTTCATTTTTGCCTTCAGGCATAAGAGATTGAAGAGTTTACCTTCTTGAAATTGGAAGCAGACGCCTGCCAGTAGAGTATTAGAGGCTTGTACAATAACCACAGCAAAGAGGAGACAGCAGAGGCAAAATAAATACACAAAGATATTGGAGTTGTGTGACTGCTTAAAAAAGTGTCTGCAAACCTTTCTTTGGATATTTTTTATTTTTTGGGGGAGGAGAAGCTTTTGCAAAAGACCCTGGCCTAGGATTCAGAAGGCTTGTATGTACTTCCCAAATTATTTACAGATTTCTTCTGCCAATTTTGGTGCAGGACTTAAGATGAGATACAAAAAAGCACATAGGATTTTAAAATGCAACTTAAACAGAAATTGGGCACACGCATCAAAAGAAGAGATCCAAGATCTCTTCACATGTCTGCTAGGATGCTGATGAATTAAATGATCTTTGAGTCCAGGAGAGATGTACTGTGTATCAAGCTTATACCTCACATCCAAAAGGCATTGATCTTTTCATCACAAAAAACAGTTAGCTGCATGACGCTCAGCTATTGAACATGCCTAGGGATGCTATCACTTCCCTCAGGCTGTTTGGGATTCACAGACTAGGTATGTTAGTTCCCACGAAGACTGTGAGGAAGAATTGCCCAAGCTGAGAGAAAGCATGGATTATGGGGGACAACAATGTCCTTTATAATAAGAAAGGCTTGATGCTAAATGTCATAAACGAACCCTTCCAACACAGTAAAATAAGCTTGATAAATCTAGGAAGAAAACCATGCATTTAAAATTTATCATCACATGTGGCAGTAGCAAAAGGTATATATCTGTCTTCTGCTTGTTCTTAATTTACCATGTGGATGTATCAGTTTTGTGAATAACGCAGTGCCAAGGCAGAAGTGCCTACAGAACTGTGGCTTGGGTGGGACTTTGAAGAAACGAGAAGACTGAGGAAAGCTCAAAGAGCTGAGGGCTGACTAGGCAGGCAGAGACCCAACAAGCAGGGAGAACATGTAGGGAAGAGCAGGAGCAGAGAGCTAGCTTTTGGTAAAAGCAGACTCATGAACAAGCCATCAAAACCAAATGGTGGCACAGAATTTGTGTAGCATTAGAACCACTGAAAGTTGTTGGTCTGAGGACAAGACAAAGACTCATCCTTGAAGGACACAGTAGGCAAAGTGCTCTATGTTTGGTTTTAAGACATCTTCTTAAATCTCACCAACAGTTACCTGTCTATTCAAATAAATAAATAAATAAATAAAAATCACCATAATAAATTAAGCATTTTTGTTCAAATACAGCAATGTTTACATTGTTATGGTTTGCATGCAGAAAGCCCTGGCTTTCTTTGACTTATGTGCTTTAAAGAATAAGTGGGACAGTCTTACAACCCCAGGAGGGTCTTGTCACAATACCTGAATGTTCATTATGATTTAAAGGGTGCTGGATGCAGGGTGGGGCAGGGGGTGGTAGGAGAGAGAAGACAGCAGAGAGTCCAAAGCCAGGGGTGTAAACTCATGCAACAGTTTCATAAATGAAGAAAGAATGAGAAGATGGATGTAGGTAGTGATTCTGCCATGGGATGCTCTTGTTTCCCAGGCAGAGCAAACAGGATCCATAGCTTATGAAGGATAGGTAAATTCATAGTGAGATAATGCAGGCTTGAGTTGAGAGACGAGTAGGTTTCTGAAGACATCTTGGACAAACAAGAAACATGAACTCAAGAGAATTTCCAAAAGCAGTTCAGCACTTGAGAAAGTAAAGATTAAGGCAACTGGGTAAGTATAATCTATATTTGAGTTTTCATCTCTATTGCAAACCACCATTTCATCCTGATTTCACAGAATAAAGATTCTTTTTTTAAGTCTTGGCTGGGATCAGAGTGATTGTAGGGTATTCTGACAAACTTGTTTCTTTGTTGGATTGATAAATATGACAGACTGAAGTCGAATGACTCTTTATGTATCAGGAGAGTCCCAAGAGTTGGAAAACATAATCTGAACACTACTCCCAAAGGCTGACAGCTACAATACGGTAAACCAATTTCCTGTTATAAACTTCAACATCTGTTCTTTGGGTAAGAGACAAAGAAAATCATGGTGCTCAAGAAAATAACAGTATTGTCATTACAGAGGCTCCATTCAGGACTGACTCTGGGACTGGACAGGAACGTGCCTGACATTGGACCTTCTCTAACAAGTATCTGACACTGTGGCACTGCTTTCAGGTCCTAAACTAATCTGCTCTCTGACCCGGTATTATGTAGGTTCATAGGATCAACTAATGCTAGATCAGGCTTCACACAGTACAGTCTCAACACTTAGGTCCTATCTCACCTTGAAAATTCCACCCAAAATTGAAAATTGAAATTTCTGCATAAGATCCAGTTATTTCTGATCAGCTGGGCAGTTCCAGACTTTAGACAGTTGGGCAGACTTGGACTTTATTTACTCAGAAGAGGAAACTAATATTGTCACTCGGTGGGTAGTACCTCTTTCACAGAGAAGACAGTTTAGAACTAGTTCATTTTGGCTACCACCATCTTAGAAGGAAATCTGCATATGGTCTGATCCTTCTAGATAATTAAGAGAGTCACTGATTTCAGTGGGTATGTTAAAGAACTGTACAGTTATAATGGTTGCCACTTTTCAAGAAACTTTATCTGAAAAGATGTGCTGTGGTATCCTTCCAGAGTCCTAAATTTCTGGTCCTTTAAGACTATGACTTAAGTATGCAAGCCCATAAAAATGTGATATATGAATCTTTGGGAGAACTACTTATGACTACATGGAATATCTGGGCTGATGTTCTTCACATTGACTCATGATCCTCAAAATTACCCTGGAGACCTTCAGTGCAGATGTTTGCATATGAAAACTGTTTTGTTCAATGTCTACAGGCAAATTTAAATTCACAATTTATCGCTTTAAAAGTGATTTTAAAAAATATATTACACAGTAAAAAAGTAAAAGATCCTAATTTAGCAAGCTTTTGCAAATAATAATCAATCCAACAAAATAAAATTATTTAACTAAGATGGAATGAGTACTTACTGTGGAACAATATATCACTAATGATTGGAACAGGTGCACAAAGTGTCTTAATAAATCAGTAACCTGGAAAACACATCAATTATTTTGAAGGTTAATGGATTTTTTTTGTTTGTTCTCCAGAAATCATGAAGATATTTTCCTGAATGCTTCGAATTATTCAAAACCAAACCAAACCAACAACCTTGATAAAAAACTTAGGGCGGTTTATAAAGCAGAATAATGTATTAGTGACACAAAAATGAGCAGAATGTATTTATGACTGGGAGCAAATGGAACTGCTGTAACATAATATATTTTGGGCTGTAGATAAGATACTAAAAAGAAGCAATTGGAGTTACATCGCCCATCTCAACTTCAAACTAATTCAGGTCACAAATTTTCATCAGAAACATCATTTAGGGAAACTTAGTATTTTTTTGTTGAAACTCTCTAGTGATAAAGATTTCTAAAAACCAGAACAGGAATCTTGTCAAAATAAAATGTAGTAACTAATCTGGTACTTGACATATTTGTCTGCAGTCTAGCAGACCCTGGAATTTTGACATTAATTTCCTAATCAATATGGTAGATGCATATAAGTGTTGAGGAGACTTCACTTAATATCATAAAGTACAAACTTGAATCTTTTCTTGAACAGACTGAATACCTGTTTTCCCATCTACACATTTATACTTTCGCCATACAAATCTCCAACAGATATATGCAAGAGAGAAACCGCACAACAGCACAAGCTATATAAGGATATGTAATGTATGATTACAGAAATATTTTTTTAGACACTTTTTAAAATCCAGTGATAAGGACGCGGACAGACATTCACAGACATACAAAATAAAGTCAATTTAAGTGGTTTTAGATGGTCTGCAGTTTTGAGAAACAGGTTGCTTGAAAGTTTATGACTGCAAATTTTGGGCTTCCACTTTCATTACAAGTTGAATGCAAAGTCTTTAACAAATGTCAGAACAGCAACTGGTATGCAATAGATTTCATATAAAAGAGAAGGGTTTAAAACAGATTTCTAAAACAAAGAAAATGTACCTAAAATCACTGAGAGTGAAGCAACAACAGAGAAAAAACAGTGAAATATTCAGAACTTTAAGGTATTTTAATAAACAGGGAACTCTTGCTTTGTCTTGTCTTTCAGTATGCCCTTGAAGTTCCAGAGAGACTGAAGAAAAGAAAGATTTAAATAGATCACTTGGAAACTTAGACAGTAGAAAATTTCACCAACAAAAATAGGGGTTTTTATGAAAATGATGATTGTGTATAGGAAAATTTCATAATGGAAACAGTTTTGCAAAGCTAACATTATTGCTAAAAGCCATTTATTTTCTTTAGTCTCTGAAAAGGAAAAATTACCTATGTACATTTTTAACATGCACTGCGTGGTTGCCTATTTTGACTAAATTATGTACAGCTCACATTGGAGTTTGTTTTCTCTTCACAGTTTATTCTACCTTTAAATATTTTGTTGTTAACTATCTTCAGATGTAAATCCCTTAGATTCAGTGAAGTATTTCAGGTTTATAGAGGCAGAAGCAAATAAATCAGCTTCACAGATTCAGCTACGAGTTCTTAAGGAAGGAAGGGAAGGATTGGGGGTGGATGCAGAAACAACAATACCTATCTCAGCTGATTTTTTCATCCTATCACCTTCTGGATTCGTGCTGTCTAGAAGGATGTTAATTTTTCCTTGCTTTGAATATATCAGAGATGTTTTTAACTTTCACATAGTTCATTAATTATTTTGTCTGGGGAGTTTGGTTCACCCAGTGACGAAAAAGGTCTATTTTAACTCCCTGCAGTCCAGACCAGACCCTTTGAAATGCACCGTTGAGCTTCTCAGGGCATCCTACAGATGGCAGCAGCAATCGTGGCATATGTTCCCTGTGGCAATCCACAGCAATAGTAGGACAAATTAAAAACAGTTTGTCATTTTGAAAGATATATTTAGTAGAAAGTATTTTTCAAGCAAAAGAGCAAGGATGACGTACATCTGGAGGCAAAAGATTAGACACCTTTACAGCAGGAGTAGCAGAGATATATGGTGCTTCCATATAATACAGTCTAATTTAGAGAAAAGAAATTGACCTGTTAGACAAAGCCTGAATATCTGGCTATGATTCATACAGGGACAACTGTGGATCAAAGAGATAGAGGACTAGAACAAAAAATCCCTTGCTTTCTTCCTATCTCATCTGAAGTCAATTCATAAAACCATAAACCCAACACTTTAAAGTAAACAAACCCAAAGTTAAACTTAACTAGGCTTCATTGTATAACACAGCAAATTGATTAAGAACTGTCATATAAAGTAAGATATTTCAAATAATTACTAAGTTAAGAGTTAGCTTTCTTACAGAAACCCTGCAGTCCCCAGTAGGGTCCCAGAGTCTGAGCACGATGCACAGAGAAATAACGTTCAGACTCCATTATATTTGATCTTGTGTGAGCCCAACAGCCTTTTTTTCCCTATTATCCTGTAGTTAGTATTCATGTAATCTTACTTTCTTACTCTCAAGATAAACAAGCAATTGACAGTCCGTTCTTTTTCAGCCAAGCTTACAATTAAAAAAGCTGGAACCACTTTCACAGATGTAATTAGAAGCACGTGGGAATTCTGGATGCAGCCTTCTACCATGGCTGTCACCACTGAAGCAGGACATCTCTAGACTGCAGATGGAAAGGTGATGGAAAGTCCTTCCTGAGCTATCTTTAGCTAATCTGGATTTCAATGACAGAGAAGATGCATGAAAGGGACCTGTGTGTAGTTGCACAAACTGAAAAAGCACTCTCTAGACCTTGCTGTGTCAGCTTTGTTATCATACGTACTCAAACAAATGCAAAGGCCTACATGTTTTCCTCCTTCTGTTCTTAAATTCTGAGCTATTGCTAACACCAGCTATGTCTCTGTGGAATCACTGCTACTCTTTGAAAGCTGTGATACTCCATATGCTATGGGCCAGCAACCAAAGGTAGTAGGTGTTCACAACACTTAAGCTATCTACATCTACAGCACAGGTCTTAATCCAGCTATTCCTGCACAGTCTGTCAGTGCCAGAAGAGTGACATTCCTCATAAGAAGACTTTGAAAGATATAAAATTCAACTGTACCACTGTATTTTTCTTTGATTCACAATGAGTTAAAAATATTAACTTCAACTCTAAACCAAAAATTTCAATTTGTTGATGTTCATCATGCCTTTCTCTGACTGATTAAGGAAGCTAATGTTTCCTCTTTATGGGGGATATCAGATGAAAATGATCTTCTTTTGATGAATTAATGGATTGAGAGCTTTAAACTCTAATTTTAATGGGTTTTTCTCAGTCTTTGAATCACTTTTGTGACTTTTTTTTCTCTTCCTTTTGCCGATTTTACACTATTTTGGAAGAAAACTGTCATCACACTTGTATGGAATATTAAAGTTTCTGTTTCAGCAATACCACACATGGGAACAAAATTAAATAATTTCCTTATTTGTTGTTCTGATAATGATACCCAACGAATCTTCTTGCC